>NW_025222966.1:0-600000 GCF_014066325.1 Apis laboriosa | reverse complement strand
CTTTTTCACTTCAAATTAAATACTAAGTAAATAGTTCATTATCAAGAGAAAATGTATCAATGTAGAAATATCCAATATATTATTCTCCCATTATTTTGTTTTCTTTTAATATTCAATATTTGATTTTGTAATTTTTGAAAGAATCTTAATTTTTCATTAAAATTATTAAAGTATCTAAATATGCCAGTAATTCTTCAATAAACATTTCTAAATAAAAATTTTATACAAAGTTTATATCTTCAAGTTTAGAATTTATTCTTTTTACAAATACAAATAATATTTCTTTAGTAAATAAAAGATTAATTAAACATTAATAAAAAATTCTTTAAATTTAAAACATAAATAATCTTAAGTCAACCATGCGCTCTGCTTTACGTTTCTGTTATAAATAAATTCAACCAAAAGCCTACTCTTACCTCGCGTGATTATCTTGTTAAAATCTTGTTGTTTCGATCGGTTAAAGAAACGATGTACATTTATCAGGATCGATGAATGCAAATTTGTGCAGTATCGCTTAATTAATGCTGGGGAAACGTTCAATTGGTCATAAGAAATGGTTAAAGTTGATGGCGCACGCCATTTTCCCATCTTTTGGGACTCGTAAATAGAATTCATGAATTCGTTGTGAAGTTTTGCTTCACACCGTTAGTTTACCTCCCTTGTTGAAATGTTTCCACTACATATGCGGAAGTCTGTACCAAGTTTGCTGTGAAACGACCAATGTTTGTATCGTATACAATATGTACAGTTTGAATATTTGAATCTTATGAGAGGATGAAGAAATTGCACAAGAAAGGGTCGCGTCGTTGTGAACTTAAAAATTTTTTTCGAAGTTTATAAGTTTAGTTCTATCTATATTCACCATTATAAAAATATAGGGAATACGTTTGTCATGTAATCGATTGATAGAAATTTGATTTTGTGTGCAATACAAATCACGAAATCGAATGAAATATCAATATGTTTACTGTAATATGATATAAATTCGTTTGTTTCATTTCAATTTTGATTAATTTGCATGTTGCAATCAGTATCATCCAATTTAATAAATTGGTAACACTTATACCCTATTCAATTTCAAAAGGAAGAAGTATCGATTGGATTGCCGGACTAGATTCGAACTTTGATCTGTCCTTTGCTGAGCAACTGCTGTAATCAATTGAAGTATGTAGGTCATCCACGAATTCATTCTTTTTAAGTTCGATCTCTTGAAATGGATGCAATCTGCACTCTACCAGAACTCGTAAGTTCTTTTTCACGTTATATGATTCTTTTCTTCTCTTCTTCTGAATCTATTGTGAATATTATTAGATTGTAGTTATTGTTAAACAGAGATATAGAGGACTCTATTGTAAATATATTATATAATATATTGAATCATAGAATGTTATATTCATGAAATATGGAGTTGATTCCAAGCACCAAAACAAAGTTTTATACAAAAATGTCAATCGAGACTTATTTATTAAATTATAAATAATTAAATTGAACGAAAAGAGATTCTATCTCTATCTCTTTTTATCTAAAATTGTAAAATAATTATCTAAAATTATAATTATAATAAATAAGTCTTAACTAATATTTTTAGATATTTTTTTTATATTTTTCAGATTGTTTTAATCTCTAGAATCGATTTTCCAAAAATATCTCATAAATATATTAATATTATTAATATTGTATATCGTAAATATATATAATTTGACTGAAAAATGGAAAAGAATGAATAAAGATTAAATAAAATAAGATTGTTTAATTTAATAATCGTTAATCATGCAATGATTCAACTTTTCCATTATTTTTATTATAATAAAAATAATATAATATTACAATAAACACGTTTGTAGAAGAAAGTTTATACTTTAAATACTTTAAACAAACAAAACTGCCCGTATATCGATAAAACAAACAACTAGAATTTAACTTTCGAGGTTAATAAACGAGAATTCCGAATTAAACGCGTGACATTTCACGTGTACAATCATGTAAATCATTTCAAAATCTGTTTCGCTGTTAGATTATCATCGAAATCGATCGATTATCCATACAGTGGTGCTGCTTGATTATAATCTAGTTCCTCGACGTTACTACCCGAGATATTATGGGAATTTAACTGGAGACCCGGCTACGTTCGAGATAGGGTTATGACAGCATGACAGAGATCACTCTAGTTGGATTGCTAATTGCTAATACAATTACGAATGAATAATGAAGCAAAGACATTGTCCTATATGTTATGACATTGTATATTCTTATTATGATATATATACAATATTGATTTAAATAAATTAATAATAAAATTTTTCAAGTTTCTATTTTAAAAATATTATTAGATATATAATCAGAAAAGTTTCGTACATATTATGTAAATTCAATTAATAAATTCTATTATCAAAAACACGATTTTGATTAATTCTGTTTTATACACATTGTGAATATAGATCATAATGAATTATATATGAAATGAAGTATCATTTTAAAGAACTGAAAAAAAAAACTCTTAAAGTTTTATTAAGTACTAGTTTTTTTTTTTTAAATATAACTTTGGAATGGTATGGAATAGAGAAAAATTTTAAACTGTAAAATATTTAGATTTTAGTGCTTTGTTATTGTGAAAAAAATTCCAGAAATATTTTTTCCATACAAAATTTTTCATCGAAAAATAAATAAATTTTAAAGATCTAAACGATATTTAATTACAAATTTTATTAATCAATTATATATTTCATATATGCAGTTTGTATATTATGATACATAATCGAATTTATGTTAAGATTTTAGTTACAATTATACAATAAATGATTGAATAAATATAATCTTTCAATTTTGAACGATTGAATTGGATTATATTGGATTAAGGAATAAAAGCAAGGAGAGTGTTTAAAAAGAGAAATAAGCCTAAATTTTGTAATAAAAGAACTAATATTGCTAATTTAAATAGTTAATAAAAACTATTATCAAATATCATTCGTACTTTTAACTTTTACTAAAAAAAACAATTAAAAAATTGTTTAGACAATATGCACAAATTTTCATTAAAATCAAATTTTCCACAATAAGTAAATCTCCTTATAAAATAGTATATAATATACATTTTTGTAATTGACTGTACCTTGTATTTTATACAAAATAATACAATTAACGGACACTGTTTAGAACTTAATTGTGAAAAAGTGATTTGAATCTCGTATCATCGTGCTCTGAATAGAATCCAACACCTTTATATAGATACAAAAATCATTGGCGCATGATGATCCCTCTATCGTAAAAATTGTTAAATAAGTTAAACAGGGTCTGTGTTTCCCGCCACGTTAAACTCGCGCACGGCACGAAGATCAAAGAACGGTCTGGTGTGCAATTTACAAGCATCATAATTTCCCTTTACCAACGGCTCGTATCCTGCCTCATATTCAGACTCAACGTGTCAAAGACTCTAATCCATTGCCGGGGCTCGGAGTAAGCTCGTGCGTATACAATATCTCGTTACACGGAATAAATCGAGCAAAAGGAATGCCAAAGATGTCTAGGGCGTGGGGTGTGGTGCACGGTTAATTAGCCACGACGAACGTCGTTCTGACGTCATGTGGCACGCCACGTAACCCAATTTACTTTGGCGAAAATATAGAAAAAAAAAAAAAAAAAAAAAAAGAAAGAAAGAAAGAAGAGAAAAGAGCGCTTCGGGACAGGCTTGGCCGCGCGACAATGAGAACGATGGGCAGAGAGGAAGAGGGGAAAAGGAAGAAAAATGAAAAATAAATGCGCCCAGGGCAACACGCTGCACCACCGAGCTTGCAATGCTTTTAACTTTCCCCATAAATTTATTTGCCCTTCCTCTCTCTTTCTCTCTCTTTCTCTCTCTCTCTCTTTCTCTTTCGCGTTTTTCTCCCCTTTCACTCCTTCTCAGACAGGATGCAGACAAACTTTCGTCAAGAAACACTGTTTCTTACCCTTTCAACTATCCCCTTCATTCTGTTTATCTCTTGGCCATCTGTCTCAACCCTTACGTCCCTCGTATCCCACAGTTTGTAACACTTTCTATCGACTTTCTTCTTTCGCCTTTTTTCTTCTGGAATTCGAATTAACCTGTGATTCCTCGAGTTGTTAGACACTTGATTAAAAAGTTTTAAGCGCGATTGTAAAGATAAATATTGAGGATTGGGTAATAATTGGCGAGAACATTGAATTCTCTTTATGTTGATCCAGTTAAAATATTTTCCAACGGCTTATTATAGTATTTAGTACAGTTTTGCGAGGAAAGAGATAATTTATTAAAAAAGAATAATATCGTTTTATATAGAAGAGATAAATTAATTTTAAATTTGATTTTGATAGTATATTTGAAAACAGAAAAGAATTGAGTGATTTTATATGATACTGGATGTATAATTATACACTTATGTCTTAACAATTTGATTAAAAATATCATTGAAATTTCTATCTATGATAAGTGATAAGTTAAAATTCGTTATGGTTACGAAATAATACAAGAACTTGAGATTATTGGGTTAAAAGGTTTGCGTAGAATTCGGTTAGGTGTTGAAAATTCGTCGGTTCAGGAAATCTCATAGGATTTATTGAATTTTTATCGCATTGCGGATTTCCTAGAATTCGATCATATTCATCAGAGTTTGATAGTAGAATTTCCATATACTTCATCACATGTGTATTAGAATACCATTGAGATTTGGCCATTTTCTAAGAGAAGAGGATACACTTGCGCGCAAAAATCGTTTCATCCATAATTAAAAATTTTTAAACGATGTTGTATATTTGATTGATGGGATTAATGTAGCTTTTAGTTTTCCCGTTAATCTTTCTACGAAATTTTACAAAAAAAAATTTTGTTAGCGATTTCTCGCACCGGCAGTGAGGTCCCTTGGTTTTGCTGAGTCCAATGGATTTTCACGGCATCTTGTAGAATCCGGTCAATTTGCTATCGAATCGAGAATCCGGCATGGTCTGCTGAATTTGTGGCTACCTTTGGAGAATCTGCAGAGTGTGGATGAGTTCCTGTGAATTCGACGAGCTTCGAAACTGCTTTAATGTGATTGGGTTCCGCGGACTTTCTGCCTCATTTAGCAGATTTCACCTGCTTCCCTGAATGGTGCCACGCTTTTTCGCAATTGTCTCCTCATGCATTCGTTTACAGACTAAGTTACTGTAACTACTTCCAGGTTCGAATAAATCTAATTCGCCTTTCTTTTCTTTTAAATGAATTGAGAATAAATTTAAAAAAAAACTGACTTTTTCTAACTTTGTGATTTGTGTGAAACTTTTGATATTATTTTTTCTGATAATAATAATTAAACTTAAATTAATCATTTTGTGATAAGAATATTATGATATTTGTTTATTTTTATTATTTTTACAAATACGTATAATAGAAGTTGATAAAATTTTAATATCCACTATAAGATTGATAAAACTGTAATTTATTCGTACAATAATTTTTCATTTTTCTAAATTTGAAAAATTCTGATGTTCGAGTATGTATTCGCAATGATGTTCGCCAGAATCTTCAACATCTTGCGTCGGATTATAAAAAGAAATTTTTCCCTTGTGGCCCATGCAGAGTGATAAAAGTCAACTAAATGGTTCATTCTAACCAAAGTGTTCATCTTGTATGTTTTATGACTTGCGAACACGTGAGATTGTCATCGTTACTTAGGATATACAGGATACTGTGCTGGACATATATATAAAATTAAAAATAAAAGTTTGCGCACAAAATATTTATCTTTTAAGAAAAAACTTAATATTTTTCACATGTTAAAAAAGAAAAAAGTAAAAAAAAATTAATGTTATTTTGTTGAAATGAATTTCAAAATATCTCAGCAACTTTTTTATTTTTAAGTATAAAACTATAATTTTATCTAATTTATAAATTAAATATTAATAAATCTTTTATATTTATTATTATAAAATCAATTTTAAAAGAATTTCAATTTTGCAGAAAAATGGAAAAAAGTGATACAAATAGATTACAATTATCATATTGTATTATTGCACAAAGTAATTATTAATTTATAATTCATGATATGAATGGAATTAGAAAGATTTTCGAAAATAAAATGAAACAAAACAAGAATAACGAAATTACGCTTCATTAATAAAAGATTAAATAATTAAATATGAAAATAAGCAAAAAATATAGAATACATTTTTTTCATTTCAAAATTAGTTTTCAAGAAAATTAAAATTTGAAAATCCATCGATTATAATCATGTATAAATTATTTGAACTTGAAATATTTTCAAACTCGATATTTTACCCAAAAACGAATTAAAAAATTACTTTATAGAATAAAATAAAATATAAAATTTAACGAAATAAATAATTTAATTAAAAATAATTTTATTCTATTCTCTATATTTTTATTTTGAATTTTAATATATATTTCATTTATGAATTATTATGAATTATCATTCTGCACATTCATCCATACAATATTTTCTATCACAATGCATCAACCCTTCTCAACTATAACATATCATTTTTATACTCGCGCAACATCACACATCTTCATTTTCTTCATTCCAACTTCGTTCAACGAACCACTCACATTCGAACAGAGAAAATATGGTTACATCAGGATTGAAAAGTTCGAAGTATCCGCACTATCCCTCTTTACACTCTTCCGCGTAATTTCTAACACGAATCTTGCCGCGGTACTTCTTACACGACTTTTCACTTAGTCCGAAAACTGGCCGAGTTTAAAAAGGGTAGCGAGGTTCTTTCAAGTCGTTTCCTGCATTCCCCCTCATTTTTTTCTTTGCATTTCCGGCGAGTAAAACGGTGAGCATACACGAGGACAGAGGTAAACCCTCGCTGGATTACCTGAGATCCCGTCCCGTTTCCGGTTGCGCCCTCCGTGACTCGAGAGCGATCGCATCGCCCTCTGCCTCCTTTTCAACCAGGTCACGTGCTTCCCCTTCGACGCTTGTACGTACCTCTAAAGGAATAAATGTGCGTTTCCACGTGACGATAGAAGTCACGACTTTCGTCGTCGTGATATTTCTTTTTTCTCGGATGTGCTTTGATGTCTAGTTTGATATCGTGATATCTTATAACTTCTAGGTATATCTCATAAATGCAATTCTATAACAATGCGTTTTCACGTGATATTAAAAATCGTGACTTTTGCCGTCGTCATATTGCGATATCTTTTCTAATCTCTTGAGCTTGAGAAAGATTTTTCTCTGTTTACGTTGAAATAACGTGATACGTTGCATTTGGAATGGATAGTTCTATTATTATGATGAAATATATCATCACACTCATAATGTATGCTTAATGTGTTATTATTTACTTGCTACTATTTACTTATACTATTTGCTTCTTATATATTATTCGTGCATTCCATTTATAAATAAAATAAAAATAAAATAAATTTGTGTATGCTGTTCTCAAAAATAATATAATTTTACATTAGTTATGCAATTTTCGTTTACCTTGTACTTTTTAATACAAAATATGGTTTAAAAGTATTATGAATTGTGTTCTTATATCCAATAGAGTTGGTTTGTTTATAAGATAGAAATATATCCACTTAAAGGATTAAATGTTTTATGCAGTTTAATATTGTATATGTAATACTATTTATAGATAAAAATAACTTTATATCTATAGTTTTATAAGAATAAAGATATTTTCACATTAAAGATTATGATTTTTGTTTTTATTATACTATAAATTTTTAATTTTATTATTTATAGCGTATTTAAGTGTACTCTATAATATAGATCTATAAGTATTTATTTTCTAGGAATAAAAGTTACATATAAGATAGGATTAAATCAATTTTAATCATTTTAAACATTTTGGAATACATTTAAAATCAACCAATTAAAAAAAAAATCCAATCTTCTTTGTAATATCTTAAAACAATCGATAAAAAGAGACTCATTATATATATTATTCAACCTTACTGTTTCAAATTCACTTTCATAAATCGTTCTCACGCATCACACAAAATGCAAACAAGGAAATAAATATTGTAAAAGCGTTGATAGTTTAACAAGGCGATAAAAACAACGATGAAAATCATTGTAACTTGGCGTGAAATACGAACAGGCGTAAATAAATAACGACAACAGGTTTGAATACAACGACGAAACACAGGATTTAACACGTGATTTTTTCATACGGCTGATGCACCGGATACATGCTGTTCGGATACACGATAGCTATGCGCAGTAATTCCAGTGGTGCAAATGCGACTGTTCGCGCCAGGATGTATCATCCCTCGTAAATAATAAAGTGGCTGGCAACTTTTAAAAAGCTTAAACGTAAGTACCAAACGAGGGATTAAACGTACTCTCTCGGCCGTCAATATAGGAACTTTTTCGATCTTTCCCCGTAAAACGTACGTACTTCAAAGGCGTGTTGAACTGAAAGAAGAATTGAAAATGTTTCGGATTATATAGTACGCGAGAGTCGAACAAAGTCGAACAACTTGCAACAATTAATCGATAAACTCGGTTAAGACGTGACAGAATAATTATAATCGACATCTGTCCTAGCGAGTATGCTTTCGAGGTGTTATAGTTGTCTACACGTAGTTAGATTAACGTAGTTAAACGTAATATGTGTTATATACGTGACGTAAACTAATATCGCTCGTCGACAGACACTTTCACAAGATTCTGCTTATAGGAAAGCGATAATTGTAATAGATTGAAGTGCCTTTTGCATACCGAACTAACTCGTTGATAGGATACGATATATATATGTGTGTATATCGATAGTAGATTAGATTTTAACTTTAAAGTTTCAAACTCGCCAGGAAAATGAAAAATGGCCGAATAAAGCCATTTATCTTGATCAATTTTTCGATTGCGAATTAATTAATAATTATGGTAATTAAAAGTCTTGAAATTTTTTCAGGTACAACAATTGTTTTGATTAACTTTAGATCAAAACACTGTTCAAATGTTTACCAATTATTTAAATTGTTTGTATTTATAACAATATATATCTTGTATTTTTGCGAGGTGTAGCAATTCTATCTCCCATCAATTTTAATATACTACCCTGTCACTGATTGCACAGTGCAAGTGTAATGAGCACGTTGTTGCGCTAATTAAAGGTTTCATATATCTAATCGCATGAAACAGGGGTTGATCTAAAGAGTGAACGAGTCACGAAAGCCTCGACACATCAAAAATCACTTTATTTTCCAACAATAAAGATTTTTTTAAAATTATATTTCGTTTCGTTTAATCTTTTTAATAAATAATAATTTATTATTTATAATGAAATCAATTACTTTGTTCAACTGTGAAGATTTTATTTAATGAAAATTTTTGAAACAGATTTGATTGGATCAAATTAATTTTGATCAAATTTATTGCTACAGACAATTGATGGACAAGAAAATTAACTTAAATCTAATGTAAACCATTAAACGGTTAAATGAGTTTTTGTTTAATTTTAATTTGAGATGAAATTAAATTCAGAATTGACATTAATTGATATCAAACAAAAATTTATTTAATTTCTGATCTTTCATGATTTATACTGAATCTAGGTTAAGATTATATCTTTAAATTTGTTGAAAGTAAATGATAATACAAATATTTTTCTAATTATTTATTAACTTCATTACTAGTTATTTAATTTTTCTCAATATTTGAAGAAAGAAATTTACTTAATTAAATTTATTTTTTATAATAATTAATCAAGGCATAAGCGTTTTTAATGTATCATATTTGAGAATATCTATTTTATATTAAATAAACATAATTATTATTTGATTGTTGCAAATGGAACTGAATTCTTAATAAGATTATTGAAATTATTTATAGCTTTATTGAAAACAATATTAATCAAAGTTTGATTATAATAAATTCAATTTATCTTGTCATCAATAAGCAAAGTTAAAATTATTATAATTAATTTGATTAATTTAATTGATTCTATTCAATAATTCTTTCGTTCATTATTTATACCAATTATCAATTTTTTCCAATTATCAATTTTTTACATTAATAAAAGATTATTTTTTTCTTTAATGCAATCTTTATTTTATTAATGTTAACAGCAATTTTTTACATATTATATTGAATTTTAAATTTATATAAAAAAAATTATAATTTAATGTTGAAGTATAATTCATTTTAATACACTTCTTTACATAACACAGTTGATAAAATAATATCTTAAATTGTTCATTTAATCAACTTGAAACTTTAAATTAATATATAACAAATATTCAACTATTTCCATCTATTTATGAAATCGGCCATTTCATTTGCAACCTAACACAAGTTATACTATTCTATACCAGTATAAAATTTCTAGAAAAAAAAAAAAAGAAAATAATCCCCTTTCGTTTACATTTCCATTTTATCTCATTCGTTTCTCCACCAACGAATTAAGAAACCTGCGAAATTTTTCCAACTCTAATAACAATGCTATCCCCTTACGCTGGTTATACCATCGCCATTGTTTCCATCCATCCCTTCCTCCCTCCCTAAGAGCAAGAAAATGCGGTGAAATTAACTCAGCCTCCATTACACGCGAAACTTGCGCCGATAATGGCGATCCAGTTTCACCCGTGGCCAATTCTGTTCGATGAGCTAATTAAATGCCATCGTTTAATTTTAATTGTTCATCGTTCCTTCGCTTCTAGATAGGCATGCTAATGACGAACGTTTTGCTTATTGAACATTGACTCGGGCAACCGGCCAATTATATTGTATCGAACGTTCGTTTCTACGTTACGTTGATTGGCCCGTATTACGATCGGTCGAAATCGAAGGGAGCAACAGTAATCGAAATCGGTTGCACGCACGCGTTCAAAGGAAATGTACCACGTATACACCATTTGCATTCCAAAACAATGCGCGTGGATTGGGCTTGTTCGAAGAATCTTCTTTTTTTGGGGGGAAAAGGGAATGGATTCTGAGAATGGTCAACGGTTAGTCCGGATGTTATTAATAGATAGATGGTGCACGGTGTAACGCGATCAAGCGACCCAATTTCCGGCGAAAAATCAATAACGCCAATTCGGCTCAGTTTCGGCGTTGTCATTCGGGAAATTTATCGCATACGCGATTACGTTTATGCTCAATAATTTTATCGTCTCAGTCTTCGTCTCTCTCTCTCTCTCTCTCTCTTTTTCTTTTTCTTTCTCTCTCCCTCTTGAGCGGCTGCTAACGAGGGATTTAATTGGTTTTACGGTTGTAAGGTAGAAGAATCGTTTTTCCTTTTCCTTTCCTTTCCTTTTTTTTTATTCCATTTTTTTTTTCACTTCCCCTTCCGGCGGACGTTTTTGTTGTTTTGTTGTTCGGTTTTTTGTTGGTTTTTTTTTAATCCCGCCGCGAATTAAATTCCTCTGAAAATTTATTCCACCGCTTCCTTTGATACGTTGTTCAACGCGACGAGCGTGTAATTTTCGCGAAGCACATATTTCGTCGGCGCGGATATTAGCGGCGGTTTCGCACGCCAGTCATCGTACTGTATCTCGTAACGGGTTTTTGTTTTTTCGAGGAGGGCGGGGAGACGTGAAATCCTGCTCTCGTGATATTCGATGAATTTTTTTTTTTTTTCATAAATTTTTGATTCCCCCAAATATTGAAGTTTCGACGTACGAGGGATTAATTGTGGTTAAACAATATTTCGTTCGTTTCGTGATTATTTTTCGTCGAAAAATTTCATTATTACACGAGCATATTGAAATTTTGTTGTTTTTGTTGTTTTAATTAGTGATATTTGTTATATATATGTTTATATATGTTTAATTAACGAGAATTCATAATTTCATTTGTGACATTATATTTGTATATTATGCAGGAGTTGAAGAAGAGGAAAGAGGAATTATGGCATTCCATTTAAAAAATTAAAAGTTCACTTTCATTTCTCTTGCAAATATAAATATATATCATTAAAATTCTTTTCAGAAGCTTGTCATTTCCGAAAAGAAATAGCGTTAGTCCAATGTATATTGCTAATATATCCTGTATACACATTTATTAGATTTATATTAATATCTATTATTGTATTCAGATATTTACAGTAACAGGCCGTGTTAATATTGCTCTCTATTACTTACCTCATTCTACCCTACTCGTTTCCCATTCTCATTTCCATTTCCGTTCTACAACGGATATAAAACAACAGGTTCTATATTCCTTTGAAATATAGAACAAGAGGGCAAAAACAAAATAAAGCCAGTACAAGGGAATGTAGTAAAGACAATGACCGAGGCGAGGCATGCGTTCTAATGGTACCACGTGAGTAATGTCGCTCGGTGGCCTTATTACGAGGCAGTCGTGAGCGAAAGTAGGCGGTTAAATAAATTACGTTCGCCAAGTTGGCAAACCCGCGACGTGGTTAACGTGGAACGAGATTACAGGGGACAGTGATATTGGCCGAGGAATTAGATTCGCTGTTGGATTCGAAGATTTTACGTTCTTGCAAAAAAAAAAAAAAAAAAAGAAAAAAAAAGCGAATCTGCTGAATGGCTACTACGTGATAGAAATTTTCGATATCCACGCATTTATAAATTTCCTTGTCACTATTCGAATGAAACTTTGCGAATGTTTCTATCGAATGTTGAATTGTTTATCTGAAACGAAATAAAGCGTTCACGTGGAAAACAATGGTTAATGTATGTATGTTTAATACAAAAACTTGACTGTTATGTAAATTTTGGTATTTATATTTAAGTGTTAATATTCAAAGAAGAATTTCAGTTAAGTCATTCTGAAATCTTTGTTCTAATTTTGTGTCCAATGTAATTTCCATTAATTATATAATTTGTCATTTCTTTTTTTAAATCGTTTGAGGACATTACAATAATATTTTTAACAACAATATTTTATAAAGGAAAAATAATTCAAAGAAACGTAATGGCCTTGATGGCCATTTTATAAATACGCAAAATATATGTTAAGAATCTGTTTAATATCGAGACACGAGACAAATTTGTGAACATCCTATATACATAATTGTATAAATTCAAATGTTATCGAATTCTTACGTAAAATTGTATTTTCCAATTTTGTATTATTTTCTCAAACAGATCTTCAATCAGGAGAGTAACATTGAAATTTCTACCTCACGGAAATACATTTAGCTTTAGAGTTTATTCAAGTGTGAGCTACGTTACATAGTTTGTTTGTTGAGTTGGAAAATGTAGATGTCAGGTAGAATGGGTCAGCATGTTAAACGAAACAAAAACACCTAACCAGAAGTTGTAAAACAGAAAACGCGTACAAATACAAATTTATTCGTGTAGCATGCTCGTGACGCTTGACTGATTTCTCGTATAATTTATAATTTAAACTCAACTTCAACCACACATCGAATCACATTTCCTTCACATATGTAACAATTATTCGTTGAAAGTTTTAAACATATTTTTCGCTATATTCACTGTTTCCTTATTTGAATTGTGTTTTTTATTATTTCTTTGTATTGATAAATGAAAACTATTACACATGAAACTGATATATAATAGATGATAAAATATTTTTCTTAAAATTTCGTTCAAAATTCTCTACGTATAAATAAAAGTTAAAGTTTTTGAAAAGAGAATAATGCATATAATGAATTATTTTCTAAATTTCAAGATCATTTTCATTTCAATTTTTCTCAAGTACATGATATAATCATATCTAACATAAATGGATCATTATTTTTGTGATATAATAAAAATTATAAATATATAAAATATATAATAAAAGAAAAACTATTACGTTAAATTATTTATCATTATTTATTACCATTATGCTATATAATTATTACATTTATTACTCAAAACTATACTACTATCTAAAATATTTCTCATTAAAAATTTTTTTTACAATCAGAATAATATTAATTATATTCTCCATCCTGTACAATCTCTCTATATATTTTATACATTTTCCAAGGAAGAAAATACGTACATCGTTCCCTTTTTTCGCTTTCATTAACTCTAAATCGAATTCCACTCAAGATATCCGAAGTGAAAGAAGATAAGACGTTATACCCAAGAGGAAACGAACTTTTTTCCCGGAATGCTCGAGAAGGAAATGCTCTTTTTTTCCTTCCCCTCCCCCCTCCCCCCATTATACAATCGTTCATCTTCTGTAACTCCGTATCGTCGAAATTAATTCGGTATTTGAATTTAGTTACAAAGCGTGATAGGCAGGTGAAGCCGGCATCAAATATCATTTCGTTGTTCAAACGAAGTGCTCCGCCGATCCAATAAAAATAACTTGGTCGCGCATGGAAAAGCTTTTAGCTCGAAGAGCTTTTTGCTTCCACAATGTGATATAGATTTCTTTGTGCAGTGGTCAGCCGCTGTGATTCGTCTCGAAGCCAGGGCATAAAGCTTTTCACGTTCAACTTGGTTGAAACTTCGCGCTATATCGCCTTTGCACACCTTTTTTCCTTTTTTTTTTTTTTTATTCGAACCGCCACCTTTCGCACCCGGAAACAATCTTTTTTTTTTTTTTTTTCTATTCCTTTTTCCAAAAAAAGATCGATCAAATTTTTCGAAGAAGAGATTAAAAATATCGAACGATTCGATGGAATGAATCTCTCGCTCTGATCGAAATGTCGAATATTTTTTGAGATTTTCAACACAGAAATTTTAAATGATATTATTTATCGCGGTGTCTAAACGTCGTGAAGCGAGGATTCATTAATTTATGGCTGGATTAACGTCTTCAAGAGGCTCCAATGAGAAATGCTTTTATAAGCTATGCAAGTCCTGTGGGATCCATACGTTCTCGAGGAAGTAATTGGTGGAAAGTTAGTATGTCATAAACTGTTATAACATGCATATAGATGTATTGCAAGTTCTATTCAATTTTTACGTAATTTACGGCTCTCAAATATTATGAAGTTTAAATTTTGTTGAATGAAATGTACGAACAATAAATAAAATTATGTAGTTTTTGATTCTTCGTGTTTTATAGTGATTTCATTTGTCTATATTGCAAAATTTTATGCATATAGAGTCGAAACTTTTTATTTTTTTTGTGTTATATATATTTCATAATAGAGAAAATTGTGTACGAAATATGTGAATATTTTTCACAAGATTCAGTTATCTGACAATATTCTAATATAATATAATATCGAACACTTGCTAGAAAAATGACGTAACTCAAAATTTATATTTGAATTATTGGTATAGAAAAAAATCATTGCTGTATTTTTTATTTATATAACCGTAAATTTTCAATTTGGCAGTTTGATATAATATTTTTATACTTTTTTATAGCGATTGATTTAAAATTATTTTATTTAAAATCATAATTTTTTGTTACTTTTTGTGTAGCAAATTTGTTTGTATATGTAATTGTTTAATAAAGTATTTTTTGCAATGGTACAATTATAATGTATTAAAGTGAAAATGATTATATGATATTTCTTCGAATTTATTATATTTATAAAATTTTGATTGTAATAGCATATTTTTTGAAACAATGATTGTTACATAAAATATAGAAAATTTAAAAAATTCTAGATTTTTTTTTCCAATTTTAATTTCTAATATAAAACTATTATTCAAACTTCTTTTGAAGTCGATAAAAATCTTATTCAAAGCATTTTTCAGGCAGTTAATCGATAAACGATTATATCAAAATACTTTTATTGCGATGTTTAATCAATTTTTAAATAAAAAACAAATAAACTTTCCATTAATTCTATACATTATAACAACATTCTATATTAAGAATTTCAGATCTATTAAAAGATATAATTTTCATTGCTCATTGCATTCAATTCTTCTGTAATCAAAAGGAATAAACGTCATATTATGAAGTTTTAATTGGATATCACGTATAATAACATTATATTGCGGAAACTGCTGTAATTTGTTCAGGAAGATTTCTTCCATTGTCGCAACCTTTTTTAATTGCACTTTTTTTCTACGCCACTATATAATACTCAGGATAGCTTTGGACGAAAGAACATTTTGATGAAAAAGTAGAAAACCGGTAGTACAAAAACTATCGTTTATTCTCCCAATTTACATATAGTTTCAATTGTTGCAGATATTGTATTTTGGTATAAATTTCATCGTTCCTCAGCTTTTTGTTTACAATTGTTTTTCGATATCGAATTAAAAATACTTTTTTTTTTCATTCCAACAAAGAAGCATCGAATGATTTATTTGATTTACAAAATTTTGACCTCGAAATCTTAAAACAACTTTGATATTCATATTTTTAATATTCTTTTGTTCAAACCTAAATATGTAATATTTCCAAAGTTAGAATATAATTTGAAGTTTAAATAATAATCTTAAAGTAAAAAAATTTGAAATATTCTACTAATATATAAAAACAATTAAACAATTATTGATCTTATTAAATAAAATCTTTAACTACATCGACTCACGAGTTAACTTATTGAATTTGATCGTATTATATTGAAATTCACATATTTTTAATATTCTTTTCTACAAAATTCAAACGTGCAGATCAATAATCTTAAAACTCAAATTTAGAAATCAAATAATGTCTAATCCTACATCGAGTTAATAAATTCTCTACCATACACTAAATGAAAATTGACTACATCTTCTTACACACAAAATATTGTACCTTGTATATGAAACCAATTCATAACCACCTTGGATAATCTTCAACTCGATTACCATTGATTTATTAAATCAATTTATTAATATAATTAATATAATTAATAAATAAAATATAATTAAAAAATTTGGCCGTGACTTTGGCCGATTGATTTATTCTTTTCGAGTCAACATGATGCGTCACAATCGACATAATTTCATTGGATCGGAGAATACTGTGGAAACACTCGACGACGAGACGAGAATAGACGAAGCGGAAAGGGAAAGAGAGGGACTTGGAACCCGGTTATACGAGGAGGTTTTCACTTAGTAGATTGAACTCAGGAAAGTTGTCGTCTCTAAAACCGCTATCCCAGAACTGGGAAGACTGTTTTGTAAGGGCAATAGGATACATTTCGCATTCGGACACACCCATACAAACAGGTATGCGCATAATCAGACCGACACAAACGCGGGATCTTTGGAGAAAAGAATGGAGGGGGAGGGGAGAGGGCAGGGGAGGAGGCGAGTTTCACGAGAATGTCCAAATTATTTTATATCCGGGGGAGGTGGAACCGGTTGGTGATGCGTGTCTTTGAATCCCGGATCAAAAGTATTTCGTTACGAGATGGAGCTGCATAATTCATTGTCTGAATGTTTCATCAACCGGGATTACTCTTATCTTTCACCACAATGCGGCCGTGTGTACGCTTGCTACGTCCCGGCAAATCATTAATTATTCATTTAACTGCAAGAATTTTTGATCGACCCGCCCTCTTGCCTCATTTTTACGTTACTTACTCGTTACTTTTATCTCGTAATTCGAGATTGTTAACTTGTATTTTATAATATCGAATCATATTACATCATGATTAATTAAGAAACGATGTTAATCACATTGTAATTATGTAACAAACTTCTTTGTTCTTTTCTTTAGTTTTTTAGAGTTTAATGTGCTGAATTTGCAAACGCTTTTTGCTTGAATCTGTAATTTTTGAAAAAATCAATTTAAAAAGAAACCTAAAATTTTGCTTTAAATTTTGGAAGCGTTTCTTAGTTTGAAAAATGTTAAAAGTTTTGGCATATTTTTAAATTTGATTATCATTATTTAAACATGTTTTATGCTCTATGTATATCATTTTATTTGAAAGAATGTATAGAATCGTTTCATACCAAGAATAATTGAATAATTATTTTTACTGTTGTAAAAACAAAAAATTTTATTGCATTTTTTAAAAATTGATTTTTTAAAAATTGTGAGTTTTACAGATTCATATTCAGCAAGTTAAAATTTATGAAAAGCATCTATTAAAAATTATAAAATCGAAAGAAATATATAATAATAGTTTTATATTCAAAAGGGAATTTTATTTTAAATTCAAATTTTGTCTCAATTCAATCCATTTCAAAATAAATTTGAGGGCACAAAATATATGAATTTGAAACATAACATTCCTATGTATTATATTTTCCTATATCATGTTATAAATTATATAACCCTATTTTATTTTAAGCTAGAGAAAAATAAATTATTATTTATAATGTAAAATTTTATTAGTATAGTTATTCTTAAAAGCCATTCTGAAAGTTATATTCTAAAAGTAATATTTATATTTTTCAGATATCCGAGAATCAAATATATATTCATCAAAGAATTCGTAAGAATTTTAATTAAAATTAATCGTATTAACATTTAAACAAAATTTGCTATGAATTGTTATAAATATATTCATTATATATTTTTTCAAATAAACGTAAAATCCTATTTTTAAGTTATGATAAAAAGAATAACATTGCGACATTTTCTTTAAATTTTTCTTTAAATTTAGACATAAATGGATCAAAGGAAGACGCATCACTAAATCGTCTCCCGTATGTTCAATTCACACGATTTATTTCTTCACAGTAGAAACAAACGACAATTTATAACACCCGTCACTGAATGATACGGTTCATTGATAGCAGCAGGTGTACCGTAAACTTTTCAAAAGAACATGAATGATGCGCATCAGTTTTTTGGGACAGTCTTTGTACACTCGTTTGTGTACAAAAATCTGCTTGCACGACATTGTTATTTTGAAAATAAAATTTAATAGGAATTGTTGAATCCTAATGTGAACATTTTACCAACAGGCTAGATACAAGAGAAACAAAATAATTTATTTTGATCCATTAATGAACGAATCATTAATTGCTTGTAATCATTGATTCGAATAAATTAAAAATTTAATGATTTTAGAAGCTAAAATAAAAAATCGGTATGCAAAAATATCAGAACTTATTTTACGTCAAAAGCAATTTTATTTCGCACTAAATAAAGTAAGAGAATAGTTCCATTTTGTTTCATTAAGTACAAAACTTAATTACTTCCAACTTGGACAACAAAAATAAGTTTAAAAAATAATGGACGTTTTTGCATATTTTTTATTTTAAAATCATTATCACCTTTAAAATCATCTCTTAAATTCATTCGAACATGCCATATAAAATATAAACACGAAGATACAAATATCTATGTTAATCTAAAAAATCTTATTCTTTCATTTTAACAATTATCAATATTTAGAGGAAAAAGAATATTATTTAATCTATTGTTCACTTTTCTTAATCTCTCATTTCGACTAAAATTCATTTTATTTAAACCAGAAGTTTATGAAGGATTTTTAAAATTTAGACGAAGAGATTCTCATACGTTGCTTTGATATTTTGCCGTTAGATATCGCTAGCTATCGACGATTAATTAAGATCCAAAAATGAATAATTTTCGTAGCAATAATATATGATTTAAAAATGGCGGTTATCAATATGCACTTTCTCGAAATCTTTGCGGGGCGATTGATCGTCATTGCTCTGAAAGAAGAACACTTGGATTTATCTCGAGTGAATTTATCCGTGTCTCCTGACTTTTAATCATGTCGATGAATTTCTACCGACTTCTAACCGGAACTTCCGTTTCGTTGTGGAATGAATAGTTCGTGCAATTTAAACTCTTTTTTCTTTTTAATTAACTTCTCTCTTTTTTTCATTTGGAAATGGCACGAAATAAACTAAAAGTTTTAAACTAAATAACTGTATCAATATAATTCAATTGTCTGTCTTGTCTATTAGAATTATTTGTTATATTTTCGAGAAAAATTCAGATCGCGTTATTTTCCTTCAACTTCTTCAATTTGTTATTTAGATTTAGCGTGTTTAAAACTTAATAAGCTTTAAAATGAAATTGAAGTTGAAGTTCAAATATATTTATATTGTAAAAGTTGTAAATTTTTATACAATTTTCAATAAAGTTGAAATTTTCTACTTTTGAAATAATTTTAAATCGCCATTTTATGCGATCAAAATTATTCGATGGAAAATATTTGTTTGAAATAATTATTTATATGATATCTAGAATATAAATTAGAATATAATAGAATAAAAATAGAATATAATATTATAAAAATTTTCAGATACAATTTTTATTATCAAATCCGATCGAAAATATTTGTTTGAAATAATTATTTATATGATCTAGAATATATTATAAAAATTTTCAGATACAATTTTTATTATCAAATCCAATTTCAAATATATTCCCAATTTTATTTTATTTTAAATTTATTAAGTAGAATCTATTTTGTTTCAAGATATTTTCAAAGAAGAATTGTTTCTTTTAAATCCACCACATCCTCCTTTGCACTTTAAAAAATTTCTATAAAATAGAAATTACTTTTTGAAATTGTGTTTCTCTTAAATAAAATTACTATATATTATCATTAAGATAAACGTGTAATTTAATCATCCATTTGATCATAATAATATCATATCATCGACAAAAAGATCATGATAATATATTTTGCTCAGGATCAGGGTAATTCCAAAGATAATAACTATGAGAAGCATTGGTGCGTGAAGGTAGAAGCCGCGATGCATTTATCTCAAAATTGGATTGATTATAAGTTCGTCGTGCAAGCAGCCTTCGGTTCACCCTCTACAGGAGTCCAATACGGCCAGAAACTGGTTATTTCGAGGCTCATAGAGCACGAGCACCTAGAAGGAGGGAATATGTTACGAGGCCAACTTTATCGTCGACGTGTACCACTGTGTGCTATGATGTTACGTAGCTGCTCGAAAACGGCTCATAACCGAGCTACCAATGTTTTTATGGACATCGACTTTTTCCACTCTTTCATTACTTTCTTCTATTTTCTCCTCTTCATTTCATTTTTTTTTTTACTTTTTTTACTTCCTCCTTTTTTTCGTATCGAATTCTTTTTTTTTTTTTTATCAAATCTAGTTTCAACTTCGTTTCATTAATTACTTTACGTATGAATTAGTTTGTCGATGAATCTCTATTAATTCGCTGCACAGAGAAATTGAAATATCGATTGAATCTTCCATTGCATTTTAAATGAATCACGAAAAATGTGACTGTGCAAATTGATTAAATATATATATATATAATAAAATTTATATTGAAATAAATAAGTAAATAATTTATATGTATCCTATTTTCGTTTTGGTTGAGGAATTAATTAGTATATCTATATTTTATATTCTAAACTTATACTATTATATTGACAAATCCTTATTAATTTATAATTCGATATAATTTTTGTTATTCAATATTAGAATATTTATTTTATAATTTGTATCATAACTGAATAACATATGTATATCAAAATATACAATATATGTATATACATATATATTGAGAAACTCTTTGGAATATAGAAATAAAACTTTAACAAAACACTGTTAATAATTTACAATAAAATAACAATAAAAGGAATTATTTCGTCTTAATTAAAAAATTATATTTAAATTAGACTATATTAAAAAGATGAAAAAAAAAATATTTCGAATAATATTGAATAAACTTACAAATAAATATTAAATTAAATATTATAAATACAATATTGTTATAAATATATCTTCAAAGAAATTCATTGATTAAATCTTAGAAAAAAAATTCTTAACAAACAAATCACTGAAAAGAACTTATTGAATTCGTTCAAAGAAAATATTTCAATTTTCCGTTTTATCTATATGACGATCCATGGATACAAAGAGATAGTGCAAGAGCTGAAAAAAAAAAGAGAGAAACGAGAAAGAGGGGCACAGTTGTACTGCACCAATGATTCTGACAGCCGTCAAACGAAATTCCGCTTTACTCACCTGTCGCCGCATACGAATACTTCCGGTTTCAACCTGAGGGAGAGAGAGAGAGAGAGAGAGAGAGAGGAAAAGAAAGAAAGAAAAAAAAACAAAGAGAAACTTTATCGCCATCCATCCAATTCTCGAACTTTCTTTTCGAAACATGTAGGTCCGGTTGTATCGCATTTAACAAATTGAAGCTCGAAGATATTTCACCTGAGAATCCGTTCTGCGCGTAATTTATCATGAATACGAAACGAAGTTCACTTACACAAGAAGGATCGAAAGAATCGAAGATCCACGACTTTCGAATTTTCCGACTTTTATCGATATCTCCTCTTCCAAGAATTGTAAACAAGTATTAGATAGTAATAGATAGTTTCAAAGTATTAGATTCTAAGTTTTCGAAATAAAAATCTTAATTTTTGACTCTCAAACTGTGCAAATCTGTGTAAATAGTTGAACAAAATTATCAGAAAATTCTTCATAAACTTTTCTAACAAGAAAGATTCCTCAAGTTTTGATGAAAACTGATTTTGATAAAATTTATAGAGAATATAGTTTTAAAAAAAAATATTTTTTTTTTTATCAGCAATCAATTATATTTAGACGATGAAAACAATACTCGAAATTAAGGATAAAAATTTTTATTTTTCTAAATATTTTAAAAATTCTTCGTGGAATAAAATTTATTTATTCATTAATGACAAAGTTGATAAGTGTAAATTGTTTTTTAAAATATCTATTTATATAAAAATTATAATAAGTGTACTTAAAATAATATTTAAAATTAACAATAAGATCAATTAAACAGGTACTTTTTTATATTATTATATTTTTATATTATTATTACATTTTATATATAATTTAAGGTACTTTTTATTACTTTACAATTTTTAACATTAAGACAATTAAACAATATTTAAACTCAATATGATAAAAATTTTTTAAGAAATTGTATATAAAAACATTCAATTATAAACATTTTAAGTAAGCTTGAGATATATTAAAATTAATCGTATTAATATTAATTAACCACTGATTAAATCAATTTCTTTCTTTTTTTTCTTTTTAATGAAAAGGAATCAATAGTTTCGATCAAACAAGTAATTACATGTGGACAACGCAACCACAAGAATACAACGAAAGATTACGATTAACTGAATACCAAATCGATATAATTCCATTCTCGGCTCATTTACATGAACCGTGTCTCGCACAAATCTTGCATCTCGCAAGCAATAGTCGGCCAGATGGATCTTATTGTATCCAACATTCAATTAGCAACTGTCAATACGCAATTTATCTGAGACGCAAACTGACAATCCCACTGATCGTCACTTCTTCAAGCTAAATTGGTGTAACCATAGACGAGGAAAACGGAGATAACTAATCGAGTACATTGGATACCCTGTCAGCTCGATAATTAAACGACGACTACGTTGTTTATGAAGCTGACCATCGTGATGCATCGTTCAGCCACGTCCATCGACATGATGATTATCGACGACGAAGAAAAATCGAATCGATCCGTTCCTCCTTCCTATCCCCTTTCTGTTTTTATTTTTCCATATTCTTTTTTTCCCTTTGTAGTTTCCAGCTTGATGGATGAGATCGAGTCTGGGGGATGAATGGGTTCGGGACACGGTTAAGAGATATCGTGATGTATCGAGGCGATAACCAACCTGTCGTAATCTTGTCAGTTTTCAGTTCGAAGCGGGATTATGTTCTGCTGTAGATATTAGGAGGCAAGAGATTAGACAATTTGTCTCCTTTTTTTTCTTTTCACGTGGATGTCAAAAGATTTTGTCTATGTGTAACGTTCCTATTTTTGTATCAATCAATGTTACTTTTTTACACTGTAAAAGATATCTGTTATCTGTTCTGCATGATAGACAATTGTTTTTTGATTTATGAATCGTCTTTTCGTATTATGTGTATTTGTGTTTTTATCGTTTTAGGTGCAAAGAAGACGAGCAACTTTTGTAATTGTGATCTTGCAATTGTATCGTGCATAGTTTCAAGGCTACTCTATTGATGGGTTATTTTTTTCAAAATATTTTATTTTCTTTTTTAAGTTTTCGTCGAATATTCCCTTGACTGATTCCGATAAGAGAAGATGTAATGGATTTAGCAATTCTTATTTTTTTTATATTAACTTGAAGAGAAATATCTGTTAACGAAGAAATGATTTCTTAGAATTGATTTTTAATCTTTTATCTAAAGTCGAAATCAAAAAAGCTGAAAATAGATCGTTGCTGTAATTTATAAGCAATTTGATCAAATTTTCCATCCAGTATTTCGTGAATGATTTACATGTGTCATGTTGATTAAGAAGTCGTTCAATGCTTATTGAATTTATAATATGCACGAGTGAAATCGTTGATGGTTTATGGCAAATTGAAATTTGCATACAACGATTGCGCACGATGTGACGATATGATGAATTTATATAATCGTGTATCGAGTTTAAATTCGAGTTTATTTTCAATGATATTCAATTTGGAACTAAAAAGCGTATTTATTTTCTGATATTATTATATTTATTTATTTTCAGAAATGAAAGCTATCGTGTAAAAGTTGATTGATTTAAATTATTTTGGTGTTTAGAAAATTGTAATTTAAGAAATATGTATATTCTTCATAAATGTGATATAAAGATCTTTAAAGATGGATTTTAGAATAACAGAATATATTGGATAATAAAATAATTCAAATTTCTACTTTATTAAATGAAACCATTATTATTGTTTTACTCTTATACAATTTGCAATATCAATAAAATGTATTACATATTATATTCAATTATATTCAAAATTATAAATAAAATATAATATAAAATTATAAATAAAAATTCTTTTAATCATTTTTTTTTTGTAATCAAATATTCTATGCGCAATAAATATTTTTAAAATCATTGTTGGAGCAGATAATGTAGATTTTAAATTCTTATATACAAAGTATCTTCTCACTTACTAGCAATTAATCATGATTTAAAATATTTTATTACAATTATTTATTCAATAAATTCTTCTACGAAAATCGAAAATTTTTTAAACGAACTATCACTATCTAAAAATATCCGTTTATCCATAATAAATTTAAAGAGAGAGAAAAAAAAGAAAAAAGAAAAAGAAAGACACGATAATCTATTCATGTAATCGATAACGTGTTGCTTCGTTGATTTTCAGAAACATGAACAAACGCTGCCGAGCGTCGAGGAATTAATTTGACGGATAGAGGGAAGCAAATCACTCTGGACTCACGGTAATGCATATAGGACGTCGACTGGTCATCGTTAATCGCGATGGAGGATCGACATTGGCCGTTAATCATCTGTTCGAGCGACGACCTTTGCTTAACCACGTGGCTACTCTTCCCTAACCAAAGCTATTCGTCTCTTTATTCATTAGTATCCACGCATGTTTGTGGTGGTGATTTGATATAGTTTTCCTTGTCTCGCTTACGAATGTCGATTTCTGATAACAGTTTACTATTTATCCTTGTATTTTTTTTTTTTTTTTGATAATTGTGTTTTTAGTTGATAATTATATAAAACTGCTATCATATAATCATTTTCTAGAGAATTTTCTATTTCTATTTCAATAGTTTTTTTTGTTCTATATTAATTTTCTTCAAGTTTGTCTTTATTTTTTGTTAAAAAAATTTTTATTTGCGTCTAGTTATTAAGCAGATATAAGTGAATTTTTTTCTCTCTTCCTTTTTACATTAGTCTTCCAACTTTTCCTACATGTTTTTCCTTTTCTTTTTATATTTTTTCTATTTGAGAATTAGTTTTTGTTTTTTTAGTCATTTTTTGAAGATATTTTTCATCATAGTCTATTGATTTCCATGTGATTAATTATAATCTTCATTTTTTTATTTAATATTATTATTGTTAATGTCTTGGTTGGTGTAAATATATTTATTTAATTATATTATTTATTTAATTTATATCAAAGTACTTTTAATACTTCTTATCTGCTTCTCACATATTAATTTTCCATGTCATTTTAATCTTTATTCGAGAATATAAAAAAGAGAATATAAAAAATTTTTGACTTTAAACAATTTTTAAATTTAGAAATTTTTTGATAATAAAGAAATGAAATCATCGAGTAAAGAGTAAATATCAAATATAAAAAATATCAAATCAAATTAAATTTTTTGATGAAGAAAGATAAGAAATATAACTTTTATAGCTAACATAAGTTTAATTTATTAACACGAAGGTTAACTTAGTCTCTTTGCCTATGAAACGAAGAGGGATGGAACGAATTGATGAGTGCATCAAAATGAGAATCCAGTGGAAGGGGATGATGTTGGTGATTAATTTCTCTTTGACATCGAGCACTTTGGAAAAGTGCTTTGATCACATTGGTCTGGTGATAATGTAAGCAAAAAATTTATTTATGGTTACTTTGTGGTAAATTTGTGTTAATTAGATTGTGAATTTTAAAAAATGTTAAATTTAATTATAAATTTGACAAATTTGACAATTTGCTTTAATTAATTCTCCATTTCTTTTTTTGGAAAAAGACATAGATATCAATTTTTTTCAATAAGAATTAAAGAATAAAAAGAAAGAATAATCGAATAATTTCTTAATCTCGAATCTGGACTCAAATGAATAAAATTTTAAGCAGAAATTTAATTTTTATTGAAAAAAAAATCATGTGATAACTTTTAGCGATATTGGATTTTTAGGTGAATATCAAAGCATTTTCTTGTTAAAAAAAAATATGAGAAATATGGATATGAGGAGATTTGACAGAATAAATATAAAAATATAATAAAGGTCTTACTACATTTAGATTTTTTCATTTCAAATTATTCATAATCCAATAATCTATCAAGAACAAAACAATGTCATATTAAAAAACTCAAATTTTTCACCAAGAATTAAACGAATAATTTAGAACAAAGACTCGACAAAGACTTTCAAAACAATTTTAAACCACCATCTTAGATAGAATAACGAACTATCTAAAAATTCTCTCATTAACTTAACTCCTAATTTTTTATTTTCGATACGTAACAATCCAAGAATTTCTGAAACGTCTGTAAAAAGATATGTAAAATTTATTTCCATACCAATCTGAAACGGTCACGTTTAAATAGAGACGAAATACGCTCGCAATGTGGCAAATTATTCGACGCGGGAAGAAAAGAAAGAGAAACAAGGATTCCCTTCGTCGAGATAAAGAAAATCTATGGCTGTGTTTACACAGTTCTCCGAGAGATTGCTACTCGTTCGACCATCTCTCTTCACTTTTAAATAAAACTTCATCCTCCCCTCCCCTTCCTCAGTTCATCGTCCCAATTCTATGCCACGTTCTTTCGTCTGGCGTATCTTTTTCGTTCTCGAAAATGATCTTGTACAAAATCTCATTGAGCTTGCATGAAAACATTCGTGAAATTGCGCCAAGTTCGGAGGAGAGGAGGGTGTCAGGCCGCAAAGACAGAAATTTCGAGCGTAAATCACGAAAAAGGGGGGGGGGGGGAGGAAAGAAGAAGATTCGATTCGAAAGGGAGGGGAGAAATCTAAATCGCAATTTTTTGATCGTCACGGGAGAGTTTGGAATCTCGCGAGTTATCTTGCGCGGTTTAGATCAGAACTTTTTTCTATTTGGTTATTTTTAACCTGTCTGTCGAAATAAACTGTACAATGATATATTGTTTGAAACAGTTTCCCAGTGCGAATTACGAACGTGTATTTGTTCATTCGTTTTTTCATTCCCATTGTTCGTTAGATTTTTGGTATTGTGTAGATTTTCGAATATACGGTGAGCTTATCGTGAATGTATTCGAATACTATTTTTCAGGGAAATTTCATCTGACCCAAAAAATTCTAAATTTGAATGGATTATATTTGGAATAATTCTTTTTCGATAATATCTTTCGGTAATATCTTTGAAAATATCTTTCCTAAAAATTTTTGTTGTTTTCGATACAATTTTGCTTGGGAATATTTTTTTTTTACAACAAGATAATAAAGCGTTAAAATTTGAATGTTATACATTATAAATTTTTTGGAATATTTATATTTTAAATATCTTAGAAATTATTAAAGAATATCAATAAAAGTATAATAAATCGTGTAATTGAAATTCTTGATAAATAGAACAAGATTACAATATGTAACGAAAATATAAGAAAATATTTTAGTTTTATGGAATATAATCAAAAAGTTAAATAATACAAATAAATTTTCCTATTCTGCTATGTAACATTCTTGACAATTTTGAAAAAAGTGTAAATAAATATTAGTAACAGAATGTTGATCTATGATGTAATATAAAAAAGAGCGAAAACACACGGCGAAACAATTCACAGAGGGATAAAATATTTTTCGACAATCGACACGAAAGAGTCGACGTCTATCTTTTTCAAAACATTTTTGAACGACCCAGTTTTGTACATATATACAACCGTGCCGAATAATAATTTCGATATGACAATCAATTTCTGATTAATCAATTTTCGTATCCTTTTCTAATTAAAAGATTACAGAATCCAAAATTTGAATTAATATGTTTAATTGTTAGAATGTAATTTGGTATCTTTTAATTTCTAATAAGAATTAAAACTATTATTCTAATATTATTCGTTCATGGAAATTATAAATATTCTGCTATTTTATATTTTTTGATTAAATTAAAATAATTATTTTTGAAAATATAGGAAAGCCATATTATTCATTAAAGAAAATCGTCCATAAATATTATTAAAAAAAATTAATATTTCATATAATTCAAACTTATCGAAATCCATTTCATTTCTTTTAATTTTCAATAATAATTTATAATAATTTCTTATATTCTTATACTTTACATTATTTCTTATACTTTTCGATTAACTTATGATACTTTTGAAAAAAAAGGCAAATTTAGCCTCTTCATATATAGGACACTATAAATCACCAAAAGCACCGTTTCATTACTTTCAAGTAAAATAAAATATCATCAGTGCTTCGTATTTCTTGTTTTTATCATTAAAAAAAAATTCTATAGTGAAGAGATTTTCCTTCCACAGATTTTAATTCCCTCTTCTTTTACTTGAAATAATTTTAATTTCGAAAAGAAAAAATAAAATTATACGTACAATATTCTTGAATAGTTTAATTAAATAATTAAATATCGTTAAAGAAAAAAATCAATATTTCATACAACTAAAAATTCTAATAACTAATTACGAATACATCGACGAGCATCTCCCAGTTTCCAGAGATTTTTCAAATGAAAAATTCCGAAAGTTTCAGCCGACGTCCAACCGAGCGGAAAAACGAGGGAATCGTATCTGATAGAAGGCTTGTTAGCCTAATTGTACCTCCTTCCATCCGCGTTATCCTTCACACGGATGAAGAGCAAGTGGAGAGTTTTAATTGTGATCCACCGGCTCGATACTTTTCCTGGACGTGTTCGTGCCCCGTTCCAAACAGTTTTAGGCGAGGAGCCGTATTCACGAAAAGTAAATTAACTAATGGAAATACAATCCTGGTTTTCGCCATCGCCTCTCCCTTTTCCTCTTAACGATATATCTCTTGAGCGAGGCGGTTCGCCTTGCTTGCCTTACTGCCTTCGTTAGGAGGAGAGAATAACTAATTATACGACGCTGTTGTAGTATGATATATGATGTTTCATGCTTACCAATTTATGCACGATGGAACGATCGTTGATTCGAATCAATGAAAATTAATTAATTATCGTATTCTTCTATTCGTTAATAATAATGAATTTTATAATGAGAATGTTCGTGAAAGGATATATTTATATTTTTCAAGGGACGAGGAAAATAAAATTTAATCAAATAAATATAACGCTTCTTATTACTTTTCAGTTATTTTCAAGTTGCATTATTGCATTAAACAGATATATATTTATTAATAGATATTATTATCAAATTAATAAGGAACAAGTATTGTGGATATATAAATATATATTATTATTATTATATTATTATATTTTTTATTATTTTTATTATTATATTATTATTATATTATTATATTATTATTATATTATATTATATTAGATATTTATACATTAAATATATAAAAATTTGCAAAATGCACATTATATTATGAAACATTATATTCACTTTCCATCATTAATTAATTCACTTTCTGAAGATTCACTTCCATTCCTGTTTACAAATTTTCCTTTGTACAAAGTTTCCTGACATTATTTAATTGAAAATTTATAACTTTGCACTTGCATTACATTTTTTCCAAATCAAGAAATATCACTTTTCTTCTATCTTCCTTACTATTCTTATTAAATCCGATAAAAACAATCTACAATAAATATTAAAAAAAAAAAAAAAGGAAACAGAAATTTTGTCGTAATTTCCTCTCGCACAAGCGATCGATTCGAAAGTAATTGTTGGCTTCAAGATAATCTCGTAAAAGTGATTAAGAATGGTCCCGTATCGGAAATTGAATTAAACCGGCACATTGAAATCGTGGACGGCTCTATTCGTAGTTTTATGGTCCCCTCCGTTTTCTCCTTTTGTCCTTCCTTGTCTTGTTTCTTTCTTTTCCTCCTCCTCCTTCTTCTTTTTTTTTTTTCGTCACCATCCGAGAAAGAATTCCTTTATTCGCCGCCTTTTATTATATCGAAACCACGCTCGAAGAAACGCACGTTCACGCCAACGAGACCAATGAAACGAGCAACGGTGTTAGAGAGAAAAATATACGCGCGACAGGGATTGAAATCTAGACCAGTTTCTCCACCAACTCTCAGAAATCTAATTTCCCGAAAGGCAACGCGACCGAAATTCATTGCCTCTAATTATTTCGCTCGCTCCTCTTCCTTTCGCGACTCCTCGTTAATTGAAGGCTATTCACAGGAAAAAAAAAAAACAGTGGCACGCTGCGCTCGGTTCCCGTTGACGTCGCCACTTGCGAGCTCATTACTCTGATGAATGTCGAGTGTGAACATAGTGTATAAAACTCGAGCCACGATTTAAGACCATACTACGTGCTCTCTATCCTCGTATGCCCGTATCGGCAGTTTATAAATTTTAGGTTATATATTTCTCGAAACGAGAGGCGAGGCGTTTTCGCGCGCTTCCATTTTCTTCCTCGTGATAGAATTTTTTGATTTATCCCTCCTCTGTAAATACAGTATTTTGGATAATTCGAAGATTAAACGAAAAACGAGAGAATAAATGAATTTATAATATTTAAAATTCCATTATCGATGTAATCGATATGGATGAAAAAATTGTAAAGTAAGGTAAAATGAAATTTAATATTGATTAAATTTGTTATATTATGGCGTATTATTTAAATGTATATTCTTTTTATATTTTGAACTTTTTCATTCAATGGAAGATTCAGTAGAATTTTCTGATTTATTTCTTTCTTTGAGTATTTTGGTATATCTGAAATTCAAGTTTAAATAAAAGAAGAATTAATTTATATTTTTTATTGATGAAATCAATACGAACGAAAGAGTTTTTGTAAATAAAGAGAAGTAAAATGAAATTTAAAATTCAAGTATGTTATTGTTAAATTGTATGAGTTTTGAAATTTTCAAAATTGAATATCTTAGATTCTTTCGTAAAATTAATCAATTAATAAATATTAGAGAATGAATAACTTACGGATGGACTAAATCATCGCAAAATACAATTAAATAGAATAGACAATGATTTTCCATAAGAAAATCAAAAACAACTTTGAATATTTTGTAAATTTTATAAAATCAAAATAATATTAGGAAATAATTTAATGGAAGTTCCAAAGAAGATAGAAGTTTAATATTAAAACATTCTAAGAATATAAGATATAATAATAAGGAGGAAAGAATTATATATTTAATATTATATAGGATATTAAAACTTTTCTATTCATCTTCCTGTTATAAATATTATTTGCTACTTTTTTTTAAAGCGTTATTAAAAACATTTCATGTAAATATATTTCATAAAACATTAATAGTCGGTGAAAAAATATTAAGATAAAAATCGCGTAACATGTACCGTAATATCGTAAAGTATAGATTTTCATCTGGCAAACGGTGTGCAGGAAATTTCTTTCCTCGTTTCACGGATTAATAACACACGATGAGGTATATTACAGCAACAAATACTCGTTTGTGTTAACATTGTTCACGTTCTGCAACTTTATCAGGAGTTCAGATACGTGCTGGACCACGAAGGACGTATAATATGTCTGAGAATGAAACGTATAGAAATGATCTTGACTGGTCAAAGAGTATATACCCTCCATTCGAAAATCATGACCGCTCCATTATAAACCGATTGACCCTTGAACCTTCGCGTCGTCGAATCGATTATAAATCCAAAATATTATCGAGTATATTCGTTTCGAGCATTATATTTTATCAGATATCATTTTTAAAAGTCTTTTTTATATTACTTTCAAGTTATTCGTACATCAAAGTCTTTATCTTATCTCTGGATCACTTTGCATTTTTACTTTCAGATAAAATTCTCCTACGATGCCATTCGACTTTGAAAGTTCCTTACGAGTCCATATCCATTTTATGGTGGTGCAAAGGTCGATAGGATCGAAGTAACAAGGAAAAGAGCCGGAACAATCCTCTAACTTTCTAGCTACATTACCAGTTCAGACATTGATATCATTTTGGTAAAAGTAGATTTTCAATACTTGATTTTTAATCATTCCAATATATTTAAAGTTAAACAGTGATTTGTAAAACACTGTCGTGATTAGACAAGTAAATCATTATTTCACTAGATTAGATTAAATTTTATCTCGTCATAATTATCTTATTTAATTTTTCAAATCATAATTGTCTTATTCCACTTATCCATCTGTCCACGAATATATTGTTCTATAAAACTTGTCTAACCATGATTGTTTTAATCTACTTATTTAATCATGGATGCCTTATTCCACTTATCTGTAACTTATTCTGGACATGTTTGATCACGACTGTTTTAATTTATTTGTTTGCTCGTATCTACTTTAATCTACTTGTACGTGTAATCATGACTATTATTTATCATGGTGAAACAAACTATCATTCATAATACATATATTGTTTGATGAAACTTTACGATGACGTTTTATCGTCGTTTCGCTATATTTCCGATCAAGCAACGAGGCATTTCCTAGGCATGATTTACGAAGGGCACTTTTCCCCTCCATAAAATTTGTAGCACCGAGGACTAAAAAACGAATTCGCATTCGAGATGGGTGTTAGGGTGTGAGGCTATTATTTATCTACGCTCGTGTGCGCTATTAGTTCGGAAAATATCCGGGAACAATGATCTCTCTTCCTGATCCATCCACCTCTGGAATTTTTTTTTTTTTTTTTTTTTCAATGCTACGTTCACTGTGGCACGAAATCGAAAGAGGGAGAAAGAAGAGAGAGACAGAGAGAGAGAGAAAAAGAAAAATGTCAATGGCGATAAACGGCGGCTCATTGTTGCATCGATCGGTGTGCTCGTCCCGTCGTGAAATCGCTTCGACGTTTGTTCTGTTAGTAACGAGCGATGTAAACGCGATTTTAATCTCCGTGGCGTTGCCTTGAAACGATTGATGGCAATTGTAATGATCATTGTCACAGGATCCAATCGCGATTTGTGCGCGAGAAGCGAGGAAAAATAAAAAAAAAAAGAGTGGAAAATGTTGAAAGTAATTTTCAAATGTTGATACGAATTAGGGGGAGGCAATAATTCGATTAATTATTGTTGACCTGTGAATGTAACATTTGATTATCGCGGTCGATAAATTTCCGCTATATACGCGTATATAGCGATTTATGAGCTGTACATTGCGATCTATGAGGCGTGATAATTTATAGGATGTTAGTTGTTAGATAAGTGATTAAACTTGTAATGAAATTTTTATTGTATATTGTGATTTGATAAAAAAATATTCTAAAATGGATATATTTTGATTTATCTATGTTTCTCTTAATTATTATTAGGCTATAAGTAATTTTAAAATATAATATTACATGATTATATTTTCAATAGAATTAATTTTTTATTTGTGAAAAATCGTTTCTTATTGAGACAATTGTTCAATTCAAACAAATTTCTTGTCTTTTCGATTAAAAAATTTGTTTAATGTTTGTTGTTTGCTATCCAAAAAATTTTGTAGCAAAAGTAATAAATAATACTTTAACATTGATTTAGAAGAATATGTTGTATGTAGTGTATTAATTTTAGTTCAATTTTTGCTATTATTGCTTTTTCTATGCATGTTCAAACATTCATAATAGAATTTCTAATAATTTTCACTTTTTTAAAAATTATAATTGTGTTTTTATTTTATTTTTAAAACTTATTATAAATTGTTCTTTTTCAATTATACTTTAAAACATTATTTATGAGATGACTTAATACTTAAAGTAACATAAACATATTAAAAATAACATAAAAATATTGAAAGCAGAATTACAAATTTTTGTCCATTTTATTTATAAAGAATATAACTATAAAATTATTGTAAAATACGACGATGTTGTTATGAAAATTATTCGAGATATAAGATATTTAATTCGATTAAACATTTTGGTTGTTTCTTTCGTGTCCATTAATGTTTTAATTACACGTGTTTTACATTTATTACATTACGTACTCGAACAAAATTTGTCCAAATTCTGTCAATTCTTTTTTTTTTTTTTTTGTTTCCCTATGAAAGAACGTTAACAAAACAATCCAATGGATTTCGTATTTAAATTCTGATTTTTATCCGATGCACAGAAAGCTTTTACCGAAATGATATTTACAAAGTCGAGTGAAATTGACAGTTGCCAGTTGCTCTGTTTGCACTTGTCGTTTATAAATACGCATTACAGTCGATATTTCCAATAACTAAATAGGATCGGAATATTTATCGCGATTATGCGTCGAAACCTGTTTAAATTGCAATCAAATTTCGAGCTGAAATGGAATGAAAAATGCGACTTGCAACAGGAAATCGATTAATATAAATTTGATCCTTAAAAGCGATTACTCAAGAGATTAATTTTAAATTATTAAATTATTAATAATTATATATATCTGTTAAGAAATTTTGTATATAATTACTGATTTATCTCTGTCATTTGCTCTATTAATGATTATATTTAATAATGAATTACAGAAAATTATTATAAAATGCTCGATTCCAATTTTAATTTTAATATATCGGCAGCGAGTAAAAAAATCCAATATGGCAGTACTAGTCCTGTATTGCCACCTATATTTAATCGCGAGAACTTATCTATATCTAACATTTTTAATTTTTTTTTTATAGATCTTCGAAACAAAAATAATAATTATATATTTATAATATATATAATATAATTTTTATAATTATATAATTATAATGCTTAAATAATTGTTTTAATATTTATTTTATTGTTTTAATATTGTTTTAATATTTAATGATACCTTTTTATCGTCGAATTTATTTATTCATTGACTGATATAGAGAAATAAAAGAAGGAAAGAAGAAAATTTTAATTTAAGATATTTTAACATTTTCCTATGTTTTTCCATTATAAATATTGATTATTAATTTTCGTGAAATTTTGTCGTATCCAATAAATATAATTCTGCATGTTACAAAGAGTGATTAATTAAGAAGCATTATATTATGCCAAAAAACTAAAAACTAAAATTATAATTCCACAAATTAATAAAACTAACTTTGCCACTTTGTTAAAGAATAAAAACAACTAACAAATAACATTATTCTCTAACGAGAATAAATAAGAAATGGTGAACGAACGAAATCTCATTTCTTACTTTTCACATTCAACAAAAATTTATCCAAATATCCTAATCCACGGAATAGAATAATCCTCGTTCCTTTTTATACCTGCGCAATTCCACCGTATAATAAACTTCCATTATCGTAATCTTCATTGTGGTAAACGACTAATTGGACTCGTAACTTGGTGTTCCATTAAAACGCGAGTTAAACAAAGAAAATATCGCAGTTCAAAAAGAAATCACGGTGTAACGAATCGCTTGTTCTCGTTCCTATTTTCCGGCCGAACTGTTTCTCCCCCTCCCCTCCTGTATTCCCTTTCATTACACACACCGAGTTTGCGTAGCCGACGACAGTAAAAAAGTCGCAGCTATTTCATTCCTTCTGACGCGATACTTTTTATGCATCCATTTACCACACACACACACACACACACACACACACACACACACACACGCGAATAGAAACGACAACGAAGATTCCGTGCTCATTTCCCTCCCTCAAGATCTGACCCGTATAATCGAAATTTAGTCGGTTGGATTCGTTTTAATCCGTGCCGTATTCAGACTTTCAGTACTGGCCAAGAGGATGAATAATTATTACGGATCAAACGAAATAGTGTTTCAAACGTGAAAGAAGAAACAGTCGCGGGTTATAACGGGAGATGGTTGTGCGACAGGATGCTTTGTGCAAGTAGGCCGTAGCTATAAATGCGAATTCATAATTCAATGTGAACTTGCAAATTCGTTTTTGAGAGATTCCATTCCATAAAACTATTTATCATCATTAACAATTTATCGATCGATTATTTATTTCGAGTTACAGTTACGATAATTAGAATTAGAGAGAATAGTAATAAAATTTCCAAACCCAATTTATTTTAAACGAAATTCAATATAATTCGATATATACGAATACGCAATAATTAATCAACATTTTACATTAATAAATAATTTAATTGTATCTGAAAATCGCAAGAATAAAAAAAAAAATAAAAATAAAGAAAGAACAAAATTTACAAAGAAAATCCACCACTGAGAATCCACACCAAAGGCGAAATCCACACCACTATGCACGATAGAACCCATTTCTCAACTCACTGCCTCAAAACGCTCACAACTGACCGTGTCGCGGATCCAACCATCCGTGCTCCATAATAGCATTCCCTTCTGTGCCGTTCCTTCGCCCAAGCGGGACGAAGATTACTTTGCTACACGGTTAGAACAGAGATACGCCGTTTGAATGGATTTACCAGCGGTAAAGCGATTTACCGGGCGTGATTCGATGAACGTGCGTATACACAGGTGGACCCGTGGACGCGCGCAACGGGTGAATATGTAACGAAAATGTGAATCACGGGGGAAGGAAGGAGAAGGAAGGAAAGGTGGCGAGAGGGTCAGAGCGTTTTTCAACCGCGAATAATGCGACAAAAATTAATTGTATCGTGGATGTTATATATATATATATAGTTTGTCGTACCATTTATCACCGGGTGTAATGGATACGCCCGGTTTATCATGGCACGGATAAAAAACGATCTTGAAAGTGTCGCGCGTATCTGACCCCCAACTCCACGCTTTTCATTCACGGCCGAACATATTCGCCGCCATTTAATTGTGATATATCGTTATCGGCCGCTTTTATATGCGCAAATTGCGCGCTGGGATACGTAATACGCCCTCCAACCACCGATTTCACGCTGTTTTTCCTCGCTTTCTCCCTTCCCCCGCTTCTTTTTCTCGTCCCTTCACTCGGTCGATGTTAATCCTCGATGAAATTGATGATAAATTCGCAGATGTGATTCGAGAGTTGTATTATCACGTTTCATTCATTATTCATTTTTGTATTATATTGTTGTTTGCATTTTACTCTCAATCTTTTTTTTGTTTTAATTGTATTAAAAAGAAACGAAAAGATCCGTCTAGTTTTTCTTATGGAACAGTCAATTTCCTCTATTCCAAAATACAAAGTTATTTCCAAATACAAAGTTCTCTTCTATGTCGAACAACAATTTTACTTGTTATGATATAGGGTATGCTATAATATCTCGTTATAGTCGAACTTCAGTTAACTAACTTTCGGTATTTTCTTGTGTCAATCAATATTTATCCCAACTGGTTAAACTTTGTGTTAATTCTAGAATATAACGATATTATTCGATATTCTTTAAAATACACGGTGAAATGTATAAATAGATATGAAATAATTATTAAAACAATTGAAATACACGATTATAAATATATTTTATTTTTCATATTAAATTTCTAAATTCATTATTAAATATCTTTATTTTTAAAACTGATGTTCTTTTTTTGCATGCATACCATTTACAAAGCAATCAAATATAAAATCTGTATTTAAACCAATGCAAAAAAACAATTTAAAATATAAAAACACGCAACAAAGACATTTTCTTTAATGAACAAACAAAAGAAAAACAAACATGAAAAAGATATGAAAAAAAATACCATTTTAAAATCTGAAATATGTTGGTAACAGTAACAAATAAAACCGTGTGCAAATAATACCATGCAAATAAGTAAATAAAAATCGCAAACAAGATCAAGTAAAAAAATCATGTAACTATCGTATAAAAAAAAAAAAAAAACTAGAAACAAGAAACTAATCATTCAAACATTCTAAATTCCACATTTTCGTTCGTTCTTCAAAGTCTGTTCAATCCAATCCGATATATACGGAAAAACAACAGGAAACACAAAACATTCCCACGTTCTAATAATCGCGCCGGATCGAGAATGGAGATTAAACGAATATAAATAAATATAATCGCGGGGGAAATTGGACTGCGGGTAATCATTCTGGAACAACGCCTGTCCAAATGTGATTTTCAGTGCATTGCCCGGAATTAACCCGTTTTATCGAAGGGAAAGGGAGAAGGGGGTCGATTCGATAGATGAACTTGAACAGATGAGAAAACCGGTCGAACGACGATCGAAAGGATAAAATATACACGATCGTGGTGGCGAAGGATAGACGACGCTCGCGACCGCAAATAACGTGAAATATTTGAAATAATTGTCGGCGGATATTAATTAAAATACCGCAGTACCCGAAACGCATTAATCGTTTTCCACGAAACAAAAGCGGCATATACCTCCATATCCCGCCCCACTTCCCGCCCCCGTTTTGTGACAGTTTGCATCTTTCCGTTCGCCAAGTGGAATTAAAAAGTGCGGTTGACAACGAAGCAGGCAGGAGGGAGGGGGGAGGTTGGTTTATAAATATCGCGTTTCTCGGTCGGGCGATATTGAAATACGTTATTGCGGATAAAGGATTGGGACGGTTGGTATACACTGTGCCGGGAATAATGAGAGATATTTCAGGTGCATTGTTTTTTAATCGGATTGAGATGTGTTATGAGGGTAGTCAGTGATATTAATATCGGGGATTTTTTATATGAGAGAATTGTACGTAGATATGTTTGCTGGTCTTAAATATAAAATTTGTTCTTTTAACGTTGTATGAATTTTTATATTAAAAATCTTGTTTTTTATTTTCATTTAATAATTATCAATTTTATAAAATTTTGAAGAGATACAAGTTTTTATATTAATATGATAAATTACATTCTTCTGTTATTAAATTATAATATGTTCAAAACATCACATTCTGAAACAAAAATTACCTTAAATATACAGGATGAGTTAAAGTTTCGTCTATGGATGTAAATGAGCAAGAAATGTCATATAAATATGAAACTATAAAAAAGTTGTAAATAAAAATAATTCGAAAAGAATATATAACAGATATGGTTATTGTAATAATATATAATGGTGAAATATTTAGTGTTAAAGTTAGTGTCGGTATTTAATATTAAATAAAAATTAGTATTATTTTCATGATTGCAGGTAATAAACACAGCTCGCAAGATTTTAATAAAATTTTTAATTGGAAATTAATTTTATAATCGTTATTAATTATCGTTATTGTCAAACTCGTCAAATATCATTTCTATCGAATGAATCCAAATATACATTTAAATGAGTCTAAAATTATCAGATACAAATCCAAAGTCTGCACGAAAATTCTTCATATTTTCAATTTATCCCGGCAACGCTTGTTAATTATCGCTCGAATAAATCATCTCTGTCGGATTTTATCCCTCGATATGGAACAAGGCCGCGCGATTGATGCGATTATTGATATCGCTCGACCATGATCGAAAAGATCAGAAAAAAAATAAAATAAATGAATCGTGAACAAAATTGATTTCAGGTAGAATCACAGATACGTCGAATAATAATAATAATAATTCTAAGGATTATGGAAAATAGCAATTATAAAATCACGATGTTCGTTTATTCCCTTGAATAAAATATATAAATAAAATATATTGAAACTATACTATGATATATCAGTTTACAATGCTATTATATTTTGAGATATCTTTATTTAATACTATTTAATATATAATTAATATATATTAGAATTGTCAAAAATTTTTATAAATTTAATTTCAAAAAATATAAATAAAAGAAATTATATATTTGTTCTGGTTTCTAAAATTCCACTAATATATTGACATTCTCTAATGTAATTTCTGGTTCATAAATTATAGTCATCCTTAAAAGTAACTGAAATATAACTTCATTTATATAAATCTTTAATAGAATCTGATTATCCTAACTCTAATTGAATTTCCATTATCTGAACTACAGATGAGAATTACAGACAATAATTCCATTTATATGAACGTCTTTATCATATTAAATTAAAAATATATCCGCGAAATAAATAAAAAATTAATTTATTAAGCATCAGATATTTATTGTGCTTGAAAAATTATTTCCAAATTTATAATAATTGATATATTTAGGAGAAAATGTTTCCTGAACTCCTATAAATTGTATGAAAAATAGCTAATATGAATAGCTAATTATGCGTTTGCTCACATGAATGAATTCTATTATATCCGTATTTCCTCCAAATTTATTAACGAAAGGATCATCCTGCGAACATCGTTATATAGACAATGTTTACATCGATATTTTAAATTCGAGTGACTTGGTTTGTCCACTTTTATTCAGAGAGCGTACACGAATCTTCTATTCTCGAAAACGATTTAACGATTTTTCGATCGATCGAAACTCATTGTATATGGAGAGAGAGGAGCGAGAATGGCGGGGACGAAAATTTCGTTCCGCTGTGACGATTGTAAATTAACCGATTGCGATGAAAGTTAATCAACGCCGGATGCTTCCGGGTTGATCGTGGATTCCGGGACAGATCGGCAGAAAGTGGGAAGAGGGAGGGGGAGAAGGGAGGCGTGGGTATCTGGATCGCAAACAATTCGACTGCAATTAATCGAAAATACCGCGAGATTACATATGAAGCCGGGGCCCATCGAGCGTATTCTACTGTAAAGATTTTACGGTCGATCGGGATGTGTGCCCGCGCGAATTCATTACGCGTTCATTACGAGTATTTATGCAAATTTGGAAATGCCTCTAATTGAGTTCCATCGATCGGTTACTGACAAAGCTCCAATTCGAAATACATTCCATGCTAAGGGCGTAAAGGGACGGGAGGATACTCAGGAGGATAGGGTATTGTACGGAAATGGCAAATGGTTTACTTAGAATATAGTATCTTTGTATTCAAAAATTACCTTAAATATACAGGATGAGTTAAAGTTTCGTCTATGGATGTAAATGAGCAAGAAATGTCATATAAATATGAAACTATAAAAAAGTTGTAAATAAAAATAATTCGAAAAGAATATATAACAGATATGGTTATTGTAATAATATATAATGGTGAAATATTTAGTGTTAAAGTTAGTGTCAGTATTTAATATTAAATAAAAATTAGTATTATTTTCATGATTGCAGGTAATAAACACAGCTCGAAATAAAATTCTAAATATTGCTTTTTATAGTTCTTTTCAAATTTTATATTTTTGTTTACAACTTTTTAATAAAGCATTAAGCAATCTGTATTTATAATAAATATTATATAATTATATTTATATAAAATTTTTTCTATTTAAATAAATAGAATATATTGATAAAATTTAACATTTTAAATAACGAATGCTTGAGATACTCTGTATATTCATATATCTTTATCAGAATTCTTTTATTTCTTGATGTATTTTTAGTAATCAATCAGAACTATATATTTATATATATATATATAAAAAGTTAGAAAATATCTAAAATAAATAGTATGTATATTATAATATTTGAAGAATGAAACAAATATATTATATTTAAACTCCATTTCTATAACAGATTCATAAAAATTTACACAAACATCTATATTCTAATAATAAGAAACGATATTACAGATTAAGAAAATTTATCTGTGCAAAATATTTTCGGTTTTTTTTGTTTCATTTTTTAATCTCAATTAAATTCGCAATCTATTAATTCATCATTTCAAAAAAAAAAATAGTTCAAAAAATACCTATCCTTTTTTTTCTCTATCAGATGATTAGAGAATTCTAATTAAAAAAAAGAAAAAAAAGAAAAATTCGAAATTTTGGTAATTTAAATTTTCCCTGAAATTCCTTGTTTCTAGAATTCATATCCATTTCCTCGTATTCAAAATTACGAAACAGATTGAAACAAAATCTTCCTGTTCAAGCTGAAAGGCATCCATTTCCTACCCCAAACTTGAGGCTTCCCTTGTCCATGAAGCCTTCGGCATCCAACGTTGCGGAATCCTTAGGGCTGCATTGTCGAGCCGAGGAGAGTAACCTTTGCTCTTTTGTCGAACCTTTTGTAGGGCTGCAGGGAAGGCGCATTTATTGTTATCAAGTCTCAAGGTGAAATGAATTCAGATTGTTTTCGTCATTTAAGAATCCACGATTTTTATACAGCCACAATTTTGAATATTGTGTCAATATGTTGTACATTAATAATGTATTTTTAGCATTTTATCGTGATTTTGTATTCATATTCATCGATGGATGATTGATCATGATTTTATCATAATATATGGCTTTACGAATTTAATTGATATTTGATAAATTAATGATTTTTAAATATATGGATTAATATCTTTTTTTATAGTAAATATCGAGTTGCATGGATTTATGTATTAAAAAATATATAATTTCATTTAAGAAAAAACCGAGTCAAGTTTCATATTTACTCACAAAAGAATAAATTTAATAAATTTTTATCTGAAGCATTCTTTGATAGAAGTAATAATATTGATAAAACCAAAATGTCAAAATGAGACTCTTAATAATTATCAATCAAAGCTGATTATATTAAATATTTATGATGTTATATATGAAATAATTATAACCATAAAATATAAAAATAAAAAATTAAGCAACATACTTAATCTATTTTCCAGGAAAATAAACGATTATTCAGAATTGAATTGACAGCAATTATAGGTTTTCGATTGTGAATTTTATTGTTCTTTTCAAGAATAAAATAATCTAAAGTGCTGATATTTATGTAAACAAAATATAAAAAAAAAATTCACGGAATAGAATAGGCTATAATTCATAACGATAGGGTAAAAATAGTTTCATTGAACAAAGGATCAAAAGTCATTCACAAGCTTTCAATACGATATCGTTTAAAACTATTCCAACAGGATACAAGTGATATTCTGAAACAAACAATCAACAAGCATGATTGTTTCCTTCCAAAACACGAACGCGTTTCACTCTTACCCAAATTTCGCATACATACATGCGAATGATATAAAATATCCGGAGAATAAATTGAAAGCCCGATTGAAAAATCGAAAAAGCTCTCCGCAATATCATTCAGTTTAGAATTTGAAAACAATGGATCGAATGTTTCTTTCTACCATCAATCAAAGTGAAATACAGGAATGTTAAAACAACACGGGCTCACGTGTCAAGAAATAAATGATGTCTAGTCGACGAAATATTTTTTCAATCGAAATAATCATTATCCTCTAATAATACGAAACATATATATATATATATACATGCACAATAATATAAAAAATAATATAGACTCAATTGAAACTCGTATATAGTTCGATTCAAACAATATCGTCGTTGGAAAGTGAATAGAAGCTAGTTACTTTTCATTTGGAAACGCTATTATAATTCATTCCCTTTTCGAAGTTTCGTCGGTTTATTCCGTTCCAACGGACGATCGACGCGCTCTCGAAACTTTTCCACTCTGCTGCTTGCTTCCTTTCCGACTTACATCCGTTTTGAATGTTCGTTTTCTTCGAGGCCGCACCAAGTTCTATTAAGGACGTGCAAAAATCGTGTTGGAACGCCTCTATTTTTGCGTAAGATTTTTCTTTCCTTGTGTTTGAGATACCTGATAATTGAAGCAATTAAAAAGAAATCAAAACTCTGCTTCGTTTAACTTTATTTTAAATTTTGGATTAAAATGTATGATTAATACTTGAGCTTTTGGAGGAATAATTAAATTCGATAAAATTGATCGATTTGACTTCTAAATAGTTGAATTAACGTAGTGATTTAGATTTTAGAAAAGTATTCTATATAAGAATTAAATGGTATAAAATGAATATAAAAATCGATTAGGAAATATTTTGATTTAAATATTGCTAAACGAGATATTATACATCAACAATTTGAATCTTGGTAGCAATTAACAAAGTTGAGTATCATAGAGAAAGAATGTAAATGAAAAATTAAGCAAAGCAAGTCAAATCGTTAAAATATCATTCAATACGAATAACCATAATTGTATAGTTAATTACAAATGCTGTGCAATTATTTTAAATCATCTTTCTGGAAATAATTTAATGATCTTGTTATTTGTAAGATTCATTGATTTCTATTATTATGGACTAAAGTTAAATTGCATCGAACATATTTAGCATTATTTCGTGTACTGTTTATTAACAACAAAATTTCTAAAAAAAATATGGATCTGATTTATTGATTTTTACAAATTCACAAAAATAAATATATTAATCGAAAACTGAAAGAAGGAAATATCTATATGAGACTTTTTTCATATTGTACGTACTGTGTAAGTGATTTTTAAATACTTTACAATTAATTAATTATCTTACAATTTAATTTTTTAATTAATAATTAACAATAATTATTAATAATGATAAACAATAATTATTAACTTAATAAAATTAATGTATACGTATATGTATAGTTACACAAAAGATCACAAGCGGCAGCACTGTCTCTATTTCTATAATTATCGTTAGTTGCACTATCTATTCATCCATAATATAACTTTTTTCTCTGTTGATCATTCATTATATATCAAATGTTCGTAAATATATCTCAAGTACAATATAAAATCAATATTTTGAAATTATTATACTTTGTTCATCTCTCAATCAAACACCGAAATATGAAATAATATAGAACTTTAATAATTTATATTTTAATAGTTTTAATAATTTATATTTTAATAATTAATATTTCATCGTTATTAAATTGTTCTGTCGACGTAGATTATCCGTTTGCTATCCAAAAAGCCAATTTTTCTACTAAACTATGCTAACTTCTGCTCAGGTTATTATGCAGTTTCTTCGGATTAAACTGGCGCCACGTTTTTTCTTCCATCATTCATACACCGCCATCCAGAATTTTCCACCCTCTGGACAACTTAGTTGAAACGTTTCGTTATTCAATTCAGGGATTCGAGTGGATGAAACTGTTCCACCGTATGGAAAGTATTTTATCTCGCACGATAAAGCCGTGGCCGCGAGTCGAGAATAAAAAAAAGAAAAAAAAAAAAAAAAAAAAAGAAAGAAGGGAAGAATGAATTATCGTTGTGTCTCCTCCGTTTCTTTTTCTTTCCTTTTTTCCCTTCTTTTTTACGCAAATACGCGAGATTTCCACGGATTTTATGATAATATTTGTTAAGCCGGTTTTATCGCTGAAGGAGTGTGTGTGCGTTATCGATTCAAATGGTTACCATCATCAACGATATCTTTGTCTTTGTGCCTGTTCCCTTTCCCTTTTTTTATTCGTTTGTTTTATAGCATTGGCGAGGCACGCTTCGAGGACTGAGAGTGAAAAGGATGAATCGCTATGGGATCGAAATGTAAATTTGGACACACCTTTATCATCGAGTTATTGTCTCTCATGATGAAATTGTGATGAAGTGAAATAGATCATGTTAATATTGGATTAAAAAATAATCAAATTGATATTTAATCGAAATGTAATTGGAATATGTTAAGATTAGTAATATAATTTTTTTAATGAACAGTTTTTTAGAAAAGTTTCGCGCAGAATCGAACGAAATCCATGATATTAAGAATTTTATGTTAATTTCTTAGTGCTTTGAGAACACGTTTCAAGAAACAATAGACGATAATATAAATAGAGAAGTTTCCAATGCATAGTTTTGTAATAAAAAATGTTTTTCGAGTTACAAGTTGTTCTATTTTCAGAAATATACTTTAAATTATGCATTAAAAAGAAGGAATATCAAACAGAGATATCTTGTTACTTACGTTTTAATTAGAGTTTCTGCAAATATAAAATATCAACAATAAAAAACATTATCATAATACATTTTTGTAAAATGACATGTAAAATGATATGAAGAATAAAATTTGCTTCATTGTTCTTACAAAGATATACTATACATATATACATTAAAAAATAACAATATAAATAAATTAAAATGGAAATTTTTTTTAAAATAGATCTTTTCAAATATAAATTCAATATTCTATTCTTAGATTTCAATATTTCATATCTTCATAAAAAACATGTATATTTATAAATCCTTGTGAGAATAATATTATTTACAATCTTTCTCAAATAAAATTTTATTTGAGATATTATTTAAGATAATTATTTACATAATTCTCAAATAAGATAATTTAAACAAATACACAGAAACAGAAAGAATAAATTTTGAAATCATCATTCGAATGAAACTTGTACATTATATTCTGATACAGAAATTCATCTCTCCTAATAGAACACGAATTTCGATTTCCTTCCATCGAATCGGTTTTACTTTCGAGCCTAGCTGAGTGAAACTAACGGACAATAGAATCACCGGTAATGGCATTAGTGTACAATTATGACGACCAATCCATGAGTCATCAAGTTTCGAAGTGCAAGAGTGAATTAACCGCATGGTTTGCCCTTGCTGGCACGCTTCCGAACTTGCCTGCACACATCGTTCCCCGAAACTCCGATAATTTCTGATCAGCTCATTGATAACAATACACTATCAGCCATTATTTAATCTATAATCGATATAATCAGTTATTATGTTGTATGGCTAATTTTCATTTTCAAACTATTAACGAGATTGTTGGAGAATCGAAATCAAAGATACTTGTACAAGATCACTTTGAATGCAAACAATTATACTGAAATTAATTTCTGCTCTTTATCATATCATAGTGGTTATTTGAACGAGAAAGAAAATTAGACAGTATTGATTGTGCAATATTTAAAATTCGTTGATATTAATAGAAATTATTTTTTTGCTCTTCTTGAAAATTAAGGAATAAATAGACTGTTTTGTTTGGTGATAAGCTATGACATTTCCTCGTTTATTGAAAACAAAAAGCTTTATTAAAAAGAAAGTGAATTTTAATAATGAACTAATAAAATAATCCAAATTTCCTATTCTTTAAATATCTATAATAATTGCACAAAAGCGACACTATGGAGTTGAAATTTAATTCTGTGTGATTCATTCAGAGTATAGAATTTCCTTTAGTTTCCATTTTTTTTAGTTTGTCAAACAGAAAAGAATAAGCCAAAAGAAGAATCGTAAACAGTAAAAATAATATTCATTTTGTTCACATATTAAAAAGAATCCCTCCTCATTGTTGGATCAGCACTGATTGATTTTCTGAAAATAATTACCATTAAAGATGATCACTTATGCCAAAGATCACATAATTATCCATCTTCTCCTATAGTGTCTCACCAATGCCTCAATTTACATCCACAATTCCTCAAATGCTTATCCAAAAATAAATAAAACGAAAGAAACAAGTTCGAGTAAGAAAAAAGAATTGTTATCGATCATTTTTTTTTTTTCTTCCAAAACTTCATCTCAGCACACTTGAACAACATCCCAAAATCTCATTTCCAAGTATTAATGAGATGCTAAAACGAATAAGAGACACTGTAAAGGTACGCGCAATTAAATCGGGCGCTGTCGTATTACGATACCCATACGTAAGCCATAAATTATTACACATTTCATGCATTCACGCACAATGCTTCGCTGTTGGGAAATCTGTCTATACGAATAAATATTCGACTTGATCGATAAGCTTTATTTCGCGTGGAACGAGCAGGTTTTTACGATCAAAGCAGGTCACACGCGACGTGTTCTACGCGCGTGGGACGAGCATTATATCAAGTTGAATAGCGTTTTCGTCAGTGGCTCGATAGGGCAGCGTGAAAAGCAGTGTCAACGACAATCGAGCGAAAGCGCGTTTTCGATTGACCGGAAATAACGGGCGAAGAATCGCTGACTCTCTCTCTTTCTCTCTCCTACCTTCCCACGCAAATCCTTTTCCCCTCCCCTATATCTCTCCATCCTTTTTGCGCCACTATTCACTGTTCCATTCTGAAAATTCCACGGTCACTGGGTCTGGCATCCCGGTTTTGTAGTTCGTAGCACCAAGCGCTGAATTGTCGAGCTGTATGATTCTTAGGGTAAAAACCACGAAGATGAAATCTGCTGACAATGGTGGATCGTATGATGGATTTATAGTGGAAGGATTTTATTGGGAGGTTTGAAAATTTTATGGATGGATCTACAGATTCGCGAGAGAAGTGTCGAGGTATTAAAATTTGAGAATTTCTAGCAAAAAAAAAAAAAAAAAAAAAAGGAAAAAAAAAATAAGAGAAACAAACATTTTCGGAATTTCTACTTGTGTGGATTTTATATAATTTTTTCTCCAAATTTAATTTCTCAAATCAAGGATTTTTTGAAACAGAAATATAATTATATTTTTTAGAAATTTTAAAGTTGTATGGTCTTGAAATATCACAATTGAGAGAAAATTTTGTTTATATCCTTTTAGTTTTGAAACTTTGTGGCTTATTATTATTGCTTAATTGCAGAAGGCAAGTTCTGTTTTTTTTTTTTAATAAATTCATTATTGATAGAAATTCTATATGATATCCTAAATTTTTTTTTTCTTTTTTTTTAACATGGATCATTTTGTTTTAATTTTTTTTCTCAGATGAATGAAGTGACAAGATCATGGATTGATATCTTCTCCATTTTCATCCAAAGCCACTTATCCATCCTTTTGTTGTCCATGTAATCCTTGTTGACGATGTAATCCTTGACGAGTTGTATAGAATATTATTATTATTATATATTTGCCACTGTTATTAACCACTGTTTACATTCTGTGTAATTCTCTTGGTATATATAATTTCTTAATTTATTTTTATTTGCTGAAATTCTTAGCGTTGATTGCATTAGAATCCATATATAGTAGATTACTATAAATTATATAATATTTCTTATTTATCTTGAAAACTTATTCTTTGAATTATTACATTGCTAATACAAGTCTTATCCAAATTTTATAGAGTTAATTGCATTCATAGAATCCATATGTAATAGATTACTATTATTATATAGTAATATATTATAATTATAATATTATTATATAGTAATAGATTACTATTATATAATATATAATATATAAGTTAGTTTTATATATAGTTTTATATATATATTATAGTTTTCTTATTTATCTTAAAAATTTATTTTTTGGGAATTATTAAATTATTATAAGCCAGTGTAAGGCTTATTCAAATAGAGAGAGAGAGAGAGAGAGAGAGAGAGAGAGAGAGAGAAAGAGAGAAAGCAGAGACAAATGCCTCTAATTAGAAAAGTGGACGGAGAGTTGACGTTTCATACGAAGAGTTGTAAAAACCAAGTTTGCTTATTAGCAATCGAAACGGTCATGAGAATATAAAGTACGAGCCGAGTTCTCGAGTTACGCAGTAAATTAATTATATACCCCCGTGAAGTTTATTATTCTTTCTAGTGATATCTCTTATCGCGTTCAACTTTACGAAACGAATAAACAAGGATCGTTTTCCATATCGGACTTCTCTCTTCTCGGTACTTTTACATTTCATGTGTTTGAATGTTATCGCGGGAAACAATGTTAATTCGATACTCGTCGTTGTAATTTATGCATCTCGTTGAAAACTACTTTCAACGAATTGTTATTAATTTACGTGACATCGTTCACTAACAATTACAATTTCATTAGCAAGCGCTTTAATTACGATTGCATTTTACTAATAATAAATTGCAGTTTCTTAAATGGTACTTTGCTATTGCATTTTTGTACAGGCAATATTTTTAATAATAAGCAATCTAATTTTGTTAATTTATGTAATTAGGGATATTTGTCGTTGTGTACAAATATTATTGTTATAATTCATATATATTAAAATTAATTAAGCGTATCGATGATGCGTTTAATTAATATATTTTACCAATAATAAATTTACCATGCGTTAAATGTAATAATAATTGCATGTATCATGTATTCAATTTTGTACAAATGATCTTGTTTATATATCAATTACGCTAATAATTCAGAAAAAGATTCACACAATATGTAAATCTAAAAGAATAAACTAAAAGAATTTATATATCATTGTATTTATTATAGAATTAACATTGATCCAATTTTTCGTATAATTTAATAGTATCTTTACATAATTATAAAAACGTAAAATATAAAATAAAAGAAAAAAGAAATATTGATCGATAATAAAAATATATATTTATGAATATTTTATAATTATAGTTCATTAGATTTTCAAAACTAACTAGGTTTTTAATAAATTTAGAAACCTAACCATGAATTCTTTAACACATATCTCTAACAGAAAATAATCGATCATTCTTTAAAATTATCTATCGAATCTAACCTAACCTAAATTCAAGTTATTCAATTCAATTTTTAAAAAGTCATCCTGATTTAAAGAACAGTTGACTATTTTTTTACCAAACTTTTGCTACTTGACAAACATAAATCAAACGAAGAATGAAGATTTTAATTAATTCCAACAAAATCGTCATAGCGTCATGTAGAAAATATGGCCGCTTGATTAGAATTTACATCGAGCGATCGATCGTGATTCCTTTGAGACGAACGAAACAGTAATACATCGTGACCAATTCCGCAATTGCGGTTACGGTGAATCGAGGTTCTAGAACAGAGTTAAAATTTCAATTCGCACATCGATCGCTACGCGTTGCGGTAATTTCAACGTACTCGAACAAAGGACACCGGAAACGATACTGGATCGCTCCAGTTTCGATTCATGCGTTATATATTTTTCATGTTGAAAACTTGAATTGGCTATAGCACGTTCATTTATTGAAAAATAAATTTCGAACGAATATAAAATTTTTACAAATCAGATCACTTCTATAACATATGTTAGATTATGAATATTTAAGCATTTATAGAAAATTTAAATGTACAAAAAATGCATATGATATGCAAAAAAAAAAAAAGGTTAAAATATTCAAAGTGTTTTCAAAGACTAATATCAGCTCATATCTATGAATCAAAGTCTATGTAATAATTTATTAGAAATCGATCTAATTTCCTTTTAACGTATCGACACAGAGATAAAAATCCTCTATTTCTATTCACATAAGACCTATATTCATTATCCATGCATTTTAACATTGCCACACTCGAAACCATATTTAAACCGGATTACTCGAGTATCATAAAAAAATCTTCCTATCCCCGTTTAATCCTAATTCTAAGCTCTCAAGAAAATTCTGAAGCTGAAATTTCATCCAACAGATTTAAATATGTAACTCCTGAGTTCAAAGAAGCGGAAACCCCCTTCCTTAATTAGCCTGGCCTTGCGTCACCACTCGGGGAAGAAGGTTGCAAAAATCGTTTCTTTTTTTTCCAGAATCACTCCAGAAAGAAGAATTTGTACCGGGGGAAAGACAACGGTAAATTTCATTGGTTGGATCTATTCCCCAGGATTTAAATCTCCTCGGTAGGAAACAATTTTAGGGATTTTCATTAGATCGCGCGCCGGGCACAATCTGCTCTAAAACTGGAAGAAGCATCCCACGGCTTTTAAGGCTCGCTATCCATTATATAATCCTGCTGGTAGCGGTATTACTTCCGTGCTTTTAATATCGTTGTCCCCCTCCCCCGCCTGACCTCGAGCCGATTCGAGTATTTTCACCGGCGTGCTTTTGGTTAAAATTAAAATCCGCTTTGTGCGAGTAATTTCGCGTGTACGGTTTCCTGGGGGGGGGGGATCTTGGGGATAGCTTGACTTCGCGGATAATAGGGTGGAAAACTTTGAAGAAATTCATTCCTTTTCCCTCCCCTCCCCTTCCCCATCGTTTCACTATAGCCTCGTCTCTTGATCGAATCATCTCACTTGGTTAAATCGGCTTTTAGGTTCTTCCACGTATTATCGAATGAAGCTCTGATTGACCCTCAAGATATCAAGTTTTGAAAATTTGTATAATGATTCAAAGGATTTTTCACAGAATTTTTTGTATTCATATTCAAGGTATTATCGAACGATTAACTTGAAATCTCAAGTTTTCAGGAATTTATATAATGATTTTCTTAGTATTTAGATTTTCTAAGATTGAATATTTCTATGTTCAAAGCATTTGTTGAGAATTATATCATGAGTTTTGCTGGATCAAATTTATAACTTTTGATACAGTTTTATTTTTTCAGAGTTCCTTATGATAATTTCTGATAATTAATTTCATTAAGCTGACAAATCATGTATTTTTGCAAATCACTTTTCTAAACTAAGATTGTAATATAGATTTGGCAAAACGTGTTGTTAGTAATTCAACAGGGCTTATACGTGCCAAAAATATCATTCTGAGAAAATTTCAGGGAAAGATATGCTCAAACTGTCAACTCTCACGTACCTCTGTTCTTTTTTTGTAAACTCAGCACACTAAGAATAGGACGAATAGAAGGTAAAAGATTATTTTCTTTTTTTTAAAAAATATATATACAATCACAAATCTCTGCATTCAGAGATCTGTGATTGTCACACTTATTCTAGATTTTAAATAAATAAATAGTCACCAAAAACTAGAAGATATCAGAATAGTTATTATGCATATTCAATCAAGAATACCAACAAAATTCAGTATTTTAATGCTACATTAAAAAATTAATATTAAATTAAATAATATTCAACAATAAATTAATATAATATTAAATAATATTCAACATTTTGAAAATTAATTTTGAAGCTTCAAACAGCACCATAGGATTTTTTTTTAAAACTTTATTAAAAAACTTTATTAAAAAATATTGAACAATTTTGATTTTTAGAATTCCAATTATCAAATTTATGTCTACTAAATTCATTAAATCTCTTATAGATTACTAAAATTGTAAATGTAAATAAAATGTTTAAAGATACATTAAAATCGATATTGGAAAATTTTGGATATCAAGATATAAATAATAAATTTATGAAAATTTTTTCACACAGAGTATAATCTATCTTTGTCTCTTACAGAGAAAGATAATTTTGATGTAGATGGCAGAATTTAGATACCAGAGGACTATGAAATTTGTATGCTCTCACATATTGGTTATATAATTTTCCTTTGATCACCCGTTGCATAATTTCAGATGCATAGAATCGTGAAAGAGACGTTTCCTCGTGATACGCGGTTACTGTGGTTTTGGAGTAGATTGGATTCGTATAGATAGTTTCAAATCGATTATAATTATAGTAAAATTGGATCGATAATAATCTCATCATTTTTGAATGATTGAATTAAGAATTATTTTTTAACATATATATTTCATTTCTAGAAATCTTATTAATTAATAAATAAACTAGTAATTTTACATTGTAAAAAAAAAATATGAGAATATATGATACAGTTTATGATTACATTTACAATATTTCTATGATTTTTAAATCAAAGAAATTTTAATTATATTTAAAAATTAAACATGTATTCATATACATCCTGATTAGTGATAAGTTTTACAAGATTAGAATCTTTTAGAATATTATCAAACACTTTTATGATATGATTGTTGATAATGTCAATTTTGAAAATGGATTTCTCAAAGAAATGGATTCTTGGAAGAAATTCCTCAATTGCATGCAAAGCTTTTGTGTGAGTGAGTGAACCGTGAAAAAGGACTGCATCAATCATAAAAAGTCCTACTTTAGAACTGATTGCGAATATTCAGAGTAAGAGTCGGCGCGGTTAGGTGCTCACCAATAGTTCTAGACTGGAAAATTTTAATATTTCAAGTTTCCTACTGGAAGAATACTGTTAGAATACGGGGGGAGAATATCGTAGAAAGAAAAAAAAAATAGTATTTCAGTAACTATTTCTCACATTAAATCGAAAATAAAATCGAAAATAAAAGTTTTCAAAGAAACAATTTGCTTAAAAGAAATATGGATTTAAAATATCTATATTATTTAAATTCAAACATCGAATTTTAAAGGATTTTCAAAAATAATACAAATCAATTGATCTTGATATTAATCCTTTTACGTTCATTGAATCAACTTCAAGTTTTTCTTAAGTTGATTAAATGATACAAAAGAATTGCACTTAATACATTCCAGCAAAGTTCTTGTTGGAACATTAGAAGTTTGTTTATCAATATGAAATAAAAAATCAGATATAAAAATTTGAAAATCGCGAGAGGATTAATAAAAAGATCAAATGAATTCTTGTGAAATAATACCAGGATGTAATATATACTTTATCGTTAAAAAATTCGAAAGATTATGAAAAAAATTAAAGTCATCGACGAGAATCAAAGAGCAGAAATCATTTTTCGAAACGAAGGAAAATTATATCGTTACGTTAGTGGAAAAAGAGGGATTCTTAATTTAGCAACCTCGCCACGAAAATCCGCAGAAATAGAACGACGTGACATAGAATGCTTAATCTCCATCGAGAATAGCAAAGACTTAGGGAACTGTTTTCATTGTAAACTTTTCGGGGATTGAACGTCTCACACTTGCCAGATTTTACTTTCAAACTGATTCTATGTTAATATCTTGAATATAAAGATAGAAATATCTCGAATAATTATCTCGAAAGGCGAATAACTTGGAATGGAAATGATTTTTTTAGAGAGAGATTCGAATTGAACAATTTTTGATAAAAATATAAATTTGCAAATACTTGAAATACTTACACAATGGAAAATACGATAGTAATTCATCATGATCATCAATGATGAGTTAGAAAATTAGATAAAATTTTAATATAAAATATGTTATATATGTCATTCCATTTGAAATTTTGGATTGTAAGGAATAATATATAATGAAATAATATAATGATAAAAATACTCTTTTAATTAAATTTATTAAATTAATATAATTTATATAAAGATTGTTAATTTATTCGTAGAATAAAATCAAAATTTTAGAAGTTATATAAAATTCGATATAACCAAAATGATTGATTAAAGCTTGAAACAAATCTCGTCTCGTTTCTCTCTCTAACTCAATTTGTTTATAAGTTAATAGTTAAATTTCATTATATATTTTTATATACTTTTATATTTGTTTTGATTCTTAGAAATACTCCATGAATGCATAAATAATAATTCATAAATTACAATGTATTCAAACAAACAAATTAATTTATAAAAATATAAATTCAATTAAAAATTTGCAATCTACTTAACAATTCAATTTCTAAAAAGAAAAGATTAAAATATATATAAACAAGTAACAAATCAATTAATAATTAACGTGACCAACAACCTTAAAAATAATCAACAATTATTTATAATAAACAAAATTATCAAAAATCAACAACTTCATCAATCTCCTCCTCCGTTTCATCGTTTTACAAATCCTCAATCCAATCTCAATACCCTGCACAATACCCTGCGAACAAATCAGCAAATCTATCGTGGCGAGCATTCAGTTCGTCGAAATTCGTCTCTAAACAAGTCGCGAGTAACCAAGTTGCATCGGCTCTCATCAGCTCAGCTTCCCCGTTTATCAAAGCATTTCATTAATCTTCGATGCTCCTTCGAAACGTGCAACGGATATATATTGTACGACCAGAGCTCGATTACGCGATGTCCCTTCGAAAGGGCGGGCATAAATAGAATCCAAAGGAGCCTTTAACAATTCACGGGCGGGCTTTATCGAAGGCATGGCGATGCCCGTGCCTTAGAAATCGGTGATAGGTAACAGTGCAGTGATAATTACCGTTGCACCGTGACACAAAAGCGAAGGCGTTCTACGAAACCCAGTCACGAGGAAAGCTGGAGGAGGGGAGAGGGAGAGGAGGAGGAGGAGGAGAAGGAGGAGGAGGAGGATCGAGTTAGGAAGGTGCATCTTGCTAATTCATTTACGTAACGGGTTTGGAAATCAAACTCAACGATGTTGCAACAAGAGAAATTCGATAAGGATTCCACGACGTTGGCGAAACCTTTGATAACCGAGTTGGATCGCATGCTTGCACGGTGCTTGTGCGATTATTAATTTCCCGGTGAAACTTTTCGATCTTATCTTATGGAATAACGAGAGCGTGTTGTAGATAATTGTGTTGAATTTTTTTTTAAGAAGAGAAAACTATTGATTTTGAATGTAACGTGTAAAATAATAATACATGTTGAATGTACGTTAAGATTGTTCTTTTCTTTTTTAAATTATATTGTTGTTATAAATTAGATTATCAATAATTTAATTATATTAGGTGATTTATATGAATGATTTATTATCGATTGTATGACAATATATATATAAAATAAATTTTTTTATAGATTGAATCATAATTATTTATTAATTATAGATAGATTAGTAGAAGAAAATAGAAATAAAAATTATCTATTTTATTTTTAAATTTACAAAATTGTTGATTTATAAAAAAAATATATAGAATTCAAAAAAAAGTTTTTTATAAAATAGTAAATTGTTCAAAATAATCTGAATCTTCTAAAAATTACGAAATTTTCGAAATTAATAATGAATATTATTATTTGATGTATATATTTCAAAGAAAAATGACTTTTGCAACTTTTACAATAATCATTACGATTATTATTACAGATAAAATATAAAACTGAAAAGAAAATCTTTTATTATGATTCATTAAAAATATATATATTATAATTAATATTTAAATTATAAAAATTGTTAATTTTTCAAATTAAAAGTTATGTATTTCAAACTGTCAAAAACATAATAACATTATTTCGATAATATACGAAATGTTGATCCAATTTTAAACAAATTCCTTTCATCTTATAGTTCGACTCGGTTCGTTCATAACACAATAGACGTTATCGACTTTCGTAGAAGAGGATTTCTCTGTTCGCATTCGTCTCGTACAGGTTTCGAGAACAAAACAGAGAATATAGAAGTGAGAAGCAAGTTTCGACGAAGTGTGGCGCAAGTAGATCAAGTCAACTAACAACGCGCCGGTGTAGAAACTAGTCAGTGGAACAAGTCGACCTAATGTCCGACCATGAAGGCGTCTTGTCCTCGCGCAGATGTTGCACTTTGTCACCATCTCGTAGATACCTGGTATTTACAAGTTGTTAACGACCGACGATCAAACAAAATTTGTCTGTTACTCAGGATCGAGACGATACGAAGTTGTAGAAGTGGTGAGGAAGGTGAATACCCAACTGAGAATTGAGGAAGATTGAAAATACGTAGGTTTGATAAATAACGGGTATCGAAACGAACTTGACGAGCGAATCTTTGTTAAAGAAGAAAATCTTGGGAATAACTTGATTGAAATTGGAATTGTAATTGAATTACAATCTATTTACTGTTGCGTTCTTATTTTATTTTATTTAATTTTTTTATGAAAATTTATTTTATATACATAAAATAAATTCGAATCTTTATAATTTTTTTGTAATTTTATATTGAAGGATTTAGAAACTGATTAATAAATATTGATAAATATTTTTATTATTTAAAAGTTTCAGTTAATAAATTATTTAAGTATTTATTTCACTAGCAATGTTTATTTGTCATTTGAATAATAAATAAATTCTTGAGTTATAAATTATCTTTAAAGAATATGAATTTTATTAATTGACTTTTGAATTTTCCATACTTATTTAAAAAAAAAAACTTTATCTATAAAACTGTATTTATAATAAATCTTAATTTTTTAGTTAAGATATTTTTTAGGTATAAAATATTATAATTAATATATCTTTTTGAAAGAATTTAATTCCAATCAAAAACATTTTCTCATATAAATCTTCGTTAGATTTTAGATTCCAATTTTATTATTAGATTCACAATTATCTTTATATAATCAACATCAGCTCATAAGAAGGCACGACATAGCGTAAAAGTAGATTCATTCTCGTTCAGACTCTTGAGGATTATAAAGTCAATGGTGGAATGACAGAGATGAAGTTGGTTCAGAAAAGGAAGGAATTACTGAAAATTTGCAGAGCATGCAGGAGAGGTTGAAGCATTTATAGGTTTCAGGATGTGAAAGATGAAATTATATTATTAAAAACTATATTATTACTATTTTTTATCAGATTTTATTTTCATTTTGATAGAAATAAAGTTTTGCATAACTAGTAATAAAATAGTTTGAAAGTATTATTTTAAATGAAAAATAATATATTGTATTTTTTATAGTATCTTCTAGTCATGTGAAAGTATGTCTACATTACAATTGAATCTTGATAACTCGAATCTCTATAATTCGAAAACTTCTAGAAGATAATAACTTTGTCCATTATTTTCCGCGAAAATCTCTATAAATTGAAATAAAACTTTAACTGAAATTATTTACCACGTATCTAGATGCATTATTTTACCTCTGTAACTCGAGTTTAGAATAGTTACACTTTGCAAAAAGTTGTCAAAGTTTAACTCTACAAGTAGAACTTTTATCGCTGCGCCATCTGCAATTCGAAGTTCATAATTATGTGGTCATCGGATATCAGAAACCAATCATTCGATATTATCTTATTTATTTCAATGAATACATTTAAGAATATTCTTGAGAATTATTTTTGCTATAACATTTTGTTGAGAATGACATTTAATTAATTAAACCAATCGCTTTTCATTAATCTCATGATTATACGTTATATTTATACAATAAATAATTTACATTTAAAAATTGAATTTTTCTTTAAAACGTTATAACTGGAAAATTATTAAATTTTGTAGAAGGTTTCGAATTTTGATTTCGAATCTCTTTTACTTAAAAATTTCGATAAATTGAAATCTATAATTAAATCTATAATTAAATATTATATATTTTTAGTTCTTCTTTTAGTTCTTGAAATTTAAGTCATGGAGTTTCAAATGTATTAATCGATACAGAACTTAATATACTTATTTAGTATTTTACATTATTTGTGATCATTGTTTTATCTTTTTGTGAGAAATCATTTTTTCATAAGATTTATAGCATCCTATATAAAGTACTTAAAATATAATATGTTTCACACTAAACTAGTGTGAAACAAGGTTATAAAACAACGATAAGTCAGCTGTATCTTGACCTTATTTGGTATTAACCACGAGATGTATTTAATGGAGCGTTCAAACGATCTCATTTTATAAATATTCAATATATATATCGATTTCTATTACGTATGATAAAATTGACAACTTTGAAATATAATATAGATTAAATAATAACATGTACATGATAAATAAAAAGTAAGAAAAAAGAAAAAGATAGATAAAACTTTTTCGTTTGAACCTTTTAAGGAAATCAAATTTGAAAATGTTTTAAATAGAAGTGAAATTTTCTTAAAAAACAAGAACTTAAACAATACAATTTTATTCTACATTTTTTGCTTATTTTCATATAATAATCTTCTATCGATATTTTATTTATACTCAATCAAAAATTAACCAATTGCATCTCATAAAAAATTTTATTTAATTTTTTTTTCTTACTTTTTCATAAAGAATCATCTATGCTTATTTGTTATTCGGAGCTTGTATATTTATCGTCTGAATGCTTCTTAAGAAGTTGTTCGACGAGTTGCATTTAAGATTATTAAAAATAGTTGAAATTAGGTCACAGGTAATAAGTTCGATTGATTGAAAAATCTCAGTGGTTAAATATGCATCTTAGACATTGTATATACCTAATTAAATTGAACTTTTAATTAAAGTATTAAACGTTTTCCTTAAAAATAGCTAGTAATTATAGGAAAAGCACAAACTCTGATTACCTTGACTATGATTAATTTTTCTTATAATAACTTGTAATTTCATGTCTTACAGTTAATCGAGATAACAATGGCCAAAAGATAAATTTAAGCATTTAACTGATATTTTATCATTTCGATTATTCTAATCAAATTATTTATTTTCCAAGGAAAGCCAACCTATTAATTTTTATTCATTTTAAATATCAATACAAATAATTGATAAGTAACAATCTCTTTTTGCAAATATCAGTATGACTATCATCATAAGAAAGAAATACTCAAAAATGATACATTTTAACAACACATATCAAAATCAAAGACTTTATAGATTCTCCTATAACCGAATATCATTATACGATATATCCATATCAAAAAAATCTCTATCTCTGTATTTTCCATCTCTTTGTTTCTTTCTCCTCCTTAAAGTTGCATTACCAAATCTAGAGAACGGCTCGTCCCCGGCGATGCTAAAAGAAACTCGTTATAAGAAAAATCGAAGAAGCGTTCAAGAATATCGTCGGATTGAGCCGATAAAGGCAGCGAGCGAGGGAGGGCGAGGAAAATTAAAATCACAAAGGAAACAATTAGAGGGGGAGGGGGAGAGGTGTATCCGGGACAACACTGGATGGAAACAATTTCAGGAAACGGGAATAAAGTGGGATGCGGGAAATCGGTTGTGCTTGAGTGCCAATCGGAATTATCTTTTTCCTATTCGAACTCGCAAAACCACTTGGCTCGGAAGGGGAGGAGGGGGGAAGTGGTTGGAGAAGGTTTTCGAGGTTTCGAACGGTCGTTAAGTTCGAGAAGATAATTACAACGGTTGAATCGACGATATTGGTTTAAAGAAGACAATTTGGTACGGATTGAAACGGGATATTTGGTGAAACTTTGTGGCATTCGAAAATACTTTGACGAATTATGTTATTATCCGTTCCTTGAAAAATATGCTTTTGAAGATTGACGATTTCGAAGAGGCTTATCGACACTGTGTTTCTTCTTTTCTTTTAATTTTATATTTTTTTTATATTAGTATATTTCTTTTACTATCGAAAGGAAACGATTATTGTTCAAGTATGAAAAGTACAAGTCATTTTGTTTACAAGTGTTGCAACAATTTTAAAATATGGTTTGTGTTAGAAAGAGTTTACTAAAAGCGAGATTATTAATCTTATTTTAAAATTTTGGACTCGATCTATTCTTAATTAATTTATTTTATGCTATTATAATATATTCTATTCAATTCGAAGAAAAATTTATTTTAAGAGTAAATATATTCAATCACAATTATTATATAAAAAATGCTCGTATATGAAAATGGAATATAAAATTCCTTATATAAAAATTGTATATGGATACGAATGTTTCTTAATTGATTATATTAAACAAATAAATATTGCAAATTTATAATAATCACGTTTCAATAAATAAAAAATTGAATCACATTGATAAATGCCCCGCCTGATTTGTAACAGTTTATACTACTTACGTATCCTTTCTTGATACACATATGAAATTTGTGTATATATTTTATAAATGATATCTTGAAATGTTTAAATAAAAAGAGTTTTTAAATGATATTTCACGTGTCTCTTCTTTGTTTAAACAAACTTTATCGATACAATAACATTATAAGAATTTTTCTTTAAAGTACATCATAGAAATTATTTTCTATCGAAGAACTCGCATTCCTTAAATTTCAATATTTTCACGTTTCCACGAAATATTCGTCAGAAGAAAATCGTCGTGCTTTAAAGTTTAAAACCGCGAAGACACCGCGAAGATGGCGAGGCGCAGCAATAATAGTGTGCAAACGGGAGCCCGATTTCCTGTATAAGCATCGAACTCGGGGCGAGGAAGTGGCAATATTTGCGAACTGCCTTCGCTACCGAAAGTTTGGAATCCATCTACTTGAAGATAGTACCGAGCAATATTTACCCACCTGCAATCAATTTACTGATTTCCTTGCGAATTAGACCCAAATCTCGCGGGCAAACCTGAGCCAATAAAATAGTTTTCGTTCTCGTCGCAATCGTCGATTTTATGTAATCTCTCATTTTGATGGGGGAAGGGGTGAGGGGCATCAATGTTCGCAAGTAACATGATACAACTCAAGCAATTGCTTTTCTATTTATAATATTTGATTAGACAGATGAACGATATTTTTAATGATTTTTAATGCGCATGATTGTCCGATTACATATAAGAATAGTGACTATTTTGAAAAAATATTTATCTTCTCTTTTTGGAAATTTGTTGCAAAGATTCTCTTAAATAATAAGAAGTATAACTTTCGTTCAAACCATTTTTTTGATATCTTTGCGTTTCTTATGATTTATAAGGAATTAAACAAGTTTTCGGATAAAAAAGGCGATTACTTTCTTAAAGTTAAAAAAAAATAAATTTGAGATCACTGATTTTCTTTTGTTGTAATATTAATAACATATCTGACATATTAAAAATTGAAAAAATGGCGGATATTAATTTTTGATAAATATGAAAAATTAATAAGTAAAATGGCGAAAAATGTAACGAACAAATATGCAAAAGAAAATATATAGAAAATAATTATGTTTCGTCGTATTTAAATTTCATTCAAAAAAATTATGATAATTGATATTGTCAATCAAATGTTCTTATTTCATGATTTTTATTGAATTTGAATTAAATTAGATTAGGTTAATAATTTTTTGACAAACAATGATCTAACGTAACCTAATCTAATCTAAATTATTTTTATTAACAAATTTTTAACGAACAACCATCAAAATCTTTACAATTTCATGATCTTGATGAATTTTTAATACATTGTCATTTACAATTATCAAAATTGTAATGTATCGAATATTTTAATTGTAACATAAAAAATAACAATCAACACAAAATTTTATTTTATCAAGCTTCTTCGCTTTCCTCCAACATGCAATAATTTTACAACGTGAACATAACACCGGGTTACAAGTTATTCTTTTGTTCATATTTTTACCTTAATACGGTCACGTAAGGGGAGAACGTCGGCTCGTAACCTTGCCGCCTCTATAATAATAAAGGTTAATGAAAACACTAATAAGGATCTTAGACATTATTTTTCATTAACGCGACGTTTCATCGTCGTTACTCTATCCATTTCTGTCCAGCTTCTTATCGGCTAGAATTCATCGTATTTCCTTCCGTTTTCTCGAGTAAATTTGCCGGTCTTAGAGGTGACAGAAACGATGTTATTAAAGGTTGCCAGAGAGCTACTTGCCCTTCGTCTTGGGGCAAAATGGTTATAAAGGTGCAATACAAGAAAGAGAAATGAGAATAGACGTTGAAGATCTTAACGCGACTGTTTCGTTTTCATCGTGGCTGTTTACATCGAGACTGAACAACCTTTGACGCGCGAAACAAATGCACAAATTGGAGTGTAAATTCCCTTGGAATAATTGTCGTATCGCGAAACTTATTAGCAATACCCTTTCATTGGCTGACGATGAGATTATTTTGATTGCATTAGCATGGAGAAAAACAGCAAATGAAATATAAAATGTGATTAATTTTAATTAATTTCCATTATGTTCTGTAAATAGTTGTATTACATTTTGTATTTTGTTTAACAATAAAATATAACATTTAGATGGAAATTAATAAAATATGGACCGTCTTTAGACAAACAGTAATAGTATTGTTTCTTAAAATATTAATGATTGAAGCCATTAAAGTTTCAATCTTATTACAGCTAATTCTTTCCTCCATTGGACGATGTAAGAAAATTGTATGAATTTAAAAAATTTTTTATTTTTTATATTTTTTTCTCAGGTCATTTTCTAATTAAAAGTATTTCAATATCTCAAAATTGAATAAAATAAGAAACTCGAGAGATTTTTAAATGTAATTATTTTAATCATAGAAAGTTGAAAATATCTTGATTAATAATAATTTCTATATTTTAATGATCTCTTGCAATTGCATGTTTCACAAAAATAAGATGATTGTTGCAGATTCAATTGAATATAAAGCTTTCTTTTAATGTAAAAAATTTGAATTTTTATTTCTTGAACAAATTGTGAATGTATGAATTTCCTTAAAAATTTTTCACAAAAATTATATAAATAAAAATTTTTATTCCAATTTGCTGTAATTTCGTAACAGATAACGTAATACTACGTACTTTGCACAGAATGTAAGTTGTTTCGTAAGTAGGGGCTAAAAGTTTTTGACACAGTATCACGTTCCTTGCTATAAGTAATACTTAGAAAGGTAAAACCAGGAGAACAAAGAACGTTTAACGTGTGAATGGCTAAACAACGTCGCCATTCTTTTCCTGTTCTTTCTCTTTCGTTCGTTCTTTTTTTCTTTTTTTTTTTTCGAGCACTCAGGTTCTAGTTGCATAAATGCTGGCTAAACGGACTCGTTTCTAAAAAAATTGTTTCCCTTCAAAACGCAAGCAATTTTTTATATTATATTTAATATGCTATTATCTTTTTCTGATTTATAGATTTTATAATTGGATTAGTTTTTATATGGAAATAGTTTCCTTCTATACAAATAAAGAATGGTAATTGAAACTAGAATTTTAGGTTAAAGAAAATGGTAGATATCAAATTTCACGTAAGACATTCGTTGGGTAAGCACTAACACTTTCTCTTGTAGATTGTAGAACATAAATTCTATAACGGGATAAGTTTGCAAGCTTTATGGGGTTGGTGGAATGGTCAGAGAATAGTGAAATCGAAAGATCATAAACATAAAGTTCGCTAATTTTTTAGAAAATTGAAAATCAAATTCATTTTCGTGTATAAATATTATTTAATAAAAATATATACTTTAATTCGATTAATTATATTAAAAAAAAACTCAAAATGTTTATAAATTCTAAAATTTTTAAGAAGAAACGTTTACAAAATTGAGATTTAATAAATGTACAAGTCGTTTTTGTCGATTTATAACGAGTTACATTATTCACATCGTTTTTTTCACATTTTCTAAATTAAACTGTAAAATCTTTCAAATTTTCCGGAACAAACTTTCAAAATACATTATACTACTTACACTAACCTTATCTTTCTACATCACGCATGAAACATTACATTTTCTCATAACACTGTCATTTCTAATAAAATAACGAAACAACGCTCGTTACTTTTTAACGCAAAATATAAACGAAATAAAATAGAAAATAGGACCTGAATTTATTTTTCGTTTCACATATATTCCTGTAACATATAGCATTTTTAGAATCGCGAAAATGTAAAACGTTCCAACCAATAATGGACGCGCATCCAATGAGCGAGTACTCGGAAGTGATTAACATTTGGCAGAGAAATTAATTGTAGCAGGTAATCCATTGTAACGACCTATAAAGGATCGTCCCACGAGTATAAATACCGATTAAGAAGATAGTGGGAGTAACGATTGCCGTGTTTCGTGTGCACTCGTATCAGTTTCGCGAGGAATAGAAAACAGAGCTTAACCAGTCGGAATTCAAGTTGGGGAAGTAATCTCGCGTAATCAAACCCTTGTTCGATGTCGTGGCTTAGCTCGAAATCGGTATCAACCAATTCCAGGTGTTCAATTGGCACTGTGCCAGGATTTAAGCTTGGCTTAAATTTCGCGCAATGGCCAAGTAACTGGGGCAGATTCAGATTAGAATTAACTAATTGTTGCGTATGCGATCAGCCCACCTTGCTAACGTTTAATTAAAAATCATACGGTGACGATGATGGGCTGCTTTCAATCACTCCTCTGACCAAGTTATGCAAAAATCTTGCCTTACTTTTAGATGTCACAGATACAAAATTCATCTCGTTAGACGAAATATATGCTCGAGAAACTTGGAGTTTTCGATCAGTGATCAAGTACGTATCATAGTTTTGAATTAAACTTTGAGTTGGAAATTTTCGAGTTGGACCTCTTAACCTTATCTTCGAGATTTTCTAATGTCATTGATATACAATTAAATTTCGGAAATATATAGGATATACACATAAAAAAAAATTTTTTAACTTTGTTATGAAGAGTGTTATGAAATGATGATTGAAATAATTATTTTTAACACAAATTGTTTGATTTAAGAATTTTTAGAATAATTTCATTTTTTTAAATGAAACTATAATAATTTTGAATATATATTATGAGAAAAATGTAATGTGATGTTAGTATCATGCTCTCCTTGTCTTTCATATGGTAAACTTTAAGTATCAAATTAAACTATCTCTTATATAATTTCATTAAAAAGAATAAAATTTTAAAATCTCTTCCATTATTCAAAAAATCATTTTTGATAACTTTTTCATCCTTCCTGAAGTATCCAGTCAACTGTGTAATAAATAAATTTTTTATGATACATGCCTATCGAAATCCATTATACAAAAATGTTATTATTCGATTCTTGTTACACTATTGTTTCTCACAATTTATATTTATAACTACGATAAGTTTTTTTTTCAAAATTCATTCCTTAATAAAAATATGTAACATTTACATCAACACAAACTCTGCATTAAATGAAAAATCTCGTTTCGAACGATCTTTCGAATCTACTAAATGCCACGAGAAAATGTTACTCTTTAAGAAAAACTCACCGATCACATCCAGATATACGATATGACTCATGTGCGGCGTCGTGGATACTTGACACTCGTAATAACCGCTGTCCCGAAGCTGCGGATATTTGATTTCTAATGTCCAGTCGTCCGTCTGCGCATTGTGGATCGGCCTGAATCGTTGGTCGTTCGTGTACGTGTAACGGCCGATGGTGAGCAGATGGACGTCCCTGTGCCGGACCCAGGAAACCTGCAACGTCATCTGTAAAGTAGAAAAACGTGTCTTCAGTCGGTTGATCGAATAATTTGTAGCTGTCTCTTTGGCAATTATTCGTGAATTTATCATTAGATAGATACGTTTCTTTTTTTTTTTTTTCGATTCGAAAAATTCGAAAATGTTTAATTAAACCATATAATCGATTAATTTTACGAATTTACATGCGATACGATCTTTATTTAGATCGTGGATATGTAAGTTATGTGTTGTAATGTTTAATTCGGTTGCTACAAATTATACGTAGAGCCTCGTTAATTGAACACGTCCCATGGCTGGTGTCGAATTAAGGAGATCTCAATAAATTTTTCTTTCGAAAATCGCTCGAATCAATTTCAATAATTGATAAAATGAGTTTTGTTTAATATAATTTTCGTGATGAATTTTATGAAAGAATAGATGAATATATATTATTTTTCAAATGTTAAATTATACAAAATTAAAGAATAAACACTTTCTAAATTAATTATTTTTTAATAGAATATGTGAAGAAGTATATATGAAGAAAAATTAACTTTGGTATGATTCCTTAACGTTTTTAGATATATAATAAGATATTAAATGCAATTATACTTATGGAAATCAAGTAATTACAGTTTGATAATATTCACTATTCAATTTGCAAATAGTAAATTCAATAAAAGAATTAAATAAATATAGTTTGTTTCATATAAAATTTTTGTTGTTCAAATCGAACATTTAAATGTATTTAAAATATTATTTTCTACAATTATTTGTATTTATATATCTCATAAGTAAATAGATGTAAACAAATAGATAAATAATGATAAACTTTATTGTTAATTCTTACATGCAGTTTTATAATTTATATTCTATCCAGAGTTTTATTTATTTCAGTAAGTTAATAATAATAATGCTTATAACATCTGTTATAATAAAAACTAATTTCAAAAATAACTAGGCAAATAGATTAATAGAATGCTACGAATAATTCTTGAAAATAGCATGTTCTTTTTTCCACATGTATAAAAAACTTGGAAAATTTTAAGATTAATCAAAACTGTTAAACGAACATTCGACTCTCTGCTCTTATATTTCCTAAAAAAAAAAAAAAAAGAAAAAATCGTAAAGGTTCGATTCGAATGGAAAATAAACAGAAATAAGAGTAACGCGATAACACGGGTGAATTTACATGGTTTTACGGTCGGAGAAAACCGCGTATAGTCAGCGAAATTTGCACGTCGAATCTTTTGTCGCTCGTTAAGAGTTTCCTATTAAACGGAACCACGTAATTAGAAGTAGCTCGTGTGTTGCGCTGGTAATTAACGAATCACCAGGGACGACGTTTAACTGGATATTCGCGATATCGTTTCGAGCAAAGTTTCGAATTTCGCGCCATTTTCTCTCGTTTCTTTTTTACCATCGGTCGAGAACGATGCATTATTTTTATTATTACTATTTTATTTATTTTTCTATTTGAATTTAAATTTTTTCGAAAAGCGTGTGATTCTTCTGAAAGAATCTCTCGTTTGTTGACTGAGCTCGTCGAGATTAACGGAATGTTTGGATGGTTGAACCACCAACGTACCAACGATGCTGTTTCTCGAGCTCTTAATTATTAGAACCGAGATAATTTGAATCGTGTCAACAAATTTACGGATCGTCGCGTCTTGTGGATTGCTTTTTGTTACAAAATCGTTGCACAAATGTTATGAAGGAAATAGCGCATAATAATTGTGTATAGCAATGATGTTTCATTGACACAATGAGTAATTGTTACGGTAAAATTTGTGAAAATGATTTTCTGCAATAATGATTCTTATAATAATGCATATTAATAATAATAACATTTTATAATATTATAATAGTATTATAATATTAATTATAAAATTAATAATAATAACAATTCTTCCTAATCGACAGATTAAGAAACTTTCAAAAATAAATTTTGTTAATTTCTATTCACAATAAATGAATAAAAGTATGCTTTATTAGTATATATTATTATAGTTTATATCATTATAGTATATATTATTATAGTTTATAGTGATGGATATAAAATTCCAAATTACCAATCACAAGTTCTACTTTAAAAAAAAAGAAAAATACGTTTTCTCTCACTTCTTTCAACAACGATAACAGCAAAAATCAGTGAAATTTTCTTATACAGTATGCTACAGCAGTTTAATTTAGACAATTTCAAAATTATACCAGAAATATAAATCCGCGCAAAAAAATCCTCTTATATACCTCACGATGCATTGTTTTAACCCGCGGAGCAACGATCCAACCATCCGGATAAAAGTTAATATAACCCCCGTCTGTTTATGCTAACAGCGAAGGCACGAATTTCAAAGCGAATACGCTCCCTTCTCCCCTCCCTTCCCGCCCCCTTTGGCAGATGTCGGCTCGCCTCTTGTAGCCCCCTCCCCTCCCCCCTCCCATTAAAAATTAATAGAGACGCGTTCCATAATGCAAGAGATTTGAATTTTCATCCGGGTAGGCCGAGGCCTCGTTGCAAATTTCAAGGATACACGGAGATACAGACAGTTCTCCCCGTGTATTTGTTGCCTCGCGTTTCCCCGACGCGGTGGTGGAAAATTAATAGAGCCGCTTTGCATATCGTTGGGAAAGTTAGCGCGGCAAGGATAAAACGCCCCGGGACGCGATAATTGGACATCCCGGAGTCGGCGACGTGTAAATATTTGCTTTCCTTTGTAACAGCTGACACGCATATCCTGGTGGAAAATATCTCACCACTTGCGGCTGTCTATTCTATGGAATATAACCGAGAGAATTGCAAGGAACAGGTAATCCTCCTCGGCTTTACCTCCGCTTTTTCTTCGTCCCTTTGCCGCCCCCCTCTTCCTCCCCCTCGCCACCTCCTTTTCGAGTGAGAGAGGGAGAGAAAGAGAGAATGACTTTCTTAGTAGAGAGAGAGAGAGAGAGAGAGAGAGAGAGATTTACAAATCCTATCAGATTAATCGAAGAGCTGATAAACTAGGGAGGGTTGTGAGAGTCCATTCGACACCTGTGACAACCTGGAAACGAGTAACCAGATTAAAGTTAGCAGGATATTCTGTATTTTCTCTATCTGCTTTTCTTTCTTTCTTCTTCTTTTGGAAAGGTTGGCGTTGAATTTGTTAGAATGGCGATTTTTAAGATAGTTGGAAGTTTAGATTATTGAAAAGCAATAATTAGAATAAAAAAAGAATAGTTAGATGGTGAAAATTTTCGAGATTCTATATTAGGAATGGATGTCATTGGAAATGTTAGATGTACAAGGAGTAGAATCGTTTTTTAAATTTTGAAATTTGGTTTTTTAAATTTACTTATTTTCTTCTTTTTATTTCTTTAAAGGATTTAATAATATAATAATAAGTTAAACATAATCTTTTTTCTGAATATAAGTAATAAATGTATATGATTTACAAATCATATATATATATATCAATCTTATCATATTAAGAAATAAAATAAATATTATTTTTAACAGTTAAAATTACAAAATAAATATTCAAATTCAATTTTAATTATATATTCAGTTTAATTTTAATAATTATGAATATTTGTCCAGAAGATTAAATTTTATATATTTACAATTTTAAAAATGATATGATTATTATTGATTAATATTGATTCAAGATGAAAATATTTAATTATAAGGCTAATATAATTATAAGGTTAATATAATTTCCATAATAAAATAAATATTATAATAACATAATCGTAATAAAATAATTCAATTATTTACAGTGATTTATTTGAAATTATTATATACATTATTATTATATATATTAACAAAGTTTTATCAAAAAAATAAATAAATAAAGAAATTAAAACATGCAGATAAATTTTCATAAAAATCAAAATTATCAGATTAAATAATATCTTTATAACACTGATCAATTTAATCGTTATACGTCATTTTGTACATTGTATAATTTTGTTGAATTTCTTTCTTGTATTTTCAGCGATTCATTAAAAATTTTTACATACCATTATTAAACCAACAATTGCGAGAATGTTAAAACGCAACCCTTAAAAAATACAGAGAATCATAGAATGAGAATCATAATTTGATAAAATTCAATTTTTCGTCTTCAATATATATTTTTATTCCTTTCATTTTTTTCTCTCTTGCCTTTTTCCTCTTTTTTTCCTTTTTTTTTTTTTTTTTTTTTTTTTTTTTTTTTTTTTTTTTTTTAATACTGTCCGCAGTGGTGGTTGTAAATCAAATGAATATTCACGAATAAAAAAATGAAGAAACAAGCGTTCAATGGCCTTCGGAAAAATGGCTGCACTGTGGGACACGAGAGAATATAGAATTTCGTTAATTCCACGTATCCATTACAATTTTATTATCACCGCAGGCGAAATAGAGATAGCAGGATTGGTTAGTGTAACATGCATGTCACCCTTTACGATCATCGATATTCATTTCATTCTGCACTTAATAACATTCATACAAATATCTATAAAAAAAAAAAAAGAACAAAAGAAAATGTTGACAAAAGTCGAATTGCACTGTATCGATTAACGATATTAATAAAAATTGAAAGAATAGAAACGTTCATGCGAAATTGCGGGTTAATTTTCGGATTGCTCGTTTTCCACGTTTTATTCGTGTATTGAATAAATGTTTACTTGTTTTTTTTTTTTTTATTCGTATTTCGATATGTAATCCGCTGTAACTCGATTAATTGCATAGATTCCACAATGGGAGCGTAAATTCGATGTAAAAATTGGCTATTTCCAGGGATGGTAATGTTTTATTTTATCGAAAGTATGCAAATTAATAAAACTTGTAAACATATGTATATAGGAATTGTGAATTTATACCAATATACATTTTCGAGCAATGAAATTGAATTAATTATAAGAAGGTACATATTATCGAATAAATGCTGCGTTATAAATTAATATTACGTGCATGGAAGCAATCGACATATTTTTTTTTAAAAAATAATCATCGGTTATCGAGAAATGTAAATAAATAAATAATTATTTAAATTTTTCATGGAATCGATAAAAGATATATCAAACAATGAGTTAATAGATTTGAAATATACGTAATATATATTTGATTTTTATTTTATTTATTATCTTTTCTTCTTTATTTTCAGCAACATTAAAATATCCATCAAAATCCTTTGCAATAAGAATCTTTTATAATAATCTTTTTTAAAATTATATTTAAAAATTATATTTTATAATAAATATTATATAGTATAATTTTTTAATAATCGAATAAAATATAATATCAAAATAATGTACAATGTATCAACGTGAGAATTAACTAAAACTTAAAACGTTCATCGACGTTCCTCTCGTCTCTAAACTTTCGCTTTACGTCTCGAAACTCATCCCAAAACCTGTCTCTCGAAGCTGGCAACGTGACAACGACTCACTCCAGTCGAAAAGTAACCGATCTTCCATTTTTCCTGCGCCATCGTCTCAAAGCAGCCACCAGAACCAGAATCAGATCATCTTCAAGAGAAATCGTTAGAGAGAGAGAGAGAGAAAGAGAGAGAGAGTCTCGTTTATCTGCCTACGTGTCAGCGATCCTTATCGTGCTCTCTTCGAAATTTTTCGGGGTAACTTTCTCCTTCAAACGCGAATTGTCGGAATTCGACCCATTCCTTGAAGAAGACGTTTGCCAAGGAGACGAGATATTCGAGAAGATAAAGTTACGAGGGAATGGTCAACAGAGGGTTGCATAAAAGGCATCCCCTTCGAGAAGGAAGTAAATGGAGGCGATGGAGATTAACGATAGATCCTGAGGTACTAAAGTTTCATTGTCTTTTTCTTTATTATTATTATTATTATTATTACTTTCTTTTTTTAATAATTGTTGTTGAAATACAATATGACGAGGAGCGACCAAAATTCAACTTTTTTTTAATCGATAATATTTCTTTGAATTTTCTTTTGAATCATCGAATTGTCAATATTTTTATAACTTTTTGTTTATTAATTAAAGTTATTTTTTAAATTCTTTTTTTTTTATTTTCATATAATCATCGTAACGAGACAAGCAAGCAAAGCTTATCTTTTTAAAATTGATATTATTTTTCTGAATTTTTCAATTGAAACGTTAAATCATCAATATTTTCGTTATGTTTCGTTTGATTATTTGTTCTACATATCGTCTCTTTTATGGAAAATAAATATACAATGCGATAATGTTATGTTTTAAATGTAAAATATAAGAAAACAATTATTAAAATCAACAATTATAAAATGCCAATATTTACTTTCAGGTTCAATCTGAATAAATAAAATATTGCTTCATTATTATCAACTTATGTTAAATATAAAAAAAAAGAAACAATAAAGAATTTATACATTAACATAAAGAATTATACATTAACATAAAGATATAATTAATAATAAACATTAAAATAAATAATATAATATAATATATAAATTTAATGTAATAGATTGTTAACAAATTTCTTGTAAATGGTTATTTTGTTATTCAGATATTATTGATCTATTTAGATATTGTTTTATCTATTTGAAACATCTATGTATAAAACACGTTTGAAATATTTCTGGCTACTCTTATATTTCAAAATCGATATATATATATATATAAAAAATGTGTAAAACAATACGATTAAAGTATGCGATATATAATATCATAAGAGATACTAAAATTCTAAGCAAGTGTGAACTATGAAGAACGATATACAACATTTTTTCGCGAAACTTTTCTCCTCGTGAAACGCTCTCTTTGCTTGCGAGAGATTAAAAAAGGTTGCTTGATGCAGCTCCAAGAAGAGCTTTCTACTTCATACTTTTGGTATGCACACTATTTTTGTAAACACATTTGCACACAAGAAATTTAAAATAAAATAGAATTTGCTCCTTAAGTTTATTCTATAACTCAATAAACAATTCTTCCACATCTATCTTCCGATAATTCTTCATTAATCATGCTTGATAATTTTTTTTCTTTTCATCTTTTTCTTTATTTTATTCCATTGTTCATTTTCTTTCTTGGATATTTGCAAACACGGAAAAGAAACAAATCGGTATTCAAAGAAAAGTCAACAAAATATTATATCGTTCAGGATTGTCAAGGATCTCTCTCCACTGAAGGAAAGCATTTCAAGAAGCTTGCACGTGAAATCTTTCAACCTGTACTCACACACCCGTACCATCCTTCACCTTAGAGGAATTAAATTTTTTTCTAGTTCCCAGAGATGCACGAAGAATGATTTTGCACACGTTTCGTTCCTTTTATGCCCCTCCTATGCATTTGCACATATCCGAGCGAATGCACTATTGCTCGTACATTACTGCGTACTAATGGTGTCTCGGAACGGTGTCACAAGTCGCAGACAATTTTCCCTTTTCTCTTCGACCGCCTCTCTTTATTCCACGCTACTTCCTTTTTCACTCTCTCTCTCTCTCTCCTTCATCCATCATTCCATCTCCGTCTCACTTTCTACAATGTTGCCAAGGTATTTTTACCTGTTTCAACTCGCTCCTTTTCTCACGCCGATCTTTCTCTCTGGGGGTGTTTCTTTTCCTTTTTACTTCCACTACTTCTTACTCTCTCTATCTGATTTTCTTCCTTCTCTCCGGCGCGAAAGAAATTCCACCCTTAATGGTAATGGTGTTATTTCTAGAATTACGCTGCCTTCTGTAATTACACCGACGTTTCTACGTTAAGTATCGGTCGTTATTCATGTGTATATTATTATATTTATATCGCGATATTAAATATTTTCGTAGTTATTCAAATTCTTATGGGTTTTTTTTTAAGAATGTATTAAAAAAGTTAAAAATGTATTACAATTTTTATTTTGATACGTGAAAATTAGCAATTTCCATAACAAAGAAAATAATTAACATATTGGTATTTTATGAAGAAAAAATAAGCATTGAATATAGAATCAATTTTTTGTACAAGAATTGAGGAAAAAATTGACGAAAGAAAGAAGAATAATTGATTTTTAATTTCGAATTGATGAGATAAATAAAATTTTAAATAGAAATTTAATTTTTTTAAATTTAACTAACTATTAGATTTTTTGGGACGAATATCAATTTCTTTTTTGAAAAAAATATGATGAATATTGAATTTGCACGAATACATAATTAAATTCTTTAATCAAAATTCTAATACAAAAATATCAAAGTACGTATTTTTCTTTTCTAAATTTACCAATAAAATAAGATTAAAGTTTAAATTTCGAAACAATAATCAACGATGAATTCTTTCCTCGAAAATCCGTACAGCTGACACAATGTATTCCAATACACATACATCTCTTTACACGTTCCATTGTGTGTGCACATGTCGTATAATTTATGATACATAGTCAACGTAAGCCTCCATAGTTGACCATCTATGGGGTTCCGGTGTTGTGGAACACCTCGTATCCGCCAACATCACCAACACCCTTGGTTTGTGACGCCACTCTACGCCATTCTAGAGTTGCTCTTTGCATACCAATATTGTTGTCATATGCAAACGATTTACGCATGAGCGTTAAGCCCATGGTCGTTTTGTCTGTGAACGAAACACGATTGAACTTGATATCGCAGATAACATTTCATCCTTTCACGTGTTGAACGAATTTTGCAGAATCCAGAACTGTATTAATGGAACATTCTATATTGAATTTATATTTAATTTTTGATTTAATATAATAAATGGAACGAAAATGGCGAATTAAGTAAATGTTAGAAGTTTTAGTTTTATTATTTTTTTTTTTTTTTTGAATATATTGCTATGCTTCAATTGTTGATCACTTGCGGCTTTTAAAAAATATCAATAAAATATTCATAAAATAGATATTCATAAATTTACTTATTTATGTATTATTAAAAATAATACTATTTTGAAAATGAATTAATTTAACTTAACAATCGTATGAGTCTTTCTTCCATGAATTGAGGAAGAATAAATAATTCAACATGCTAAAATAATTCAAGTATGCTAAATATATGTTAAAATATGTACGAAAGAAATATATTTGTACTACGTATTTACATGAAACGAAAATTTTATGGTAATCGAACAAATTCATTAGAAGAAGAAAAATTGAATAGATTTCATTATTATTTCGACACAGACAAACAAAGTACTTATTTTTTTTTCAATTTTGTTAAAACAAACAAAATTCATATAATTTTTTAAAAAATAATGTGTAATAATTTTTGTAAATATGTATACAAAAATCGATATAACAAAATCTTTTGATTTTTTTGAAAAAATTCTAAAAAAGATCAAAAAAATAATTTTAAAAAAGCCATTCTAAAGAACCATTTTATTACTTGGAAAAAATAAATTAAGAAATTGCTGCAAGAATTCGTGATCATATAAAAATTTTGATTTATATGAATTTTTATACAGTTTTACAAATTTTTATTTTTATATTAATATAAAAATAATACATTGAATTATGTGCATTGAATTTTAAACGAATTCATAGACGATTTGTGAAATACAGCATTTAAGAAATTTCTAGTGGATTATTGTATGCGATTTATTCAATTTATTCGAATAGAACTTTCTCTGATATAGAGAAGGAATCAGAGATTTTTGCAAATCGATAGGAGGAAGAGAATTTAGTTTTAGTAGAAATTGAACGATCAATTTTCCCTACAAATCCCGAGCGATTCTATTTCGTGGTTTTTATTTTTATTGTATGCCCGATGGGATCGTTGGAAATTTTAAACGTGTGTACTTGCTGCTCCAATCTCGAGTTTAGAATTTTATTTTTTACTACATGTTTTTTTTTTGTTGCACTTACGTTTCAATTAATAATTTTTATTTATTTTTGCATGTATCCTCCAAAAAATTGTGTTTTTAGTAAAATTTAATAATATTTAATAATAATACTATTATTATTAATTATTAATATACTATATTAATAATTTGTGTCTTTCCTGATTTTTTTTTAATTATAGTATGCAATCTTTTTGCCATCGTATCATATTCTTTATTTTTAGATGATTTCGATAAATATACAGAATTATTTTAAATTAATTAATATGATAACATTATAAGTATTTTAAAATTTCAAATACTTTCAATTGAATTTTTATCAGGAGATTTGCTTGATCATGAGATCATACTAAAAAATAATAAAATATCAAGTAATATATATATATATGAAATGCATTAACAATAAAATTTATGATAAAATTTTGTTTCAGATTTTAAATTTTATTACAAACACAAAAAATATTGAAAATTATGAATAGTTTTAATTTTTTGATCAAAGAATTTAGAACTGAAATTAAAGTTATTAAAAAATTAAAGTAATTTAAAAAATGTCTATACATTTTTCTTTTATCTAAATTATATAAATAGTATAAATTATATATTAAATATTTTATTTAAATTGGAGATAATTATTATATATTTAGGTGAATATTATATACTTAGAAAATTATATAAATGGAATTAAAAATGTATAAAAAGAATAAAAAATAAGCATAAAAGAAAAAAGATAATTTCTAAATAAAGTATTACATTCAACAATTATATTCGAAGAAATCGATTTAAATTATTATATCGATTATATTCCATATGTTCTAAGATATATTATATCATAATTACATATTTTAAATAATTTCGAAATTAGAAATGAATTTTCTGAAGAAATAATTGATTAAATGCAAAAAAGGTTTAATTATGTTTCACTGTTTAAATGCAACAGGGATAATAGTAGTTTAATTGGGTTCTCATCACTACGATAATTGAAAAAGAAAAGAAGAAAAAATTAAATTCTTGCAAACTGGTTTAACACGTAATAAGCAACTGACCTAATTCTTTTATTAAGTTTGTGTATTAGGAAAATACTGAAATTGATGTCTTAATTTACATTTTAATTATATATAGTACAATCTTTTAAATTTTCAAACAAAAATTCTGCACGAATATCGAGCAAATTCAAAACCACGATAAATAGTAAATTATTGCACAATTATGGATATAAACAAGATACCAGATAAAGAGAATTTAATATAATTTTGAATTCGAAATGAATTTAACAAAATAATAAATAAAATTATTTTATGGAAATAAGATAAACTAAAAATCTGGTTGCATAAGAAAAAGAGAAAAATAAAAGAAAAAATAAAACATTTTTTGTATTTTGAAAAAAAATAGATATTCACTATTTATAAAGTTTTTTACATTAATTACTTTTCAAATTCAAATAGTATTTACCACATTATAATATATATTCTTATATAAATAACTTTTGTAAAAACATTTTTTTTATAACATTATTTTCTTAAAAAATATTTCGCCATATTTAGATGAAATAGATATTATATACATTTCCAAATAATATTCCATATTAATCCAATCTCAATCTTTAAAATGTCTCCATCAAAATTCGACAGATTATTTATCTTCGATTCAATTAGTGTCATTTTGATATCTTCGTAGCGAATTAAAAATTAATACGAGACGAAGTATGTCGAAAACACTTTGCTTCTGCGACATGAAACATTCCGACAAAACTGTAATCAAAAGTTTATGATTAAACTCGTGGCGCCCCCTTACGCGAAACGAAATAATTACCAGCCGAGACAAGGTTATAAACCTCCGCAACGTTTCTCACCCTCCCCCTATATTACGATTGTAAATTCTAAAGCGCGCGATTAAACACGTCGTGTCCATTATTTTCATTTCGATGCGCCCGCAATCTGTCGCTGTGAATTTAATCTTGCCGCGTGAAAGAACCGAAAACGATCGTGGAAATGAATCGTGTCTGCAATCGTTCCGCTGCAATACGACACGGTTGAAATTATTTCGCGCCATCACGATCAGTGGATCGTTCAATTAGAATCGTTCATTACTCAAACGTCTCCTCTTTTTCGCGACAACTGGCTTGCTATTTTTCAAATTGCTTCCTATGATATTGTCATTAGAAAATGCATGCTCGCTACGATGCACGCACAAAAAAGAAACGAATGGGAGGAGGGGGAGGAAGGAGGGAGTTATCAATCTTTGCCGTGGAAATTTCGCAAAGAGGCGGAAGGTGGAGAGTGAAATAATTTAGAACAATGGCGAAATGATGGACAAGTTTTTGCAATTCAACGATAAAACGTTAAAAACGAATTTCCTTCGAAAGATATCCAACGTTTCGCATCGTTCGTCGATTTTCAGTCGATTTATCTCGCTAGGTCGTAACTACGCCGAAAGATCAGCGGGTGTAGCGTGTCTATTTATCCCATGGGATTGTGCCTTTTCCCCCGTGCAATTTCGTTCTCGCAATCTCCATCCACCTACGCTGGAATCGTCCACCGATGTACCTTTTTCTCGCTGCTCCTACGCCGGTTTTCGCGTTGTTCGAACATGTATATACGTTTCTCCGATGAAATTGGATACCCCGTTGTCTCGTTCCAATGATGTTCGATTAATCTTGGTTGAATCTCTGACGAAATGTTATTGGAATAAAAATCTGGTTACGAGAAATTTTATTAATTTCAAGCATTTGTATGATTTGGATCAAACTAGTTGTTTTAAAGAATCTTTAAATATTATTTTTAAATTATTTTTTAAAATTATATTTCACAAAAATTTGCAATTGAGATGTTTATTTAATATTTCACGAAATTAATTATTTTGTCATTTGATTTCAATAAAAATAATATGTAAAATAATAATTTTAATATATATATATAGTATTAAATGTTTATATTATTGCTTTTGACTAATATTATTACATGCTTACTATGAGTATTACATTTATTGTTTAATATATGTTCTCAAAGCTATTTCAGAAATTAATTTTTCAATAGAAAATTAATTTGAGTTACCTCTCAATCAAAATAAAAAATTAATAAATATATTCATTAACAATGATACAATGAATTCATAGTTTTCGATAAATTAAAATAAAATTCAAAAGTTAATATAGATGCAATCATGAATATAATCAATCATGGTTAACTTGCATTACATTTTAGCCAGAAAATATCAAATCAAAAACATTATTTAACTTAAACTTTTGTATCAATTAAAATAAAATTCTAAAAAAGTTAAAAATATTTAAACTTTACGATACAAAGTTTTAAAATTTTATGTCATCTCAATTATATACTATAACCTATAACATTATTATAAGGCAATGGATTAAGTAGAAATTTTATTGAAAAAAAGCAAATTTTTTATTTTTTCAAACAACTTTATCGTAAAATTTTTCTTTCTCGATAATAACAATCGATTCAACATCGAAATATATCAATACATATTAAACGCATGAATTACAGGTAGACAAAACAATTCAACGTATTTCAAAAAATGTTTTATATTCTAAATCGAAATGTTTGTCGAGTATCCACAGTGTCAACAGCGGAATTAGCGTTCTTTTTTCCTTTTTTTTTTTTTAAATGTGCTTCAGTCGACTAGTGTGTTGCACTAGACGTGTTAAGTGCGTTTGTTATCTCACTTTAGAACGATGACGCGTTGCGTCGACGAGAATGTGCGTAGAGGACGCAAGTGTGGTCGTTGCAGCGTGTTGTCCTGTCCGATAAGCTTCTTATGAGGATTACAATGTTCGTAAACACATTGTATTAGGGCTCTTTTTCACTTGTATTGTTTTTTTACTTACTCGTACATTAATGATGAATTTACTTACCATGATGAATGTATTTTTTATTCTTATTTATTTTTATTGCTTATAAAAATTAAGTTTTTTTAGTAGTAGTATGTAGTTTTTGTTATGTAGTATTTTTAGTTATTTACTACTATTTTTGAGAATTTTTATCGTAACTGTAATTATTATTATAATTAATTTTAATAAATTGTAATTATTATTTTACATTTTTATTATTGTTTCAATTAGAAATTAATTAGAAATTAATTCAATTAGAAATTAAGATCAGATGAGATAGCTTAACATTCGTTTTTGAAAATTTAATAATAATAGTATTTTATAAATAAATTATAAATACGATATAAATATTATTGATTATATAAGATTACACTTTAATCATATAATTTTTATTTTAACGATTTCTGGTATTTATTTTATTTATGAATTTTATTCTTATTGAATATTCTATTGAATATTCTCTGTGTTTCTAATATTCCAATATCCGCAATATTTCGATATTATAAGATAATTTCCAATATATGCTCTTTATACATAGTAATCTCCCAATATAGTTACATTAAAATTTCACTAGTTTGATTATCATTTATGCCTTGAAAATGGCTAATATATCAGCTAATGTCAAGTTAATTCTACGTTATAATATTATATTATTAAATTAATTCTTCTATTATTATATTTTTTCTACATCAAATGTATCTTTTAATCAAAAACAATTGTATTTGTCATTTTCTCTGAACTTCTCCTATCATAGAAATCTTACTATCTAAATTTCTAGATGCAATTTCCTCTTTGCTTCAATAAATTTTGGGAATTATATATAAAATCAATTAATATGCTTTATTGGTATAATATAGTAGACGATAGAGAATTTTCGATGAGGATTCTTAAGTATATTTCCGTTTTCCGTTTAAATATATAAGGCTACATTCAGTGCTTCTTTTAATTAGATTCATGGGATTAAGTTTAGAATCAATCATTAACCGTGATTCGCTTAATTCTTCAACAAAGAAATCATCTTGGTTTATACCTGATCGAGAATAAGTTTAATTTAAATTTATAATAAACTTTTGGGATTCAAACAATTCGGGATTATATATACACTCATACTCAAGACATTCTCTTGTTTATTACTTATCACTTTATTTTTAGATCATTTATAAATCTTATTCTAAACGATTTACTTGGTCATTTGATAACAATTATATATCCCTTCCACACAATTAACGAGAAGAAACAATTTATTGATTGATTCATTTTATTAACCAATCCATCATGTATTATTAATAATTGTTGTTCTTATAATGAAACATTTGTGATTAACACATCCAATTTGCTTGTAGCAATCAATAAATACAATGCACAAAACAATATACTTTGCTAATAAATATTACAACCTGATTATTTCCTTTATTACAATTTTTTCTTTTTACTAAATACTTATACATTTTTCCTTATATATTCATAAAAATAACTGTCCAAAAGCATTGTATTGATTAAAAGTATCACGTCTATTACCTCACTATTGATATTTGTCTTCAATTTGTGCAGATCTTTTAAGGGTTCTTAAACGAAACTCGAGTTCATGATCGCGTCCGGTTGCCTAGCGCAGGGGTTGCACGCGAAATCATGGCGGTGCTCAACGTAAACGTGTAAACGTCCCGAACGAGATTACGTTAATTTCGTCTCACGCGCATTCGAACAAACAATCGGAGGCAATCGACGAAATCCCAACGCGTGGATCAAAAAAAAAAAAAACACAAAAAAACCGCTCTCGATTTTACGGTTGAACGAAGAGAGAAAAGGGAGGATAGGAGAGATCGTGAAATTGTTAAAAGCAAGATAATTAATTGCTTGCCAGAATTTCGCTGATTAATTCCCGCGGTGAAATATTCTCGTGCGCGGACGATACGTGATACGAGGAGGGGAAAATAAAGAAGAAAAAAATAAAAAAGAGAGAGAGAGAAAGAGGGATGAAAAAGTGAACACGCATGCAGCGTTTCAACGGTTGATTTTTCCACGATCCACGGAAAATAAACGGAAAGCACAAGGGATTCACAAGTGAATATTCGATGTTTCGCCACTTGAAAAATCTGTGTCCGCGGATCATACTGGATCATCGAGGGGAGGAAGGGATGAAGGATGAGATATTGGGGCGAAGCCAAAGTGCTATTAAAATATAATGAACGTTGCTATAAATTATAATTTACAGCCCTACGTGTGCGTGTCTCGCACAACGAGATTCCGCCCGAATATATTCCGTGCGAGTTTTAATATACGAGTATTAATAAAGAGACGCCTGTGACGTAACACTCAGCCGACACGTTAAGGACAGACTTATTAGGTTTTGTCCCCCTCCCTGTATTAGGAGGACGTTTTAGGAGGATTACCGGTGCAAACTTAATTGGTTGGTAAAGCTCGTGAAGATGGATGGGGAAAAGGTCTTCTTAAATCTTTCTTAATGCGTATTCGATAATGATTTATGCAAGAAACGTGAAATATTGCGTGGATATTTCTTATATAGGAAGGTAGTAGTTTATAGAAGAAATATAGTTTGAGTTTATCCAGTAAGCGAAAATTGAATTTTTGATCATTTGCTTAGAATGCTTTCAACTTACGAATTTGTTTCTTTTTAGGTATTATTTATTCAAATCGAATTAATTCACAAGAAATATATGTATTATTTATGGCAGTTCGTTTTATATACTTTTGCTTTAAATTAATTACCATTCTCACACAAAAATGTTTCTCACATAAATATAATACAAAATATAAACTTTGAATATTTATATTACAAAATGGTAATTATACTAAAAAATAATCTTACTTTTTAAAATTAGAATATAAATGTTGATTGAATGAAATAATAATACGTTTAAAAACTTTTATCATATAGATCATTTTCTTATCATGAAATTATTAAAATTATTAAAATTTCAATATTTTTTTGTAAAAATATCTATTTTTAATTTAGAATATAATATTTTTACAAATATCCAAAGCATTTTATGTTTTATATTATAAAAGTAACCCGTTCAAGTATTCAAAGTAACCTTGTCATTCGTTTTTCACGGATGCTACAACGAATTTGGAAACCCGGAGGAATTGATTTCATCAAAAAAAAAAAAAAAGAAAAAAAAATGAAAGGTTTCGAGTTGTTAATCCATGTCAATGAAAAATGTCACAATGCAAAAAAGAAAATCATATCGTTGCAATTCGACGAGTTTGTCTCGATACAATGCAACGCTTGATTGTTGTTCAAGTGTCATAGAGAAACAGTTAAACATGATAGACTTATTAATAATTTTTTTACTTATTATTTTCAATATATAATATTTATAACATGACGTATAAATGGTAAAAGAATTCTATTCTTCTTAACATGTCAAAAATAATTCTTGAAATTAATTATTTAAAAATAGATTTATATATCTCGTATCGTACGTTTATTAATTATATCCAAAATAAAATTTTAAACAATTTTAATCTTTTCACTGCAATTATTAAAATTAATAAAACATTGAAAGCATATAGATTTAGTATTCACATTAAAACTTTACAAAATTTTTGATAAAAGAATAATTATTTTGGTGCAAATGAATTGCTTGCAGATTTATTACACATGTCAAAGGATTAACAATAGGGTGTTAATATATTCGTGAGGGCTGCTTTAGAGGGTGATTTCTAGGAGCCAAAAGTTGGTATACAAAACTGTCAGTTGAGATTTATTTATTAAGTTATAAGCAATTGAAGTTAGACAAAGCAAGATGGAGATAGAGCTTTGATATATCGTGGCAAAGTTTTGGAAACTCGATTTTAGAGGCCAAAACAAACACAAAAGTTCAAGCTTATTTATAATTAATTTACAAGCATGTAAAATTTGCGTGAGACGAAGCAAGATAGAGATAGAGCGAGACAGTAATGTGACGGAGATAGACACATTTTTTATCAACTTCTGTATCTCAAAAATCGATCGAAGATAAGTTTATTGAACATATTAATATAGATCGTTATAAGTTGTCACTCAAGGATGTAAATGCGAGTTGAAAATAAAAAACGGATAAAATTAAGAGCGTTAAGCACAGGCGTAAAATTCTAAATTTCACAATTTTTAACCGCGATAATATTACGTCATAATTGCAAGCCAGATGAACTTTATACTTTTTAGTTAGAGAATAATTTCCACCACTTCGTGAAATTGTTTGAAACTGGAAAATGAAAGTTGAAAGAAGGTAAAGGGCGAGATAAAAAATTTCATATGTTCGCCAGTATAAAAAGAGAAAGGAACGAGATTAAGACAAAATGAAATTCATAAAAGGATACAGAGAAATTAAATTCCGTATGCGCAAAAAACGAGCAGAGCTATTGTATGTAAAGCACGATTAAAGTCTGTAGTTGAATTGCAATTTAATTCCAAGTCACTTACATTTCACGTTTATATTACGAATACATACACGTATCAACATAAATAATCTGTTTTACCAATTCTCATTTTCAATGTATATATATATATACACATATATCAATTCTCGTTTGTTTGTTTGTTTCGAAACAAAGTATTTTCGATCCTATCCACGTTAAAAACATATTATTTAACAATACTCTTGAACGCTCGAATCGTGAAACATTCACCTCTTGGATCCATTTTGGCCCCATGACGATAATCTCTGGTTAATCGTGATGCTTAATTAATTACACGATTCGTGGAACAGGATACACGCCGAGTTAGATCGATATGGATCGTATATCGATGATGATCGAGATTTATTTAATAATCGTACAGATAAATCGATCAATTAAAATCATCCGATTTCAACAATAATAGTTCATCAAAATTTTGTTAAAACCGAGATAAAATTTTTAATTCTATTCCTTTTTCATTTTATTTATTTTTTATTATTGCTCTTATTAAATTCTCTCTTTTTATAAAAATCGTCGATGAAATTCAAATGGGTATCATCAAATGTGCGGAATCGTTGATTATACGGAGAATTTATGATCGTAGTAGCAAGATTAACGTGGATATTTGAATTGTTAATAGATAATGTGATAATCGAATTGACTTTCGGCAAATTAGTTATATATAGGTTTAGCGTCGCTTTTGTTCATCGTATAATGATGGACTTAATTGCGTTTCGATTAATTTACGACGCTTGGTATTTTTCATAATTTATATTTGAATTCTATTTATATTCAGATGGAAATGTTATATCGAATGTTCGCAATAAACGCGAGATATTTTACACGCATTTTACATGTCTCGTAATATTATAAATTTTATTAACAGGAAAATTTCTAAATTTTGAATAATAAAAGAATAATTAAGAAAAGATAATTTTGAAAATTTTCTTAATTTTTATTTTTTTTTATTATCTCGTTATCTCTTCAATTCCTGTTTATTCCGCCTGTAAATGGTTTAAATAATTTACGGAGCAAATATCTCATATATCCAAGCAACCATTGCATTCAATTAAAATGTAATGATGTTATGCTCTGCGTATATCACGCTCGTTACAAGACAAATTACAAATTGTTAAATCATTAAATCGGGATTGTTAAAACGGCCACTCGAAAGCGTGCACGTCACGATCGTTCCATGTTTCAACACACAAATGCATGGTAATTAACCACCGAAATCAACCGTTAATTTCATAATCAGAAACGTGACATTAGAATTATACACCGTTTCGTTATTTAATAACGTTCCACGTGAATCGTTTATCGGTTATCCCAGCTTTTAACGGAATTAATGACGAAATATTCTCTTTCACCTTATCCATGAAACATTCCCCTTTCCCCCATATCCCGTATGTCGTTAAAAAGCTGTTCGTTATTCTTTCATAAGCCCCGGATAATTGTCCCTTGCCCGCGCTCGATTAAACTTCTATGTCTTTTCACAGGTTTATTTTACACGGGATACGAGAAAATCGATATTTAACCGATTTCGTCCTCACAAAGGGATACACACAATCGTGGGCCAAACTCGTTCCCCCTCCTCGTCCCCCCCACACAGGTGGATGGAAAGCGTGGAGAGAGAGTTGAATCGATGAGCACGAGTGCTCGAAACGATTTTGTCTTTCGTGTAGTAGCTCGCGAGTCGAGTGACGTTAATTTCGCCCAAGTAACAATTAATTATCGGCTGAAATTTAATTAAGTATTCACACAGCGAACACGGATGATGGAGCATCGCATCGTGTTTCCACGCGCACTCCATTCAATACAATGTCGCGTCTGGACGAACACTTCCATTATCAGTAATTGTCGAACTGATAAGCTGTAAGCAGTTTACAGTTGGTTGCTTTTAGAATTCACCGAGCGTGATATCGATTACGTTTTACCAATCGTTTATAAAGCGAGCACCGCCTGTTGGCTTCTTTCAAACCCCTTTCTTCGATTCTATATCCTCTTCGTAATTGTTTTCTGAATTTCTTCGCATTCGCAAAGAAATAAAAAAATAAATTTGCATTCATATACTCGGCGACAAAGTGATAGGCACATATTTATAATTCTCAGTATTTTTTAGAGATTAATGCAATATAACAATATAAACAAATTTTATATAAAATATCCTTCTTCTTAATAATATAAAAGAAAAACAATTGGAGTTTATACTTTTTTATCTACGAATTTAATTTGTTTATGTGAAAAATGGATATAGTATTGAGATATTGTTTCTTTAAATATATTTTTGTATGTTTCGAATCTGTAAGAATTATTTGTTAAATTTAGAAAATAAATGGATATAAAATATCGATTTTTGCGAATTTTGAGTATATTTATGGAATGTAGCTAAAGAAAGTAATTTTTTTCCCAATATTTTTATCTGTTCTTTATCGTACTATAATACTATTCCTTATAAAATCGAATTTGATTTATCATCATAGGATATTTTTTCTTTCTTTTGCTAAGATAAATCGTTTTGATATTCTTTTATATTTTTTAACATGAATAAAATCTTGCTATCATATCACTGTGCTATCATTTCGTTACATTTATTTCTTATACAAAGAAATAAAATTTAGTAGATAAAAATATATAGACTGCAATTTTTCTATATTATTTAAAAAAAAACGCATTTTATATATTTATATTGCATTGATTTCGAGAAAATTATAGATGTTATTTATTTTATTGTGGAATATAAATTATTTTCATTTTCAAGGAATTATCTCGTTATATTTGACGAGAATTTTGAAATGTAAGACATGCTTTAACATGATTATAATTGATAATCGTGATTCCATCAAGAAATGTGATAATGGTGTCGATTAATATTGTCTGGAAGTTGTAAGACACGTTTATAGCGATTCTCTGGTTGTTAAACACGAGAATTGACCTCGTGAAACAATTAAATGGCGATGGAGCAACAATCGCATCGTCTAACAGTTAAATTCTCAAACTAATGGAGAACAATATAGATAATATTATGCTGAATCAAATTAATATAGTTTCCAATTATAAATAAGATATCATAACAAATGGAGATAGTTCAGCATTGATATAATTATAAATACAAAGTATACATTAGAAATATCGAATCTCAAAATATCAATAGTATACTCTTATTGAAAAAAGACAAATTTGAATTCGTTTCATTTATATTTATCAAAAAATTATAGAAAAAGTTATTGTTCGAATATTTTTGTATCTATATTTTGAATAAGAGAAAAAGATAGAAATAATGAGAATCGAGATTCAAACCATCTTTGTGGCGCCAACTTATAAATATCACCAACGATATCCGATATTTTTTTATATGGATCCAATGATATAAATTATTAATGGAATAAATATATATATATATAGACGAGTGATCTCTGGCTTTTAATCGTCGACACGCGTTGTTTGATTTAAGAGTCATTAGTATCGACGTCTAGGACTAGAGGATCATTATTGTCAACAACCCGATTCCGAGGATCGCCAATATGAGCGTGCGTAAATTTGAGATAGTCAACGTCATGTCGTATAAACCGCATCACGTCAACATGATACCCTGAGGCCCTGATACGTCGATATTGATTTGTTTGATTTGCGGGATATTAGCGGTCATTTCTACTAGGAAGGTTTGCATTGTTAACTCTCATAACTGGGATATTATTGGCTTAGATTTGTACGGATCCCGCGTCGTAAATATTGCATTGATTACAAATGGTTAATATAATCTCACGTTGTTTGATGTTGTTAACACCTTGCAAATTTTGATACGTCGAAAATCTCCCTCTACTCGTCGATTCGACCGTATAATAATATTGATTTCAATCTCATTTTATTGAAATATTTTAATAAATTTCGTTCGAGATATTTTTATTTTTAACCATCAATTTTTATCTAATTTAATCAGCACAGATGTGTGTTATAATTTAAATAATATCTTGCAATTCATTTTATGTGTATCATCAATAATTCCGATCCCGATATTGATTGAAGAATTTTTTGCTTGATTTAATCGTGTATATTTTACCATTTAATTTTTTTCTTTATGAACACAATTTTCACTGATTATAATTCCAAGTTTTTAAATTGAAGCTTCAATATCACTGGTTATTATTCCTGCTATGTAAATATAAAAACCATGAAATTAAATAAATTTGAATTTCTATATATTTCACGTTATTACAATTATGCTAAGATAAAATTTTGTTTCTTCTTTTTTTTTATGTAAAAATTAGAAATTCATTAAAGAATTAGATACAATTATATATACAAAAAAATCATTTGTTTCATATTGTTCATTCCAATATTCCAAATATTCATAAACTGAAAATATATTTAAAAATAAAATTCTCAGAAGTTGTTTTTCGTTCGAGTGCTGCATTAAGAATATAATAATTATTATTTTTAACGTAGTAAAAGACAAACTTCCGCTTTTAATGATTCATCGTTTGAAAGTTAAAATCAGTTTAAAATTTGATTTTAATAAAATATAATCGAGCTTTAAGATAATGAAAATATCTTTATTTCTGGAAAGATATTGCTCACGATTTTACAAATAATCTAAAGTAATTTACAATTTATCTTAAATTTTTCACTTGAAAAAGAAATTGAATTTGAAAAAAAGAAATCTTTCTTCATTTATTTCACGTTTCATATCTTTTCGATTTTTTCTACGATTTTTAAAAATTTCTCGACTTTTATTTTTCAGATTTATATCAATTCTCACTTCTAATAACGTAATTATACGCTATCGAATTAGATTAATTTTCAGAAATGGGAGAAAATCAAAGCGAAAATAGCATTGGTTGCTCTCAAGGACGAGAGATTCCCCATTTTGAATACTGCATGACGTACAGAAACAACCGAAGTATCCTTCGGGGATTTTAAAAGTGGTCGAAGAAAAAGAGGAGAGGGAAGGACAAAGGAGAAAAGTTCGAAAGAGGGAAAGCTTGCGTGTCGCGGTCTATTTTGTCTACACACGTACTATCGGTTAACCATTCGTCTTGTCTGCTCGCAGTCCACTGTAGCCCCACTGTAATACGTTGTCTTACCCTCGAAGAAATTCTCTTCGCTTGTTTCCTATGGAGAATACTAGTATTCCCATATCTCCTTCACGATATATAGTTCTATCTTATCCCAAAATTTGGAAATTCGATTTTCAACAAATATTTCCATGTTAAATGTCTCCTATCTTGTTACGAATTTTTGGATATTGTACTAATCTGTGAGAATCTGTGATTGCAAGGTGTTACATAGTATGACGAGCAGTTGATTTTTAATTATTATTTGATTCTTGTGACTGGAAATGTTTATGCAAAATAAAATTTTTATGAACAAGAAAAAATATAGAGTTATTAGAGGTATTAGAAAATTTAAATAGAATTTTATTTTACTTTTCAAATATTACAATGCTATTTTGAACTTTTCGTATTCTGTAGATTTTTATTATTTTGCGTAAATGTTAATATATTGTTAATATTGTTAATATTGTTAATATTGTTAATATTTACGTATACTTATGATATTGTAGTGATAAAATTAGTGATAAAATTTACTTGATATTTGGTATATTTATTATATTATATTGATATCAAAGGAGGAAGCAATAAACTCTATTTTGAATAAATATTAATTATTTTATTGTTATCTTCTCGGTTATATTTTTAGAGATGTAGTATATGTTAAATCATATATTATATTATTAATTTTATTTTAAGTGCAGCTTTATTCGGATTCAATTAATATTTCATTTCTCGCACGTTAAAAAGCATCAATCATATTCAATATATGATAACTTCAGTAATAATAAATGTGATTGTAAACCAATCAGAATTAAAATCATGTATATTCTTTAGATAATCAGAGATATTATCTTATCTCAGTTAATCTGAAATATGATTAATTTCAAAACAAATTTTCCAAAATGATTCGTACATTCATTTCAAACAATTCCTTTTTGGTAAATGGTATTCATGATTATGTTATATCTTTAATCTCTTTGCATTAAATTAACAACAGAATATATGTTTATCTTTAGAAATGTTACAAACCATTAATTTTTAATCATTATTTAAATTAATTATCCAAGTATTTAGTAATATTCCATCAATGGAATATTATCTTAGGAAATTAAGATAAATTATATATTTATGTATTTATAATTATTTTTAACATTATTTTTAATTCATTTCCTTTAATTTCACTGTCATTGATATTTAAATTTTCTTTATTAAATAGCGTTGAAAAATATATAATAATATTTAATAAATAAATATATTAATACATTACATTAAATTACAAGTCATACAATCTTGTATAAATTTTTATCTTAATTAATTAATTATTTAGTAATATTTATAAATCAATAACTATAAAAGATAATTATATTTACGTAGTACCGATTATTTAACTTTTGATCAATTAATTAAGTGAATATAAGATAATTATATTTACTTAATAATAACTATTAATTTTCACTTAACTCGTGTATTAAGGATGAGTCATTACGACCTATTATGTTTTCCATTATACACGAAATTTAATTCTTCTTAATTTTTGTTATCTAATAATGTTTACAACGTAACAGAGAAATAGAGAATATATTAGAAAAAAGTGCAAATATTTTGTAAGTATACTATTTATGTACAATTTTATTTATAGTATAATGATCTTTCATTTCTTTTTCCAAGTGATATACATATTATCAAGAGAGCAACATATAACTTCAACTTAAAATGAATTTTAAAAATGTCATAATACAAATAATTATCATGATAAATTCGAAAACATCTTAAAAGTGACAATATAACGATAATTAAATTTAAATAACACGTAATAGACTTTTATTTAATCCCATTAAAATATACCAAGAATATTAATAATTCCATTTTTTAAAAACATACAATTTTCATTTATTTCATTAAACCGTTAATTATTGTTATTAAACCACAACAGGTATATATAATTATTCTTATCTTTATCAACGTTTATAAAATATTAAAAAAAAAAAAAAAAGAAATCATTGCAGAAACTTCGAAATCACAACGAAAAACCCACTCTAATCTCATATTCATCTTTGTCACATGTAATTAATTAAGAAAATAGCGTGAACGCGATTAACGACAAAGGTGTAAAACTAATTGACCACGTTTGTTATAAACGTTTCAAAGGTGGGATGGGTTCACGATTAAAACCGTGGCCGCGGTTTATGTCGCGCAGTGACCGTGAAAGGAGAGCTGCGAATACTTTGCGGTAGCACAGGGGCTATCGATCAATCCGCGTTTCTATTCGGGCTTAACGCAGGAGAACGAACAGCTGAATACGAGGGGTCGAAAAGGCGCTGCACTGTGAATACCAAATAGGTTTTTGGTTACACTTGGCGGCCTGGTATACTGACCTTTTCTCTTTCCTTTTCGATAGACCCGTTCTCTATCACGGAACGCCCGTTCCGCTGCAGATTTTGTCCAACAAAAAACGTGATGTATGAACCACGGCTGCTTTGTGCCGGGCGAAATTTGAAAATTTTTATTCTTTTCTTTTATACGTTCGACGTAATATAACGGAACGCAATTTTTCTTTAACATTTTGTTTAAAATTTAATTCCGTGTCTCTGGCAATTTTTCTTGAAAACTTGTTCGATATGATTTTCTTTTTTTTTTTTTTTTTTTTTTTCTATTTCAATTTAATGTCAACGATGTGGCCTTTGTGCGTGAAAGATGAAACTACAAAGGGATTTTGTTTGATAATTTCGATACAAAGTATATTCACTGAAAATGATAAATGGAATTTCAATTATTTTTTTTATAAAAATACTCTTAGTCCAAGGAGAAAACGTAAGCAAAAAGATTAAGATATGCATTTTATATATTTATTTACAAAAAGACACTATAATTGGTAACGTTAAAAAATATCGTTGAAGAGAAAAGTTAATTAATTTCTTCATTTCAAAATTTCACGCTTATAATAAAAAATATTAATATTATTATTTATTTTAATTCTATTAAAAATTTTGACAGCGTCCATTTCAAAATTTATTCATCGTTTTTATCCTAAAACTAAAATGCTGTTAATTTATACGCAAAATAAGGATGTCATATAAATTCTCTTTTCGTCTCTCGTTAGTCCAGAAAATAAATTAAACTTTTAACAAACTTCTTATCCTTTGGTTATAGCCGAGCACTCTTCTCTTTTGCCTCCAAAATTCTAAAAAAGCTCCATTTTAAATAACTATAAATATACCGGATGTTCAAAAAAAAACATTCAAAATTCATATAAAGCAAATCATACTGAATAAAAAAGTTACTTACAATAGATAAACATAAGACAACAACTCATCCAATTTCCATTTTTTATAAAAAATATACCAATTCTTTAATATCGATAAATGATATGACAAAATTGAATATAACATGCTTATTAAAAAAAAAAGATCTGGAATTTTTAAAAAAATGGGGCATGAGAAATATCTTCTAATATGGACAAGGCAGTCATGCTAACATAAAACAAAAAATAATTGTAAATGAGAATTTGAAATCTTAAATTCATATTTATTAAATCTTTATTTTATTCTTTATTTAATATATATGTATGTGCCATACATGAATCTTAAATCTTTTCTTTTTTTTTTTCTTTCCTTGAACATCCAATATATACGAGAACCAGAAAAGTATATACGTCGAACGTATTCGTACGATAATAGTGACACGAAAAATATAGTCGTAAATGGTGGGAGGGTTATGGCGCCACATGCAAGAAGCATCGACGTCCCTAAAATGTCTATCGTCCTTCGTAAATCTTGGCTGCTTTGTCGGTCGCGTGGTTATCACCGTCCCTATCACTTTCTTTCGCAAATTTTAATACATAAAGCACCGTGACGATGCCGCATGAAAAATGTGCATTGTTGGGCGCTTTACGGTGCTTCCCCTTATGCGCTACATATCGATCACGATTTTAAAGGAAACAGGAACAAATGACGGTGTACGAGGATAATAAATGAATATTGAATAAAATATCAGATGTAAGGTGAATTATCAGATCGATGTAAATGGAAATACGAATTTAATAATTTATTTCAAGAAATAACAATTACGATTTTATTATTTCTTTGGCAATTATTAAAATATAAATAATAATATTTAGATAAACAAGTAATTTCTTTTACGTATTGTTATTATTGTGATGAAAATTACTTTTATCTTCGTTGTTTGTAATGTTTTCAAATCATAATATTTACCATTTGCTTTATTGTTACATTAATGGAAAGTGAAAATCTTGTTCAATTGTAATGTTGTGTGAGAGTTATAGTGGTTATACTTTAACAGGCCACGCCTGTGCGTCATAATTTTTATCATCAAGGGTTTCGTGCGTCTTGCAATTTGGAAGCACATTTGATGATTAGATCAATATCTTTCTATTTCTTATTTCTATTTCGATAGTTTTTTGTTCCATTGCTATTTCTTTCAACTTTCAACTTGTCTTCATTTTTTATCTGTTTTAAAGTTTCTTTTGAATCTGGTTGACAATTACTATTAGACCACAAATTCGTTTTCCCTTTTTTATGATCTTTTTTTACTGAATCCAATTTTCCTCACTATCAGATTGTTATAAACAAATCTATGTTATAGTTTGCTATAATATTATTATAAATAATAGTATTAGTATAAAGTAAATTATATTAAAGTGTTATTAAGGTATTAAAGTATTATTAAAGTAATATTAGTATTAAAACATTATTATAAATTTACACGTGAAATTACTATTAATAGTATTTTTATTGTTAATAATTTTCTTATTAATAGTTTATTTATTAATAGTTTTTTTTATATTAAATATTAATTTAATTGATAGAATAGATTGGATTACCTTATCACAATCTAGCACTAATTTGAGCGAATGAATTTTTAAAAATTTTCTTTCTATTCGATTTTCCAAAAATCCTAAATTATTTTACGTCTTTTCCTCGTAAATTATTTCATCAATTTATCATTTACAATTTTCAAAAAAAAAAAACATCGACGCAACACTTTTATTTCTATCTCTAGAAAATTATCGATCACTCTCTGCAAACGATATTCGAAACGCTACAAAAACAGCACAACACATGATACAAGCGAGCGTAAAGGAAAGAAGCACGAGGGGAAATTGGTCCGTCAGGATTCGTTTCTTCCGGAAAATTTCTTCCATCCAAGTGTATCCTGGTTGCTTCGAAGGGAGCAACACACAGCCAAAGAAATCTCGACAGTTTTGAAAATCTACTTTTTCAAACGTTACGAGCTTTACTACTTATCCTCGTGGCGAGGATCCTCCCTTTAACGGGGGTTTAAAATCGAATCTCCAAGGTGGGACGAGGCTCGAGCCAGCTGGCTGAGAAATAAGATCTCCGCGTGAAATAAGCTCTCGCCCATTCCTTGATTATGCGAGCGACATAGTTGCAACGGCCAAATTAAAACCGACACCGGTGCATAGTTTAACAATGGAACGAGCTTTAATCGACCGACAAAAGAAGTCACTGGCCGAGATTAACACGATTTGCACGGATGTGTGTTAACGCGCATCCTCTCCTTTGTGCTCTCGCTTTTCCCTCATCTCTCCACTCTGTTACGCCACTTTTCACTTCCTTATGCACCTTTTCCTCTTGCTTTCGTGTTTTTCATTATTCATGCAGTCCATGCGATTTCGCGTTAAATTAGTCAGTCTTTCATTCTTGTTTACTCCATTTTGCATCCACTATCTATCGAGTGGATTCTTTGACACGATTGTTTCGCCAATTAATTGGCGAATCGATTAGTTGTAGATTTTTTTTTATAATTTTACGATTTTGTTTTTTTCAGGATGTATGAAATAAGATATAATCAGAGGAATTTATAATTTTGAAATTTTAATACGTAGCTCGTTATTATATCGTGAAAGAGAATTTATTCGTACTGTGGTTTCATGTTTCAAGTTTTGAATTGTGAATGATACGTTAATGATATTAATTTAATTATACAGAAGAATATTAACGTTTATTAAAATTTTCTTACACAATTTGATTTAGCAGCTTTAATCATGATAAAAGTAATAGTTAAATTTAATCTGCTATGATTAATCCTTACACTTCGATGGTTAGATTATTTTTGAGTCAATTTAGTAACCAATTTGAAAATTATTATAGAATGTTGGAATATTCATGAGACGCTTTTGGAAGATCGATAGACCGAAACTTAACGTACAAAAATAGTTTATTTATTAAATTATAAGCATATGAAGTTTGCATTAGAAGAAGCAAGATGGAGACGGTTCTATCTTCATCTCGCTTCATTCGATTAAATTTCAAATCTTTATAATTTATCGTATAATAACATCGTGTATAATTAAAATCGAATTATTTTTTATTTACTAGCATAAATTCTTTTACCTAAATCATCTTACTTGAAGAGTTAACAGTTTCTTAAACTAAAAGAATCTAATAAAAAAGTGTTAAGTTTTAAAACTTCGAGAAAATTTAAGAATAAAGATCGTGGAAATCTTTACAAAAAGTTTTCAAGATTTTAAGAGTATATAAAATGAAAATCTATTTGATTTTTAATTCAGGATGTAGCAATATTCTCACACACATCGCAATTAGAGAACAAGAAAACGCAAAGTAAATCAAATTTTCAAAATTCGTTTCACCACTGTGGTGAAACCGCTGACCGGAATTAAAAGCGCCGGATATCAGCCTTCAACGGATGAAAGCGCGCGATATAATCTTCTTATTGCCGCGAAATTGTTCACCTCTGTTGTTCCACGCGTATAAACCGATGAATCGTGAAACGCACGATTCATCAAGCGAAGCGAAATTTATTCTTTGTGTACATATATCTCCTTGGTAAATTCTTGGTAAGGAAATATGAAGTACAGTTGTTTGGGTGTTGAACAGCGTTACTTGTCTCACTCGATATCGAGGAAATCAAGGGTTGGACAATGATAGAATCACATAGAGGAATTTGCTTCACGAGATGGCGCGCCTGATGCATTTGAAATGGAGCTGCAAGCTGATGGTTTTCGAGAAAAAATATATTCTTTGCGATATTAGTAAGGAAGATAGTCTGGTGCATTAATAATTTACGTCCAAGAATCGAGAATAAAGATTTAGAAACATTCTGATTTGATCAAAGTAATTTGATCGAAATATTTCTGCCAAAATTGGAAATCATGTTAGAATTTCATGCTTTAAAGATTAGAAAGATTAGATTCTCGCTAGAATCTCTCATAAGTTTAATATTCTATAATCGAGAAGGTTTATTAACCACTTTTCAATATTAAAACAATTTGATTTAATTCGATGGAAGAAGAAAAAATGCAAATTGAATTATATATAGGGAATTAAATTATCTTCCCTTATGTTTCTAAAGATTAATGAATATATCGTACAGATTTTAGTAGTTCTACAAATAAATTTTAATAAAAAATAAATTTAATATCTTATAAATTTAATATTTTAAATATATCTAATAAATTTAATATTTTATAAATTTATATTGATTTAAATTTAATAATAAATTTAGATCAAATCAATCATTTCTACGAACCAACATCTCTCATGATATTTTGTTAATCTCTAAAGATAAATGAAAAAGAAAATGGGATAATTTCTGCATTATTGGCAATATCGGCTGATATTTTGATCGCGATCCATTTCCATAAACTCAGAACCGGTTGTTTGAAACAGCAGCTTCCGTTCAATAAATCGGCACCGGTTGTAGACGCGATGCTTCCTGTGTTCTATGAGCAATGATTAATGCACGCGGAGGTTTACCAATAAATACACGATCGTATTTAACGCGGTATTCATCGAATCGTATTGTCTGCCATCCGGAAGCGTTAGAGATATTATCACAAATTTCGAATAGCATTAACGCTATTCTCAAGCTAAAGATTCTTGTCCATATCTAATTTATATGGATTTATCACTCGTCAATATAATATTTGGATGTATGTTCGAATCTTTCTACGTAATCACTGCTTTTTTTTGCAAAAAAAAAAAAAATGAAACTTATTTTATTTTAAAGATATAATTGAGTGCAAGTGGTTTCTTTTTTTTTTTTTTTTTTTTAATTGGTGAAAGTATAAACGATGTAGGAAGATTGATTATTTTAATTAATTCCTGAGCGAATATTTTGAAAGATAGTTGCGCTCGAATAGAATATCTTATGTGTGTATCTGATCTAATTTTCCATTTAATAACGTGATTAATTAAATTAATAATCGACAGAAATTTTCTATATTAATAGTAGATATCAATAAAGTTGTACAAATCATTTTCTTCCAAACCACTGACGCGATTCAATTATATTCCATTGAATGAGCATGATTTATATATAAAATAATAATAAATCAATCGAATATATATGGCCTTTCGATATAATTTTTTTAAAAGAAAATTAGAACAATAATGAATTATTCAATTGTGATAAATGACCATTTATATTCGCGGAACGGGAATATTATTTTCTAAATTATTTTATTCAAGATGTTCAGCAATTTTTTAGAAAGCCTTATAAAAACTTTGATTGAATTTTTTAAGAGAAAGAGTAGAGAGTTAAAATGGATGAAAATGGTAATTTTATGCATCATAATTTGATTCATTTCAATGATAATTTCTTTATTAACTAATTGATATAAAGATATCTTCATTTGAATAAAGAATTCAGAAACAGCGGTAAAAAAAATTAATATAACTGTTTAATTGTAAAAATATACAAATAATTATTCTTTTTTAACGATTTAATAATTTCAAGCTTTATCAATTTAATCACGATATCATATCAATTTAATGAATAATATTTAAAACTTTCTAAAAAATAAATTGCTTTGTTTACTATTCATATTTCATTCATCCATTATTTATATAAATAAATTTTATCTCCTGCAAAATATTCCAACTGTTTTATAACTGTTTTATATAATTATTTTTCCAAACTGTTTACATACATTTCTCAAAACACATGACAATATTGCCTTTATTAACTCGTCGCCATTCTTCAATCAAACTACCATTGATCTATACTGAATTATTCAATTTCCTGTTTGAAGAAGAATCGTTTCCAATGTTTTCAATTTGAGATTTAATCATTCGTTTAATCGACGTTATCTGACGAGATTCTCGTGAAAAATTTTTAAGGATTGAAAGGCTTCGTATAAAAATTGCAGGGGCATGCATCTATAAATCATCAACGCCGAAATTTGTTAGAATATTGACTTTTGCATTATTGGTTTTTACAAGAAGAATACTCGACCAACGTTTGCATCCATACTCTATCATCTTCATCCTTTCCACCCTTGCGAATTCTTTTACGTACCAACTACTCTCTCTCTCTCTCTCTCTTTCTGTTTTCATATCGTTACTGTTCGCCTCGTTCAATTTCTTTTTACACTTTGTTTCTCTTCCATCCGTTTTTCAACATTCATGTTTTGCCTCCTCTTTTTATCTTCTTTCTCCCGTTTCATGTAGAGTTATATTTTTTTTAGATTTTTTTTCCTCTTCCTCTTTCATCTCATGATAAATGAAACTTTAATAAATACCGCTGATGTCATTTGCTATTTCACGAGATGGTCTATTAAAAGTACATTAGGAATTCGTTTTTAATGTCGAAATTACGGATTCAACTCTCCTGAAATACCTCATTTCTTTTTTTTTATATAATTTAATATCAATTTTGGCCCTATTCAATTTTCTTTTAAATTTTTTCAGATTTTCAAAAAATTTTTTGGAACAATTCAAGATTACTTTATTAATATTTTATCATTCAATTTGTTCTTAAATCAATTAATAATATTTTCCTTGAATATTAATCAATTTCCTTGAAGTAAGAAATCAAGATATTCAATAGTAAAATCAAATAGATTCGAGGATATCAAGACAGATGAAAATTAATGGAAATTACAATTAAAAAGAGTTGACATTAAGCTTTTGATGCATCATTTCATACGTTTGTAACGCTATCCATTCTCTAATCGTCAATAAATGGAGTATACAATTGATCATATCATTGCAAATAAGATTTATAGCCTGCAAGATCAATCGACGTGTTTGAGAGATAGATCAAGGATTCTCGTGTCACAGACAATAGCAATGTACTTGAGTATGTGTGAGTTGCACGCAAACGAGGGTACATGCTCTTATGACTTAATAATGTGTGACATACACTTTGAAATATCGAAGGGGTGAATGTGTACAGAGAGACTATAAACAGAGCAATCAAGATAAGGAAGAAAGAATATCATTTGTAACATTTTCTCAGTTGTGATTAATTGAAGAGAAATAAAAACATCAAATTATAATGTAGTTTAATCATTGAATCATAGTTTAATCACAAAGATGGTACAGAAAAGAATTAATATTTGATTTATTTTTTATTTCCAGTTATTTTATTATTTTTTATTATTGATTATTATATTAATAATGTAATAATAGGATTGTAATATGGATTGCAAGTGGTTAAAATTATTAAATTTTAATGTAGATTCATGAATAAAATATAAGGTATAAGAGTATCTTATAATTTCATATAATTCTTTTTTCTTAATATCTAATATTTTTTTTGATTAAAATATCAATCAAAGATAAACTAAAAAACATTCTATCATAAAAATGTGGAAATGAAATTATATGACATAAAATATTTATAAATTATTAAATAGAAATATTTGACATATACATTCATCACATTTTGACATTCACTCATAATTTTTGAAATTGAAAGAAATATTTCACATATTCTATAAAATTTATAATAAGTTTATAATAAAATATCAAAGAATTTGTAAATTAATACACATTGAAGTAATACAAATTTCTTTTATTTTTCAACAATTCTATATATTGACTCTGCTCACATATGTATCATAAAGATTTCCTATTCTATGCAAATTGAAATTATGTCATAAATTTTTCCAAAAAAGATGAAAAAACGTTTTCCATATAATCGGTTTTTCTTTTCCTATGCATATACGTTCAATACAAATATTGTTATTACTTTGCATAATCATTTTCGTTGCATTCTCCTCCACTTCATATTATTTCTATTTTTATTTTCATTCTCTTTTGTACTTATATGAAAATCAATATCCATTATCATGAACTCGCTTCGATTTTTGCTGTGATCAATAAATATTATTAATCGCATTACACAAAATCCTACATCTCTTCAGAAATAATTTCCCGAATTTATTTTCTTCTATGTGACTGTGTATAACGCAGTCATACAGAAAAAAATAAGAAAAAAAAAAAAAAAGAAGAAATGGCGAGAAACATTAAAACGCTCAATTCTAAGCATCGCGTCACGATTACGTGGATCGACATTCAAGGCGAAAACGCGCCTTTTACTATCCAGCAATTAAGTGTGGTGAAACTAACGAGAGTCGAAGGCCGGATTTCAGCCGCATTAAGTCGAGTGTCACTAATAATTCCAACGGTGTGGCCGTTAACTCGTTAAAGGCCGTTAACTCGTAAAGAAAAAGAGAGAAAGAGAGAGAGAGAAAAAAAAGAGAGAAAAAAGTTGCAGACGCTTTTTGCTAGGTAGATTTAAAACGCGGCCAAAGCGTAATGCGATCCACCGCATCTTGTGGATGTCTCCTGTCGGCGCGCATCGATCGACTTCCGCCCGAGACACATTTCCGTCTCTTTCCATCGAACCGTTAATTAATGACCGCGATAAATTGTAGGTATCGGGTGGAAAAGCCGTGCACCGCAAGAAAAACTAATTAAACGGGCCACTTGCATTACGACCAAGTGGTTGCGACCGACGGCATTAGCGGAAAGGAAAAAATCTCTTCTCGAATCGTTTTTTTCTTTTTTTTCTTTTTTTTTTTTTTTTTTTTTTTGCTCTTTTCAATAAGACGGTGAAGTTTATGTCTCTGCGTATTGTGGAAGTGAGATATTCGATTGCACGTCGACAATTATGAAACGTTGTAAATCCATGAAGATTCCATGAAGATTCGAAACGAGCTTTCAATAATAGATTGTTTGTGAATGTTTGAGAAAAACAATTGTTGAAGAATTGTAATTTCTGGCCTCTTAAGCTTGGAAAATTTATAGAGAAGATATATCATTAATATTTTCCATGGATTTTTCTAAAATTTACCATACCATTTGTATTTAAAATAATCAATTATGACAAAAATTGAAGAGAGTTCCTCGTGGTAGATATTGATTTTCGATAAGAGAGAGAAAGAAAAAAAACAATTGTAAAAAGGACGAAAAATATAACGAAATCCAAAATGGTTGTACATACTGAGAATAACATTTGTACTTGAATGTGTATGCAAGAGAAAATTCGCATATGTAGAAGACTTTTTTTTACATTTTTCAGAAAAATTTAATGCAACTGTACTCGTCAACCCTCGTAATCCCTACGCGTATGTTGAATGTATTAAAACTGCACTAATGTAAGATCAATATTGAACAGTTTCAATCCTTGGAACTTGGGAAATCTATGTAATGATTCAAAATTAGTAAAAATTCACGGATTTTTTTTCCAAAATTTGGAATTACACAAAATATTTAAAATTAATATATTGATCAATTTCAAAATAACCATAATTAAACAATTTTAACGTGAAAAAAACTAATTCACAGAGAAAAAGAAGTAATAGTGACATATTTAATAAAATAAAAAATTATTAAATTCCCGGATTTTCCGAGAAAAATTCTTATTACATAGCATTAAATATTTCTCAAAATCTATTAAGAAAAAATTACATAAAAAAAAACCAAAACTTATCAAAAGAATATCTAGAATAACTAACTATAACTAATAGAACTAAATATTTCAAATCAAGCGAAATCGAATCACGATGCACGACGCTTAAAATTATATTAAGAAAAAAAAAAAATTGATCGACAACTAATCGATGATCGATTTTAAAATTTTCAATAAATTCTATAAAATTCATTTCGAGGACGATGTTCTCCCTTTTAACGCGCGAATCGTTCAACCGTTCCGCAAAGTGATTTTTCATCGAAACGAGCCAGCTCGTGCGCGTAACTCGATTCATCGGCTCGTGTTTTCCTCCGGTATACATAAACATGGCAGTTTTATCATAAGTTATGTTGCGCTGCGCATGCGCATCAAATATCGCGTTTTCCAGTGGAACGAATCAATAATATCGCGTACGATTCGCGCACAAATCGTACTCGGGCCCGATTATCCGCCGTTTTTACACCTTCATGAGTCGCGAGGACCATCCACGGAAATGGAATATAGAAAAACGTCCCACCGACGATCGTATAAATTCTTCATGAAGGGAGTAGTACATCATCCCCGTGGATTACGTGGAAAATTCGTGTAAAGCCGGTGGAAAAGCAACTCGGTGAAAGGTAAAGGTGAGTTTTTAGTCTCGAGCATTGGTGTAACAGTGGATTTATTACGTGGAATTTTCGATAAGGGAAAGTTGGAGAGGTTTGGTTGATTTCGAGAACAGAGAATAGCGAGTTGGAGCGCGCTAGTCGAGTTGCCGCGGAACTTGGGAACTGGGGGATTCGGAATATGAAATTGGGGAAGACAATAGGAAGTAATTTATGATTTAGAGACAAATGAATATTTTAGAATTTGAAAAGACTGGGCTTTCGAAGGATGAGAAATTGATTATTAGATTTAATTTGTTAATTTTTAGGATTCCAATGGGAGAAGAAATTGCAATGAAAAGGGTGGATTTATTCTTTTTAAAATCACGTGGATTTGAATAATTGATTATTGGAAAACTAGGAAAAAATTACGAGTTATAATTATTATATTTATCAACTATTCAGATTTCAAAAAATTAAAACGGAAAATAAAAAGTTGCATTAGATTTTAGGATCTCATTAAAAAATTAAAAAATGTCGAGAAGTTGAGTAATTATAAATTTTAAGATTGAATTATAAAATATTCAAGATAATTCAAACGCGTTATTTTTATTATTTGCGAATATTAAAATTTGAAAATTGAAACAATTGAGACTTGTATGAATTGCTATATATACTATAAATAAAAAAATCTCCTAAAATCTTCTTATTTTGCAAAATACAACTAATTTAATCTCGAGATTAATAAAGATTTATCCTTTATCACAGTATAATGAGTTATATATAAAGCAATTTTTCAATATCATTTAAAAAAAAAGAAAATCAACGCTACAAGTTTCAATACTTTTTTCATTTTATAAGATATAACGTTATAATAATACAAAAAAAGCAAAACCTCTTTGTATAAAAAAATATTTTAGAATTTGAAAAGACTGGGCTTTGAAAGGATGAGAAATTGATTATTGTTTAATCTTTAATACCATACCAAATTGCATTGAAAATATAAACAGATGCAGAAACATTAAAAATTATTTTCATCTCAAAGAAATTTCACAAGAAATTCCTCTATGTGTGAAAACATTACACTCTGTTTAAAGACATAAAAACACTATCATTAAAATCAAAATATTCTTGTGAGATAGATACGAGGAAATTTTTTCAACCGACTGTACGTATCTTGAATCTTGTTAAAGTCGGCACACGTACGATTCAATTCATTTCTCGCAGGATAGACGTGACTTCTAATAAATCATGGCTTCCAGAAGATCCGGTTAATCGCGGTCTTCACGCTCCAGCTGTGACGATGCACGCAGCTGTTTACCCATTCAAAGATACCGTTCGTCGGACTACTACTCTTCAAACGCGTTCCAAAGGTTCACTGATCTCTGCATCGCGTGAATCTCCTCTTTATACGAGACACGCGACCGTTTCACGAAAGTGTTTAATGCTCACAGTTGTAAGACACATTTGAGCCTCGTTGAAATTTGCATGTATAATATGCCGACTAATAAGGGGGACCATTACGTTGGAATGTCCTATCTCGTTATAAAAATGGGAATTATGATTGTAGGATTGATTCTGATCTTTTTCTTCGATTGCTCTATATATATATATCTATATTCTAGAATTGCTATATATTTGTTTATTATTTTCAGTTTGATTACATATGCATCCTTTATTTTTGAATTTTTTAATTTTATCATTAAATATTCAGAATTTTTTTAAATCAGTTAATATACTAATTTTATGTAAATATTTTATGTAAATTTTTGACACTTTAGATTAAATTCATATCGGAAAAATCATAGGAATAAATAAAAATATGGAACATATAATATGGGCCAGCAAGTGTTAAAGATAAGCAAACGATGATTTTCATTATCGTAATTTTATCGATGCAAACGTAAGAAGTTGTATATTTGAACAGATCATATGATTGGTTGCACACAAATTTCAATATTTGCACGCATTTTCAACGTCGTTTCCCGCAGTAATTAAAAAAATAAAAATGGAATTCCTGGTTGAAAATTCGGATTGTTCAGCAATTTTCAATATTTTTAGTACAGTAGTTAATAATAACGTATATTAATTAATATTTTTATTAAAATATATACGTATACATATTAATAATTTGTTTATTATTTTCAGTTTGATTACATATGCATCCTTTATTTTTGAATTTTTTAATTTTATCATTAAATATTCAGAATTTTTTTAAATCAGTTAATATACTAATTTTATGTAAATATTTTATGTAAATTTTTGACACTTTAGATTAAATTCATATCGGAAAAATCATAGGAATAAATAAAAAATAATAAATATGTATCATTATATACCATTATATAATGATTAATAAAATTTAAATTTCACTAGAAACACTAAAAAAAATATTGAAAATTATAAGCAATCTTAAGTTCTTGATCAAAGATTGCAACTGCTTCATAAACAAGAAATGCTAAACCGAGAGATAAAGCAGAGACGTCGTGAAATTTTAGAAATTTGTCATCAAGAAACAAACAGTGAAGAGATAAAAAAAAAGCATACAGAGAGAAACTTCTACTTTCAGCAAGCTCCATTTTAAGTAATTCGAACGATTCGATGCCGGTGACCCCGCTACCGATCTGGAAAAGCTGATTACCTTTCATTCCGCTTCGAACCTGGTCATTTGCCAGACGAAAGTTTTTCGAGCTTAGCGTCATCCTATATTCTCACCAGTAATCGGTCCTTCTCCCCTTCTCTTTTCTCTCTCTCTCTCTCTCTTCTTATTTTCTCTTCTGCTCCATAAACTTAATTTCGAATAGTGGCAAATCGGATTCGTTCGATTAAAATCTGGATGAACTGGCTCTTGATATGAGCGGAATAAAGATTCTCTCTTATTCTTTATCTATTTTTAATAATTTGTCGAAGAGAAAGATGAATAGAATCAAATGTAAATGTAATGGAAACTCGAGTAATATTTGAAAAATGAGCAATTTTTTTGATCGATTTGATAGAATAAGCAATAAGCAATAATTAATTATACAGCAATAATTAAAAATTACAAGTTGTTCTTAATATAGAAAAAGAAGATTGCAGTTTCACAAATATGCTTTGTGTCGAATTGTTGTTGTGAAAATATTGGAAAAAGAAATTTTTATAATAATATATTTTTAGAACTATTTATACGATGATTTTGAACGATGAATTATCAATTCCAAGAATGATAATCATTTCAATATTTCTCTTCTTTTTCTTATTACTCATATTGCATCGCGTGACCACAAGGAAACCAGTAATGTACTCCTCTTACATTGCCAGAGGATTTCTTCCAGTAACTAGCATACTAGGTGCGGTTAGATCAATCAATGTCTTTACTTAACGTTTTAATTTACGATCTCGTTATATCTCTTCCACCAACTATGCCCATCGTATCCCCATACCCATAAAATCCTCTTCTGCAAATCTTCCAACGATTTTACAGCCAATTCATCTTTCAATTCTCTCAAATCAAATTAGAGCAGGACGCAAATCAATTAAATTAATACAAATTAGTAAAAAATTATTAATAGATTTATTGAATGTTAATCGTTGTTATTCTTTGATTAAAAATTTTTATAATTATTTAGTCATTATTTATTCAAATTAATTCAAATATTCAAATTAATCGATGACAATCATTTACAAGTGTAAACTAAAAATATAACCATTATCAAACATTCTGAATAAATAAATAAAATAAGTATTTTACTTTATCTGATCCGAATTATTAAGTATTGGCATCATTTTAATTTATAACCATTTTTAATCATCAATTATATCATTACACTTAATCATTGGTTATCATTCATTATTCATGCTTAATAGTCATTAATCAATTTTTATGTAGTTCAAATATTAATTATTACAATTGATCAAATTTCTGAATCTAATATTCCTTCAACAACTCTTCTCCTTTCCTATCCGATTCTTTTTCAAAGACATAAAATCAGTTCGAGAAATTACACTTAATGGTATTAATTGTCGATGAAGAATTCCATGTTTTCTCTGTTTTCGAACGTTCTTTATGAACGTTTCGTTTCAACTCGCGGTTTCCTTACTTTCCTCCACGGGAGGAGGAGGGAGCGGCTGTTGGGGATGTTTTTTCTTCTTTCCATCCATGCCCCTTTCGCCCCATGCGACGATTCTCGATGCAGCCATTAAGAAGTACACACGGCCACCCCGTTTTTTCCGCCTCTTTTTCAAAGCTCTTTAAATGCCACCTTCGAGCGGCTACCGTGCCACGCTTTAGTGCATTTCCCGAGCTTTTAACGAGGTCCTCGTAAAAGTGCTGCTATACGGCCCCTTATTCTTGCTATTTAACGGTGGCTAACATTCCCCGTGACACGAGCCAACGAATCAATGCGAGCACACAACCTCGTGCACAGTTGATCAACTATTTTGGATGATTCTCATAATGATTGAGTCGTCGAATATGTATATATGGAAAAGGTGTCTTCGTGAAATCATCAGAATAACGATTCTACGAAAATAAAAAAAGGAAAAAAAGAAAAAAGAATTTTAACGTTCCACTTTTAAAGAAATCAAGTTTGAAAATTTTTGTCAAATGAAAGTAATATTGATTAATTGATTGGATACAAATGAATTATCGATAAATGGATTTTAAGGTTTATTCTAAAAAATTTTAAAATTGTCTCGCTTACTTTTAAGAAAATTGAAAAGATTGAAATGAGTCAAGAAGTTGCAAACGATAAATTTTTAAATTCAATTTTCAGTTTTTAGTTTTTAAATTAATCATTAACAGTTTATTTCATATCTAATTAACAAATTTCTCTTGTACTTGGAAGTTTTTCAAATTTGATTTATTTAAAAACGAAGCTGTCAATAAAGATGTCATTCCTTTTTTTAATTTTTTATTTTTGCATTAAAATTATCATCAAATCAAACACTATTGTGTCATGATTTTAAGAATCTTGTAAGTATATTTTTTTCAATTTTTTCAAATGTTTTTTTTATTGGATTATTGGAATTTAAATATTTGTTATTTTCAATTTCATTTAATTATTCATTTAATTTTAATTTATATATGAAGATATAATATTATTTAGAATTAAATAATTTATTTTAAATTGTTTTATTTGTGTAATGTTTTGCAATGTTATTTGTAAACATTTTTAAAACGTTCATAAAATGTTCGTAAAAATTTTGGATTGTTACGCAAGAAAAAAATATATGGCTCTACTCATTCGAACGGTTTTCTACTTGTCAGCTCAAGCACCGACATGTTCTACTTGTCTGACTAGCACTATCGTATTTATTCGTCTACCTAGACACGTTTTTATTCTACTTTTAAAGGCATTGATATTCGCTTTTTGAAATTCCTATTGTTTCCTATTTTTTACCACAAATAATAAATATATTTAATAAATAATATATATATATAAAATTCTAAATTTTTATCAAGGATACAAACCAAATTTATAATAAATTTTTCGTTTATCCTAACTCTAAATACTGTTCACATTTAGTTAATATATTTTAAATATTTATCTTAGATCTCTTTTCTTTTCATTATTTTGTCAAATCAAAAGTTTTGATAAATATTATCAATTATCAAAGAAAAATGAATAATAATTAAGAAATATAAATTATCAAGTACCTCTACCTTTTTTGAAAAATCATTCGATAAAAAACTAAAAGAACATAAAACTACAATAAAAAAAAACTGTACCAAAAACTAGAAAGATGAAAGTGCTTAATTGCCATTGAAAAAACCTTCTGAATTCTCACACGTATCATACTTTTTTCCTGTCTTTTATCCCATTTGTCTCGATGACACTCTTTCTTTCTTCTCTTCGATCGATTCAATCATTTATTCCCGCAATTTCCTAATAAATTCTAATTTTTTCCTTTTTTCTTTCCCAGTTCCTTATACAAATGAAAAGTAAAAATGTTAAGTAATTTAGATAATTTGCTATATTTAATTTTAATTAAAAATGGAAAAAAATCATAATACTTTGAGAGAAGTTGCAACAAAAAACATTTTTATAATTTTAAAAGATAGATTAGATTTTAGAAGATAAATTGATATGTTTTATAAAAAACGATGAATATTTTTTTTTTTTTTTTTATTTTAAAATATCTCTCGATACTCGAGAAATATGTGAAAAAAGAGGTTGTCAAACATTCTCACGAAGACTAAAAATGAATTGATAATTCATTTTTCAATTCAATTTGATAATTCATTTATCAAGATATACATTAAAACATTGAGCTCAATTTGATTCTCATAAATTCTCGTCAATTTAAACAAAAATACACTTAACTTTAAATTTTCCTATTTCTTATCCACTTAAACGATGTACACTATAAAATGTTCACTTAGACATGCAAGAAAAATTTATTAATAAATTCTCTGATCAAAAAAATTATAAATTTCAGATTTTATTGCAAATTCTAATTTCATTCGCAAACACGTAAATTTTCACAATCAACGAACTTAATATATATTTCTCCGAGCAAAAAATCTTTCAATTACGCGCAACGATTCACCAACAATGGCCACCATAACGGGATATACCATCGATCATACCGAGAAAGAAACAATCATCCTTCTCGATCCACGCTTCCATTCCCTACTTCGAAACCACGATAAAACGAAACCCAGCCAAGGATTAACAGCCAACTAATTGCCAACCGCAAAACCTCTCCGAAAAGGAGCTTATCCTTTCTGTTCTCACTTTCCTCGCTTCGTTCCATCATCCCTCCGCCCTCTTTTCACCTTTTCGAACCGGAATCGACGCTTTTTTCCTCTCACAATCGTGTCCGTCCCATTCACCCGATCGTCTCATCCTGTGATACCCCGAGTTCTTCACCGCGAGTTCTTCCATCTTTTCTATACGAAACCTGGCGAACATCGAGGATCTTCCAGATATCTTGAATCTGATTCCAAAGTGGCGCCGCGAGCCGGAAGCCAGCCTGAGAGATTATCCGAAGATCCTCCTCGGTTACAAGACACTGTTCCCAAGATCCAATTTCTGGCAAAGTGTGCAACGTAGCTAAGTACTAAGGGCGGCAGCCACTTCGCTTTGACGGAATCGGAAACGCTCGTGGAATCCTTTGCCGGATGAACACTGAGACTGCGAGTGGAGTTCGGTTGCCGGTTTACGTCTTCGCGTATCCGTGTGTTCCACGTACGTCCTGTGTGTCGACAGCGTGTTTGCAAATAGCTTAGGATCGAAACGCATCTGAATCTCGATTAACGGAACAGGTAAATGGAAAGGTCGTAAAGGTTTGTTTGGTTTATTTAAGTAAAAATATTAGTTGAAATTTTCTAATCCTGTTTTTCAGTTATGGAATACATATAGTGTATATTTATGTTTGATATATATTGAAATTTACGATTCGATATATTCGTAATGTAAACATTGCGAAGATAAAATATTGTATTTATTTGTAAGATGACATTTATGCATGATATTTGAGTTTACGTTTTATCTTCGATTGTTTTATTAAATTTTAGTTACTTAAGTTATAGTTTTGAATATCGAAGAGTATATATGGATTATTGAAACTAATATTATATGTATAAAATTTCGTTGAATTAATTATACAAAATAATATGAATAATTAAAAATTTAGAAAGTTAGAAGATAAATTCATTATATCAAATATGATGATTCCTTTGTTACTATCTATTTTTTTCTTATTAAAAAGAAAAAAAACAAAATCGACAATAAAAAGCGTATTGACTTACTTAGATTTTCTTATTATCACAACAGAAATAAACAAAATCCAATAATCAAAAAAGGAAAAAACTCGAGATGAAACATTATTAAAAAGAAAAAAAACAAAATCGACAAAAATAAAAAGCGTATTGACTTACTTAGATTTTCTTATTATCACAACAGAAATAGACAAAATCCAATAATCAAAAAAGGAAAAAACTCGAGATGAAATATTCCGTTAACTTCCGGTTTTAAGGTAAAATAAAATAACTTCGAGTGAATGGAGCTATTAAATTACCCTAATAACGAAAACAAAATTTACCGCGCCACCACCATCGACAGAGAATACTCTTGAATCGATCTCGCTCTTATTACGCTCTGATCCTTCGTTCCGCCGTTTCGAGACGTGACGTCTTCCAGTAATCGCGTCGATTCAAACGAGATCTCGATATCTAACGTTCGAGAGGGTTAGAGGTCTAACGAAATTTGCCGGATTCCAATCCAACACTTTCAGGAACGCAGGAACCACGAGCAGCTTTCACCAGTCGATTGCACTTCCCTCGAACGCCTTTATTTTTCTCCAACATCGGTGCTACTTTCGTTACCAAGGACTTTCGATCGTCTCTTTTTTTCGACACTACTTCTTTTTCTCCCTTTCTCTCGTTAAATCCCTACCTTATCGACGCCATCGTTCTCGCGCACATCTTTCGATATTAGCCGAACCGATTTCCTTCACGGCTTCAGAGACATCCTGTCTCGCCAATTTCCGCGATGAATTTTCAAACGCCTCGGATATTGCTATTCCTTCTTCGGTGTTCCTCCACTTTTGAAGAAGATTCTTTTTTGATAGTAATGCTGTCAGGGGGGGCGGGTGCGATGATCGATTTTCTAAATATATTTTAAAGTATCGATAATACATCAATATGTCAATATTAAATTCAAGCGTTCATATTTAAATAGGTATTTTGATTTCTTTGATTTTTTTTTTTTTAGATTCGAAATATATTTTTTGGAAAGAAAAAAGGATAATTGTTAAAATTAAATGAACAGAAATTGTACGAATAAATAATATATTAAAATAAAAGTTTGGTTATGAAAAATCATTTATTGTAAGCTTTTGAAATGAACAAAATGAATCATCATTATAGTTTATAATGAAAAATTAAATACATAATACATAGCTTTAATTATTATTGGAATTATTATGCATTAATTATTGTTGGAAAATGTTAAATAGTTTTTTTAAAAGTAATAAAAGCAAAAATTAAAGAATGCATTAATATACTAAATTTATAATATTCATTTAAATCAACACCAAAGAATTATCATCTATTATTTTTATTACAAAATTTTTTAAATTTAATTTAATAAATTATATAAAAATAACATTAAACAAGTTCGGAAAAACAAGAAATTTGCTTGGAATTAATTAATTAATTGTCTTAATCACAAGAAATGTATGATTTAAATTACAATTAATAAATTAAGAGTAGATAAGATAAATTTGTGATGATATTGATGTTATCATACTTCAAATAACATCATTTTAAAAATGATTAGTTCTTTCTCTGATTTATGATCTATTTTATCAGTTTTGCATTTATTCTTGCTAGATGGCGTTGAATTTATTCTAAGATAAAACACTCTCTTTCTTTGTTTTCTTTCTTTTACATACGTAATGTTTTACTACAAAACTATAAAAGATATTTGAACAATCGATTTTAGAGGCCAAAACGAATACGAAAAATTGATATACAAAAATATCTGTTGAAGCTTATTTATTAAATTATTTATATCGAATAAAGCGAGAATAACTTTATCTCGTTCCATTAAACGCAAACTAAAATTATTTATAACTCAATAAATAAATCTCGATACTTTTATATACCAAATTTTTGTGTTTATTATTTCATCATCTAAAATCGATCCTTCAAATAAAAAAAAAATCTATTCTACAAATACAGAAAGTATATCGTGTAAAAGTTTTTCGTGAACGGAAGCAGAAAAGAATTTCGAACGATCGTTAGAAGAACAAAAAAACGAAAGGCGACCGTTGCCGGAACGTGAAGTGAAATTCGCCTCGTTAGTCCCAATGGATCGAAAATGTGTATCTCTATGTGGATCGACACAAAAATCAAACGGACGATCGTTTCTGTTCCGAGTCGAGGAGATCGGCCGACATTTTCAGAGGACGTAGCTGGATTTATCGGCCCCTCCTGCCAACGGAATTTTCAATCTCCCAGCAATTATACGTCCTTTCTATTCCCGCCCGCTTTTTTCAACGTTCCTCCTTCGCACGAAGATGGGGATGGGGAAGGGATACGACGGCCATTCCTTCTCGATGGATCCGTTAAGGAGGACTGGTGAAATGCCGCGCCGCAAAAAAAAAAAAAAAAAGAAAAAAAATACTGGCGAAATTCCTTCGATGCCATCCCTGTCTGCGGATTTATGGGAAGTCATTAAAATTCTTCGCCGATATCACGCAGTCGGCACGCACGGATATGCGAGGAAAGGGTGGAAAATCGTTTTTTGAAATTCACCGGATGATTGGATGGGATGAAGATGAAGGGGACAATTGAAGTTGGCGATGCTTGGGGGAGAATCGTGATGGTAGTCCTTATTGATAGTTTGATTCCAGATTTCGTGGAAGTATCGTAGTGATATCGTGGAATATGTAGTTTTTTTTTTTATGATTTTTGATAAATTTATGTAAGAATAGAAATATAATGTGGATATCTCGTATTCAATAAAAACAAATTTATTGAATTATTAAATTTTTTTAGTTTGTTATATCTTATGTATATAAATTATTCTATTATTAATTAGAAAATTATGTTATGTTATGTTATTTATATTGACAAAATATAAAGCATATAATGTATAATGATAATATAAAAATTATGTGAACTAAAGTATTTTAAGAAATAATTTTTTGACTATGAAAATATTATTTGTGTACTTTCTGGTTTCTTATATCTTATGTACATTAATTATTGTATTATTAATTAGGAAATTATGTTATGTTACTTATATTGACAAGATATAACGCATATATTTATAATGTAAAAATTATGTGAACTAAAATATTTTAAAAAATAATTTTTTGACTATGGAAATATTATTTGTGTATTTGTGAATATATATTTTTATAATAACGATATAAATTTATAAAATATAGTGTTTTCGAAATTAATGCAATTTAAAAGAAGGTAATTTGTGTTAAAAACTGATTTTTTACAATTATTTTTATAATAGTTCTTTTCGATATATAATGACCAATAAAAAAATCTGCTGATAAAAGTTAGAAAGCGACGAAATTTAGCACTTTCGAGATAAGCAGCAGTAAAAAATTTGTAGAGTCAACGGAAAGTGATCTATGAAAGAGAAGTTCTAAAACAAACTCGTCGATCCACCGACGCTTAAAGATAAGAATTCCAAGTAATATTTCTCCGCATGATCCATAACTCGCGGGTTCAACACTCCTCGTTTGCCTCACTTCGAAACGTGCAATTGATATTCTCCACAGTAACGATCCCCTAAAATTTATGTTAGCATCGTTATCATTGTTTGCGCTGTTAAAACGAAAAGTGTGTTCCCGGCTGGCAGTTCTCCAGTAGACACCTATTTCCCTATATGAACACTTATAAATCAACTTATTTGCGACAATTTCGATGAATGACTTATCGTCGATCACATTTTACGAAAAATTTCGTCGCGAAAATTAATTGAACGTTACTTTAAAATTGAAATGAGATTGAATCCTGTTAATCTAATATTTCCAACTGTTTGAACATAAATATTTGTCTTCTAATAGATTTAGATAAATAAAGTATTTTTTTTTTTTTGTAATTTCTTCTTTTTCATATCATATATGAGAATATGTGTGAATATATGAAAAAGATAGAATAGATTTTGTTCTAAGAGAGCGAAGAATTTCTTTTTTTTTTTATATTGTATTTTTATGCAGACTTTTATGCACATTTTTATCATTAATATTATTTTTTTGAATAAGTCATTTTCTTTATTGCATTGCAGATTTCTTTGGTGCGTTTCTAAAATCTATTCTAAAATATTAAATAAACAGAATTAAAAATATACTTTTTCTGTTTAATAAATATATTTAAATAAAATTCTATTTAATAAATTTCCATATATAAAAAATTTTTTTATAAAATGATTTTAATGAAAACAAAAATGAAATTTTTACAAGAGAACAGAAAGAATAATTATTCTTGGTAATATCATTTTGCACTAATCTAATTTACATAATTTTTTATTCCATGACTTGACTTTTTATTGTTTTGAACTTTGAAAAATGTTGAAAAAAATTCTCACGTATTTACCATAGTATTCTTAATTTACTATACAAATAATATTTTAATAAATATTTAAATAAAAGTAAATAAAATGCAATAGAAATAAAAATTCTTTGATGCAAAATCGAAGATAACGAAAATTATCGCCTGAAATTCGAAACGAAGAAAGATTAAATCTTATTTAATATTTTCCATACAATTCAGTTTAATATACTTTTAAAAGTTTACACGATCTCTTTTTTTTTAGCGGAAACAATCGAAAAATTTGCCTAAAGTTCGTGAATCGATCGTAATCCGATGAATCACGGACAAACATAAATTTCGTGGAAATAATCGAATATCGGGGTCTGTTTGGGCGAAATTACCGTGAACTGTACGTGGTGTCTGAAGCGCAATGTCTCATAGTTTAGAGGCCTTTTCGACCGGAGCCAATTTCAAAGTTTCACCTTGTCTATATTCGCCGGGTTCGGCCTGCGCATGTTGGAAAATAAACAAGATTATCGAGAAAGCTCGACGTGCTGCAAGTTGCTCGCGCGTCCACCTGACGGATATATACCAATCCTGCGGCCTGTGACCACACATATCACAAATATATGTGTGTGTGAGCGCGCGCGCGATTATGTGTTGATGTAAACACATCGCGCAAGTACACATATTTGCACTTATGGTTAACCGTGTAGATACATCGTGGGATGGAAGTGTCCAAGTGTGAAACTCGAATTTCAGTTAAAAGTCCATCAAAATTTCATTGATATTGATCAGATTAATTTTTTCCGTAATATAGTTACTTTTGCGTACGTATGAATATTTTATCTAAGGAAATTTAATTTTAAATAAATTGAAAAAAGAAAAAGTGAAAATTTTTATATATAAGTTTATTATTAAAAATTTTTTATCAAACGTTAGTATGCATATATGCATTAAATTGATATGATATAACGTAATAAAATTTTTAATCGATATGATATAATGATCGTTTCTAATTTAAATTTTCATATTTATGGCAGTTTGATTAAAAAAATTAATGAAACGTTATTTGTAAAGTATAAGTAATTCATTATTGAAAAAAATTATATAATAGATTCATTAAAATACAATTGAATTTATATTAACATATATACATTCGTTATATCTATATGAACTCGAAGAAGAACTCAACAACAACTATTAAACAACATTCATCGCTAAGATTAGAAGAACATCGAATGAATTGATGTGAACAGATTGATTATATCAGATGAAATATAATATAGTGGGGGTTAAATCGGGGTTATAGTATATTGTACGAAACATTTGACAGTATTGGATGGTAATGGATCGATAACCGAAGATGATAAGGAAAGTTTCGTTTTGTTTGTCGAGTGAAAAGAAAACGGAGGGTCGAACGAAGTTCAGACTGGATGAAGGAAGAGAAATTACGTTGGCAATATCGAATCTGATAATATCGGGAGTGTTCTTTAATAAAGGAAGATGGAATTGAATTTTTCGTAGTATTAAGATAAACCGTTTTAATTAGATTCTTAGAGGAAATATCTGGAAAAGATCTTAATTGTTTGTATAATTAATATCGAGGCAGGTTTGCCTTTTTTTATCTTCTTTCTTTCCTTTTATTCCTTCGCATTGAGCATCCCTTTCTTTTTTTTTCCTCCCCACTCTTCTCCCCTTCTCGCTTTAATTTATCTCGGAATTTCTTTCGTTCAACTTCCCCGCGAGTTCCTTTCTCATCCTGTCTTCCATCTCTTTCCTCGTAAAAATTGTTCGATGCTACAAACGGCTACTGTGATCAGAAAGACTCAACTTTGAAATCCAATTCTATTGTTCTGGTACTAAAGTTTCATTATTTTCTTTTTTCTCTCTTGTTTCCAGATGTTTTCCTTTTCATTAATGGGTTCTCTTTCTCCCTTATTGATTTTTTTCAACGGTAAAAATTTTCGCCCAACGTCAATTATTAGAAATTAATCGGTTCTTTTCTATCTGAAAAATTAAATTAACAATAGACAAAGCATATTTATTTGTTAATAATTCAACGAAATCGTAAATAGCTTGAATTCTTCGCGTAAATAACGTAAGGAGAAACTAAAAATTGTATCATTAAGACATAAATCATCAGAAAATAAAAGGAATCATACATCTTTTTGTTTTAGCCGAATATCATAATCGATTGCTGTCCAGTTTAAAAATGTAGAAATTATAAATAAATTTGCGACCCAATGACCTATATCTTTTTCTAGAAATAGCAAATAAGACTTCGAAGCGTCTTCATCACTTATCTGAAGTTTGAGCTTAGTCCAGTGAAATAAAGTATAAATGAAAATCTGAGTAAGCAACAAAAATGGAAATAGTAAATCATTAAATATTACTCCTTATTTCATTCATTTCTATTGAAAGTTATTATCTTTGTTAATTTAGAATTTAATCAAGTTTTAAGATAAATTATATAATATGTATAATTGCTAATAACCATTTTACTTACATATTTACTAATGGCAGTAAGTATCCATAACTTATAGTATATAATTTAGTATATAACTTAGTATATAACTTAAGAAGTGCTATTTCAATTAAATTCTATAGCAAATTCTTCAATGCTTAATTAATCTACTCATTGCCAATTTATATCTAAATATCACTTGAACCATCCATAAAAAATATAGAAAATTTTAATTTTAATAGATAAATGATATGTATAATTGCTAATAACTATTTTACTAATAGCAGTAAGTGTTCATAACTTAAAAAGTGATATTTCAGTCAAATTCTATGGCAAATTCTTCAATGTCTAATTATCTATTTATTGCCAATTTATATCTAGATATCACTAGAACCATCCATAGAAAATATAGAAAATTTTAATTTTAATAGCTTAAGAAATGCTACTTTACTCAAATTCTGTAGCAAATTCTTCTAATTCTTCTAATGCTCAATTATCTATTCATTATCAATTTATATCTAGATATCACTTGAACCATCCTTAGAAAATATAAAAAATTTTTAGTTTTAATAGAAAAATGATTTGTATAATTGCTAATTACTAATAACCATTTTACTATGGCAGTAAGTGTTCATAGCTTAAGAAGTGTTACTTCAATCAAATTTTATTAATTCTTCAATGCCCAATTATCTATTCCATCCATAGAAAATATAAAAAACAACAATAACATAGAAAATAAATAATAATAGAAAAACTAACAGAGATCTAAATACATACACGAGTGAATTGGTAATGCGGTATCTACAATTCGCGCCTAACTTCATAACACGTCTGTACTGGGGTAGTCGTTTGAACGTAGGGGGGTGCAACCGGTTGGACGATAGTTGGAAAAGCTGGCTTCCGAAGGATGTGCACCCAGAATTAATGAAGCCACGAGCATTCGGCTGTGTGACTGGTAATCCTCTTTTGGTATTTCCTGAAGCACCGGTCTGGATTGCACGTACGATAAATAGAGATAATCCAAGTGGATGTGTGTACGGCCCGCCACGAAATATGAGAGCACGTATTCGGTAATCGTTGCGGAATCATCCGTAGACGCCGGGCCGAATGAGCTACGCCATTCGTGCAATTGTCCCGTTGCAAGAATACGTTGGATCGTTTCGCGGATTAATGCGCTTTTGGTATTCGGCTGTGGTATAACTTGCGGGAATGGAAACAGGTAATTGAAAAAGGATAAAGTATAATTTCGTGAGAAAATTGAAATTTTAAGTTGCTAGTGTTGTTAAAAGCGATTGGATTTCCAATGTTTTTTCTTGTTTGTTGTTTCTTGGTGTAATTGAAATTGTAGAACGTGACGAGTGTGGATATTTATGGAAATTTAAATATAACACAAAAATATAGAAAATGCATGTGATATGTAAAAAAGGCATAAAATAAAATACATAAAATGACAGTTAGAGGATGAGATTGATTTAAGTTCTATTTGTTCTATGCGTTCATACTATTTAAACTCATTTAAATTTAACATAAAATCAATTATATCGTACGATTGCAAAAATCAATTCACGAGAATTTAATTAATAATCATGCATACAATAATAATATATATTGTGTTATCAAAATCAATAATAATTTTATTTGTGGATGTATATATGATATGCATTGAGCATTTTTTTATTAATGAAATATTATTTCAAAAAAGCAAAATACTTTAACTTTCAATATTATTTTCATTTTTCAAATATATCTTTATATGATGCAAGATAAAACAAAATACTTAAACTGTAAAATATTAATATATAATAATATATTAATATAATAAGTTTTAATGCTCTATCATCCTGCTATAAAAAATATTTTCAAATTTGTGTAAAAGCATGAAAAAATTACCATTAAAAGATACATGCTCTACAAAAGACAAAAATTTGTATTAAAATTTTCGAATATAATTAAATTTCATTACAAGAAAATATAATATTTTTATTTATATATATTATAATTTATATTTTATTTATATTTTAATAACATAACATATGTAATTTAATATTTTCCTTCTCGGCTGTGTTAAATTCATATTTAATATAATTAAGTGTCTAAAATTAAGTTTCACATTACACATATTAAAAAATAAAAAAAAAAAAATTACACCTTTCACCTGTAATTAATTCATCGTGAGAATATCATCCTGACTGACACGATTTTAAAAAAGTTTCCGTAAACCGTTTACGCATCGCGACATCATCCATCTTTCAAAATCGATCGCGAAATTTACTGCCAAGCGATGATAAGCGTGTTCATCGACCAGTGAAGCTTGTTAAAAAAAAAAAAAAAAAAAAAAAAGAGAGAGAGAAAGAAGGAGAAAAGAGAAGAAAAAAAAAAGAAGCAGAAAAAGTAGAGATTCATGCGGATCGACAAAACGTGCGAGGACGTCCGTGACGCGTTGTTCTCGCGCGAGGCCGGCCTTAATTGAAAAAGCGTTGTCATTGCGGTCATTGTTCTCGTCACCGTCATCGCGCTCACGCGATGGATCGGCGTCGTATAACACTGGCTTCCTCAGCCTGTCGCCACACACATTGTTTGCGCGCGCGCGCATACGCTTCATTCTCCTCTGTTTCAGGGTCTATTTAGACCGCAGCTTGTTACGAAGGCATATTTTTTCCCCTATTTTGTGTGTGTGTGTGTGTGTGTGTGTGTGTGTGTGTGTGTGTGTGTGTGTGATCAAGACGAGGTTTGTGGCCCAAGGACATTTGATGAAAAGGAAGAAATGTAGATTGATGAAAAGCATGTTTCAATAAAAATTTAAGTGTGTGTGTGTGTGTGTGTATAGTATACTTGTGTAATATACGAAGAGGTTATAGGTACTTATGGAAGCTTTTTTTTTTGTGATTGAGATGAAGTTTGTGGTCCAAGGACATTTGATAAAAAGGAAGAAATGTAGATTGATGAAAGGCATGTTTCAATAAAAATTTGAGTATCTGCATCATAAGTGAAGGTATATTATATATGTATATAGATGATTATAGAAGTAAACTGGTATACGTACTGTTCTATTATGGATGGAATAGTATTTTTGTTATTCAAATAAAAATCAAATAAAAAGTAGAATTGGTATATTAATATTGTTACAGTCTTTATAATGATGTTTATAATTCGTTTATTGCAAGAAAAATCAAGATAAAAAGAAAATTAATAATAATGTTATTTTATTGTTATTAAAATTATTGTTATTTAACTTTTGAATAAAATTATCTATCTACAATTCAATATTCTTATTAATTCAGTTTGTTTAAAGATGGAACAATTAATTAATATTTCATATGATACGATATAATCATTTTTCTATGCCAATATATCTCTTGTAAAATCAAAAATCTTGTATTTATCAATCAACAATTATCACATAACTTTCGTAATTTTATCTGTAAAAAAAATTATCATATATTATACAAAATTAAAAAGTTTATCATTATGCTTTGCAAGATTATAAAAACTTTCAAAAGTTTTAGTCATCAATGTAATATAATAATTTAAATAAGAATCAAAATAACATCATATTTTTTTGTACAATTATGAGAACACTATTATAAATCTCATTCATGTCCTTTTCTTTTCTAATTCTTGAAATTTTCTCTCTATAATTTACATTAATTTATGTGATGATATATGTATAGTTAACTATAATACGGTTAATTCGATCGAAATCGAAGAAAGAAAACCTAAAATAAGAGTGTAGATCAAAAGAATGTCAATAAAAATAATGTGATAAAAATATTCATACTAAATGAGAATTATCTAAGTTTATTAAATCGTGTTATATGAATTATCACAATCTTTCTTGTACCATGTTCTATCGAAACTGAATTTTCACTGTATCGGAGGATAAAAGAATTGAGTATGCTACATTTAACAAAAACAATGGAAACGATTTCTAGTTTAGAGAACAATCTCGTGATCAAGAAGCGAAAAACGAAATATTGTGTATAAAAAAATAATCAGGCAATTGGAGCGAAAAATTAACCCATCAATCTTATTAAAATAACCGAATTGTGTGAATTTTCGAAAAAAAAAGAGGACACAGGAAATTGGAGGGCCGCCATTACATCGATTTTCCCTTTTGTGCAAGATCTTTTTTCGAGATACATTACAAGGTTATTAGAGCGCCAACTAATCTTTCCAAGGGAAAATTGTTCACGAAGCCCTCGTTCTCTTGCCAGGATCGCTTAATAAACTTTCCCGTGCACTTTGCAGTAATTTCTTTAAGGCGTTGCCCATTACGCGTTGACGAGTCCCTTCCTTTCTTTCGTTTTTCTCTCTTTTTTGCTCTCTCTCTTCTTAAATCAGTCGGTACTTGTTCCTACGTGTCTAACGATCACCGTTGATACCGCGGGAAATCCGTCCGATCGATCCGACTCGGATCGTAAAGGCGAAGAAATTTGATGGAGGATCCGTGAGACCACAGAGATCTCCTGACCGGAAATGCTCGTGGGACGATAACGATGCGCGGAACGATTGTTTCTCTCGTTTCGTGGATAGATGTTTGCCTGAGAAACGTGTATTATGATTCACGTTAGATTTCATTTTCCCAGAATTTGTGTTATGTTATGTAAATGCATGATAAACGATCGATGATGATATAGAAAGATGGATGACTGCATGTGATTAATAGTTATGCAATTGTTATTATTTATTAAGTATTGTCAGATGTTAATTTAAGTGTTTAATGTTAAATGTTAAATATTCCATGTAATTATTTATTTATGTAATCTACAAGTTGTCTAATTTATTAGAAGTTATTTTTGTTAATCTCGTAGATTATATAACTATGTAGTATTGTTTTAATTATATGAATAATTATTTAGTAATTATTTTATTATAATATAATTATATTATTTTAATTTGAATTTATTAAGAACTATTTATTTATTATTTAAATTATTTAGATTTTTGTATGTTATATATAATTATATAAATTATTATTTACTTAATATACATATAGGAATATATTTGATAAAAATTGAATATTCCATTTCGACTATAAAAGGGATGAAACGAGGAAATTCATAAGAGAGTTTATATAATTGACAAAAGTTGCTGAATAAATGTTCTCTTTTTAGAAAAACATAATATCATTTGTTATTACATGTTTTATTTTTTTTTGTTTAATTAATTTCATAATTATTAAAATTGTAAGACTCCTATAATCCTTGCAATTCTTGATACATTAATTTCAGAAAGGTTAAAAAGACGAAAATATAATATAAATTACCATTATACATCACAAATTATCTGAGATTTTTGTAAGTACGGTGTAATTAGTACAAATTATAGAACCACAAATTATCTAGGATTTTTGCATGGTGTCGTAAACTTTACAATTTTAACTGATCCGATTAAACCGGCTAATTAACACAGGCCGTTTGCATTAAAGGGAACGTGACGAACAACCGATCGATAAACACGATGAGAGAATGTTGAATAATCTGGAGATAAATACACGCAAGATAGATCGCCCTCCACGACTGTTATAACAGTTATTAAGACAGCATCTGATAAGACATCACATGCGAAAACATGCGATCATAGAATAGCTAATTACGATAAATTGCTTGATCGTTCATTTATCATTGGCTGATATTAAAAGTAGATGCAAACTTGATGCAATTGTTCCAGCAATTGCAAATCAAATTATGAAAATACGTTGGAATTAATCATTTTTCGAGTGATAAATATTTTCATCGCGTTATCGAATTTCAGTACAGCTATTTATTAAAATACAGATTTTTTTTATTAATTTTATTTTGTTTTATATTTATAAAAATTATTAATACTGTAATAATTTTTTTCTAAAAAATATTAACATTTGATCGGTTCCTTGAAATATTTTAATTTTTATAGAAAATTATCCAATTCGTTGGAAATTTTGATCGATATATAATCAATTATTAATTGTATAATAAAATATAATACAATTTTTGTATTTTATTTTCATTCTGCTTCTAAAATTCACTCTTCAAATATTTCTTATCGAATATATTAATTCTTTATCGATAGTTTAGAAAAATAATAACACAAATGCAAATTTTTATTATAGTTAAATTTATTATTGATCTCAGATATATTGAATTAATTTTAGAAATTTAAAACTTAAATCCAATGATACAATTTGGAAAATTTTATAATCTGAAAATTGTGTATGTAAAATTTTTGTTGTTTGAAATTTAAACTAAATCGTATTCCAAACAATCCAGAAAGCAAAACAAAAGGGGAATACAGAATGGTCTCGAGATCTAGTTGTGTTATCGAGAATCAAAGATAAAGGAAGAAGGAAAATGGGAAATCTCGGGAACTTACGACAACTTTATACGTAATAGTGCCGAGTTTCTGTGGTACATCGGACTATTTCACGAGAACCAACGTCACAAACGTTCACTTCTGTCTGTCTCTCTCTCTCTCTCTCTCTCTTTCTCTTTCACTCTCTGCGTAAACCAACCCCTTGGAAATGTCTTTTCAACATTCCGACTAACTCGACCCAATTTACCCGGACGCAGTGAATTACCAGTTGTCCATACCATGTTAAATGGAAAGAACAATAACACGAAGAGGAGAAAATTTACGCGACACATTCTTAACAAGAATCGTTAGCATTAATAAATAATCAATTGTTGAAAAATGGAAAATGATTTATTATTAGAGTAGTGTATATGATGATTATAATTTATGAACGAGACGGTGATTAAAATTTAAAAGTTTAAAATTGAATACGTTGAATTTTTAATTAGTTTTGTGTTTCAATCGAAGGATCGTTAGAAATTTTTTTGATAGATATTGGTGATAAAATGCATTTGAAACGAATGTATAATTTGGTAGAATAAGTTGTCGTGTGATTGGATAATATTACAATTGTGTCATACGAGGAATTTTGCAATGTTTTATTTTGAAAGATATTTTGAATTTAATTAAAAAAAAAAGAAATAAAGCACAATTTGTCGTTATGTACATTATAAATTCTAAAAAAGTTTGTGCATTTTTTAATGAAATAAATATAACATGATTATAAGATGATGAATTAACAATAAGAATAATTAAAAAGAAAAATAATAACAGAAAAATATATCATACAGATATAATATTAACGTTAACATAATAATTGTTAAATAATATTCATATTCAATAAATTGAAATTAACAAAATAAAAATAATAACATGATAAATAATAATACAAATATACTACATAATTATTTAAGAATTAATGTTATCAATATCAAGTGTAGAATTGGTATTACCATAATTCATAATTAAGAATAACGAACCCAGAATTATTTCATAATGATAAATGATTTATAACTCACATTTATCAAAATAATTTCTGTGTTTGATTTAAAGAATTCGCTTTTAATAATAATAAAACGATATTCTTTCCCATATTGACTTTTAAAAATCTATTAAAGGATCAGGTTAATAAGATTAAAACGATCGTAGCGCCACCATATTTAACTATTCGAGTGCCACAGTTAATAGAGAGAACTTTCGTGTCTAGAGCATATTTAAAACGTTCTCCACAGAATAAAAGCGAGTCAATAAGTGAATAGAGTTAGTTAAGAGAGTATTATCAAAGAGAACAGTTGAAAGCTTTTTGCGAACAAAAGAATATCAACGTTGCTATCAATGAATTTATTTCAAACGAGTCGCAATTGGCCAACCTTTATAACCGGGAATTAAATTGGAATCGTTTGTTCGGTTTATTTTCCTCGCGTTATGACGCAACAATTGAAATTTGCGTAATTCACTATCTTATGTTTGGGTCTCGTAATAATTTATGTCGAGAATTGCAAAAGGGACACAGGGCTTTGAAGACTTTTTTAAACTAATATTCCAGTAGCAACAATGAATGCAATATTCCCGACAATCAACAAATCATTATGCAGATAATTTCACTCGTTTCATAATAACTTCGTGTAAGTTGACATATATTTTTGCGCACTATATATTATATTTTGTCTCTAATTTCCATCAAAATATATTGTATATCTCTGCACGAATTGCAATACACGTTCAACGTGAATTAATAACATTGTAGCGTATTTAGTTCTAACAAGAGGTTGTGCGGAATCCAATAACCATCCAACCTTGAAAATAATAATCTCTCGCATATTGCAAGGAAAAATACAGGAAGATAACAAAATATTGTCTTGTGATAAAAGAATCAACTGTCTTGTGATAAAAGAATCAACTGACGCAAAGGAATTTTATCTCGAGTTTCTGTAGAATTATAATAAAGACATGATAGACACTATGTAAATAGATACGTAGTTTACAATTTTTAGCTACAATAAGATATTGGAGAAAGAAGAAAATATTTAAATTATTACAAAATCACAACTTGTTCAATATTCAAGATTTTTAGAACAGTACTCTTGAACAATTACCGATAATAAATCAATTGTTTGATCTTTGAAAATTATAATTCAATACGAAAAAAATAGTTTTATGATAGATTATTATATTTCAATTTGATTAATTATAAATATTATGTTTTAATGAAAAAATTCTTTTATGTACTATATTCACTTTTATATACGTATTTTTCTCACAAATTGGAAGTTAGACAATTCTCATACACATAGTAACCAAGTTTTGCTAGCTATTTCTTTATTCCGTTTCAGTTTCTTTCAACTTCTCCTACTCTTAATCTTTTTTCCAGCTCTTAATCTTTCTTTCAAGATTTCGCTTGAGCCTGGTTAATCCACGCTGACCTGATCTTCGCTTTCATTTTCACTTTTCGTTACTTTCCACCTTACGGATTTTCTCCTCTATTTTCTTTCTGTCTGATTTCTTCTTTCCTATGCTCTTTCCTTTTTCATTTTCTTTGTTAAAATGTTACATATCTATCATTAGCCTTGTGAACAACTTTACCTTAAAAATAGCAAAAGAATTAAACTAAAATAATACAAGTTAAATTATATTCTAATCATTATTGAAACAGATTAAATTCCATATTTCAATTTTTTCGTCCCTTGATTTTTCTTCAACTTCAGAATCTTATTTATTTTCTATTCTTTATTTACCAATTTGTCTCATCTCGTAAAATTTCCTTAAAGCTGCTCAATTTTAAAAACGTTTACTTAAACTGTGTATCATAAAAATGAAGATATATAACGAGATATATATTCGTCTCAAAGCACAAAAAATTTCTTCATGAACGAATATACATACAATACCCGTTACATACAAGGTGATAGTGCAATTTTTAATTCCCTTTATATACCCTTTATATACTTCGTCTATTCCGCTGTACTTTAATAATCATAATAATCCTTCACCAAACCGATCAAAATTCAGCTCTCACCTAACCTCCATTTCGCCACAATTTACCCACAATTTAGGGCACACCGACAGACACGAAGCTACATCCAGATCCAGACCACGATCGGGTCGACGTTAATATCAACCAGGAGAATCGAGTTGTCTGCGTGAGGAAGCCCTCCGCGACGTTAAGAAGGGCAACGCTGAGAATGCAATAGACTCTCTCTCTCTCTCTCTCTCTCTCTCTCTCTTTCTCCGAGCATTCAGGCAAAGCTCGCTTTCCCTCTTTCGCCTGATCGAGCGCCCGTTCCGGGAATCAGCTTTCGCATCACGTTGACGTCGAAGTCGCGTGTTTCGCCTGACAATGCCGCGAAAGCATCGTCAGGGAGAGACATCGTTCGACCGTGTGGATAAATAGAAACGTTGGCCCGATCGAATACAATGGAAAATTAATAGCGGATCGGCCGGAATACCGATGACCGGAAGAGAGGAGAGAAGAGGAGGGGAGGGGGAATGACTCGAGCACTTTTGTTTTTTCACATCGCTTTCGCCTCGAGTGGCTCCGCGCGGATCCGCGAAACTGATACCGAAGGTGTCCGATTACACGGCCGTTGCTAAGAGGAGAATTGTTTTTCGGGTGAAATTGTAGATCTGTGAAATTGTAGGCATAGAATTGCGATGTTGGATCGATTCGAGTGTCGCAAAACGTGGAGGAAAATGGTTGGTTGGTTGGTATTGTGAAAGGGTGAAATGGAACGGTCGAGTGATGTGTTTATTTTGGTGCAGAATTTGGAATGGAAGTTGGAAATGAATATATTTATTATGATGTTGAGATTATATTGAGTTATTTCTCTTCATGAAGAAAATAAATAAATAAAATTACTACCTATGTAATTTTTTTTAAATAGTTTTGCTTCTTATTAAGTTTAAGGTTTAATGTATATGCACACAATTGTGTATAATTTTCGCTTTTTCATTAAAATCGTGTCGTCGATTCGAGCAATTGTATCGATTGGAATATATCGAAAGAACAATATGGAGTCAAAGATGAATTGGAGAAAGTGAAACGTGAAAAGTCGAGGAAAATCAGAGCTACTTCGATCCTCGCAAGTGGTTTGTTGTCATCTATATTTGAAGAAATTCTTAAGATCTTCTTGAAGCGAAATTCACGAATTTTTTAAAAATCAATTTCTTTGTTCTAGAATCTAGAATAATAGAGATGTCTCATTATACTGAATATATTCATGAGAGATGGATTCTAGAGACTAAAATAAATAGAAAAATTGATATACAATAACAATTAAGATTTATTTATTAAAGTTAAGCAATTGAAGAATTAGAGAAAGTGAGATAGAAGTAAAGTGAGTCTGCTCTATCTTTATTATCTTTTCATTTGATACAAAAATAAGTAGAAATTTAAAGATTTTCATTTAAGAATGTATTTTAAATTCTTTTTAAATTCAATTGTTTCGATATGTATATAATTTTCTAAAAAATTAATTTTTAAATGAAAAGAAACTTATTCTATATTTCTTGATTATTTTCTCTTAATTTAAAATTATTTTTTATCCATAATCTCATTCGTAGTTTATCGGAAATTTCACATATAAAAATTTTTCGATTTACTCGAAAACAAAATCTTAAATAAAAGAATTATATTCATTCCCTTTTCAATTTATTTTTTTCACACTCTATTTCATTACACCACAAATAATAAAATAGTTAACCTAATCCATAATATTTCCAACTGAATATATCCCTAATCTCATTCCAATCATTCCAATAAATTAAAATTATACATATATGTGTACAGATAAACATTTAATTTATCACTCAAACTATTTCTTCTCAATTTATCGCATGATATCATAATTTTCAATATCACATAATAATCATTTTAACTTTCTTTGAAATTAATCCATTGTACAATCATTCGATATATATTATATACATATGCATATATAGATAATCTATCACCATTTCCTCGCCATTCCTTTATTGTCCAACTCGATATTTTCAGGACCAATTCCGATTAATAACAGAGAGAAATAGATTCGTCGCGGCCATTATTATGGCGTGTAACGTTCTAACGATTCAAAATCCATTCGGATCGTTGCGCAATTCAGCTGTTCATATTGTGAAATCAAAGGGACAAACGGTTGATTTTCAAACAGCTGGAGGACCCTCTTCGCATGCACCGATTCTCCCTTGATGCAATTGCGGCTTCGAAAATCACGTTAACGGAAATTTGCCGGATTAACGAAGATGGAAGAGGTGGCGCTGTTACCAATACTCGTGGATGACCGCTGTAAATCGCAAACCGATGAAATTTCATTCGAAACCCTTGTAACTCTCCCGTGTTCATTAAGGGTTTCCATAGCGTTACAAAGGATTTCACCTTCTTATGTAACGCCATTTTCTAACAACTGAAACTATTATCCTCTCTGTTCGTGCTGAATTATCTCTCTTACTCGTAGTATTCCTGTAGAAGATGTTTTGCTCGTCGAAAGCTTTGATGTTGATTAATGTGAGTCCATTTAACGTTCGTATCTTGGATTGATGATCGATTGTTAGAGATTGTTAGAGATTGATTTTTGATTTTATATTTGTACAAAGAAAATACGTAAACGAGAAGATTCTTTTGATAAATCGAGGTAGAAAGTTTCTCTGAAAGTTATTCGACATAATTTATGGAACGATTTAGATTTATTTATGGACGTATAAGAAATTATTTTATATGACAAATAATTAATATGAAAGAATAAATTTTTGAGAAGAAGATATTGACTCTAGCTTAAAAATTACTCTATAAGATTTTATCAAATATATTTTTCTAACAATATGTATCAGTATAAGTATAATTTTTAAAATAGTTAATATAGAAAAATTTATTTCAAACATTTTGTTATGAAACTATACACTACAATGATTTATTTTTTATTTTTAATTAAATATTTTCGCTAAATAAATAAGCAGTATACTGTATTATAAATATAAAGAAATATAACAATTTAGATTAGAAATTGGAACATATTATTATTAAATAAATATATACAATGTATAAATAAATTATTATTTATGTATATGAATATTATCAATAATAAAATATAATCAATAATATGAAAAATATGCAAATTGTAAGATAAATGAAAAATCTTTCCAAAATTAGAATTATATATTTTCAAATTCCCAATAAATTTTTATTTTTTAACTGTACTTCCGGTTAATTCGTCCGACATATATAGGATCAAATTTCAACTCTTTTAAAGTTTTAATGGATGATCGTGTAAACATAATCTCGAAATCAAATATCTACTCGAACTCAGTTGTAATTACTGGAGTGTACTTTACGAAATAAACTTGGTTGCGCTGTTGGTGAGCATCGATGAACTCTAGTTGGGACCGCAGAAATTTTACACTGAGAGTCAAGTTTACGGCTAATTTCGTCTCGAACAAAATTGTTTTCTCGTTTCGTTATCGATTTCGAAAGCTGAAATACTAGTTAACATTATCATCAAAATCTTTATTGCAAAAGACATGTATAGTAATTCTAATAATTAATTAATATATCAAATTATTCTTATACAAATTCTTATACAAATTTGATAAATTTAATTTATCAATAGCGATAATAAATACTATTGTTAATACTATTGTATGTAATATATATTATTTGAGTCAATCCAGAATATCTTAGAATATCCATAATTAATTACATGTTATGAGTTTATCAAATTGTTCATCTAATTCCTACTTTTACCATGTTAATATTCACCAGAATTTTAATATTTTATTTCATCTCTCAAGCACTAGATCGAAATCCAAAAAGTTAATAAATAACATATATCAATAATAAATAAGATATATTATAATTCTTATGTTCAAAATTTATCATATTTTTTAATCTTTTTTAAATTATGACAATATTCACATAATATGATCTTTCTAAAAATTAAACTATTATTTAATTAATTTTAATGATTTTTTATTCATTTTTCAATTAATGAGCATGCAACATAAAATATAACAACATAACTAGAATAAATTAATTTACTACTAAAATAAATAAACACTAAAAAATTATCCATTAAACCAGCTATACTCAATTAGTTACAACTTACAACATTTACATTTAAAATATATCCTGTTACCAATTTACGAAACGAAAAGTATTATTAACAAGAATTGACCAATTCTCGTTCGACATTACCAACTATCTCATTCAAAAAAGTTTGTCACGCTCGCTTCCAAATACTCTCTATCATTATACACATTCACGAAGCTTTTAGTTGGTCGTTAATCATAGAATGAAAGAAAAGTTAGAAACGATGCTTCGACTGTTAGTGGCGCGTGTCGAGTTGCAAGAGGGCGCTCACGCGCGTATAATTACTCGAGTCAATTTCCAAGCTTGGCACCGTGTTGGCTGATCGTACACGGCATAGTTAAAATTTCGGGAATAACCCATCGTGGTTGAGAACTTGTTGTATCTCTGATGCGAATTTCAGGGAAGCACGTGTCTCTCGCAGAACGCGAATCGAAACTAGGTTATGTTATATGTATGTACATATGAATAACAAACTATTTTTTTCTTATAACAATCTTTGCTTTGTTTCTTTTTTTATAGTACGTGAAGTAGTTGAAATTATTATCATCAATGCGTTCGTTTTCTCTTGCAATTGTACGCATTTCGTTATTAGAAGCATTTGATTGTATTTAATATTACGAAGAATGTATATGTGTGTGTATTTTTTATTATTATGAGTTTAAAATCGCATCTTAGGATATTGGCGATATTATTCTATGAAATATTGTGAAATTTTTTTTAAATTAGACATGGAATGTAAATCAATGATTGTTGGTATTAAATGTTTTCTATCACTGAGGATTTGTTTTTATTCTGATGGAATTTAGAATTTTTGCAATTCAACATTGGAGGATATGATTTCTTGTTAAAACCATATTGCAATCATAAAAACATGCAATCATGATTTATTTAGAATTTCGTCGATTAAAATGTTAAGAAATTATTGCCAATTTATTATTTAATCTTTCATAAGAAAAGATGTGTTAGAATCGTTTATAATTTATAATTTATCCTTATTTATTCCTTTTAAATATTTTGTATCTAGTTCAAAGTTAATTATTTTTTTTTTTGCTTTTTGTTTAATGAAAGTTGAATTATTAATCTTCGATATTTTTAATATTTATGAATCGCGCGCAATGGATCGTGAATAATTCAGATAATGTAATCTTTTCCGAAACACTCGCAAAAAAAATCTCATAAAATACGGCTACCTGACGATCGTGGTTTTTTCCTGTGCTTTTACGACACGTATAAATTTGTTTCAAAATATACGAATTTAAATAAAACGAATTATTCATTGAATTATTCATCTTTATGTTGACATTTCTTCCTCGAAGAAAATTAAAAAAGCCTTTATTTTTTTTGATAAATCTCTCTTCAATAATAACCTAGGTTTTATCTCATAAGCTTTTTCAAATAAGCTTCTCGGTATCATTCTCGATCATTTTATTCTCAATAAAAATATATTTAAATAAAATCCCATTATCTTTTAAAAAATTAGAATAGAAATTTAACTTTTCGTATCGTAACAATTTGACAAATCTTCATAACAAGGAAGAACGAATATTAATCCAAAAAGTATTCACTGACGTCATACAACTTCCAATAAACTTTATCAGTGAATTCATTTTAATTGAAATGCTCAATATATTTCTTATATTTCGAGCGTATAAACATTGAATATATATATAGATCGGGTAAAGCAGTTGCACTTCGTACAATGGCAGTGTGCAAAGATCGCCGGCGGCCAAGTGCACTTCCGATGCATCCTTTGCAGTTTGCTACAGACAGGTGACGATCCATTGTGCCGGTAAAATATTGACACTCGATATTTTCCTGCACTCAACATTGGGGAAGGAAAAACGTTTACACGTAAGCCCATCTTCGTGATGGGGATCCATGCTTTTTGCTTAACCGCCTCCTACGCTTTCTCGTCGATTTAATTTCTCCTCTTATCAATTTAAACGCTGAACGTTTACGGTAATTATTTTCATTTTCGCACACTCTTTTCACTTTTCATTTCATCCAGTGTTCTTAAACTCTTATTTATCGGCAAAATGTCATTCAAATTTTTTTTAAATTTTCTTGATAATTACACGTTAAATGAATTTTTAATTTGATTCAAAGTGGAAGAATATAAAATTGAAGTTTGATATATGCATTTTTTATTAAAGTTTAATTACGCGAATAATTTTAGCTATTATATTTATTGTAAGTTTATTTAAGTTTTATTTTTATTTATTGTTTAAAATTTCATCACGTTATCTTTATAGTCATAGTGTCTGGTAAGCGCTTGTATAATGTCAACATAACCTAAATTTATTATGGTACTGATTAACTCTTTAATGTGTGTTCCAAAGAATATTGAATATTAAATATTCATATAATAAGGATAGTTTTGAATACGGAATAACAAAATTTACCGTAGTAAAATTTATAGTAGTCAAAGTTGCAATTTAATCTGTGATAAAAGTTTTGTAATCTTCTTGTTAGTGAAAATAATTAAAGTTACGGTTAAGTGCCATAATAAACTGTATTGTAGTGAACTACTTTCATCTTATATTTAAGTTTATCAATATAGTGTAGCTAATCAAAATAGAAGTTTAGATTAAAACAAGAAGAAGATTTTTACAAAGATTAGAATATAATATATATTAAAAAATATATATAAAATAAAGTTTAACTTATAAGTATTACTTCAATCGAAAAATTATTTTCCTAAAAATAATTTTAATCCTAATTCAATTATCGCAAAGGAAAGGGAACGAAAAGGAAAACGTTTGATTTCACTTTTAAATATTCTTATAGAGAAAATAAAAAAAGTCTCATAAAAATTTCTAAATAAATATAAAATTTTATGGATCACTTGTAGCTACAAGTTTATTTATAAATTTTTATACCATCCAGATCTCACTTATGCTTATTGCCGTCAATAGAGATTTTATGTTCGAAAATCGATGCAAAAGTAAAAAGATTAATATCGTTTTATACCATCGACGTTCTAAAACCTGACTTCCCTTTCAGAAAGAATTTACAGTATCGATCACTCTATTCAAGTTATACTATCTATACGTATACAAACCAATGTCAATTATATTGAAATTGCAAATGGAATTCGTTCTACTTTTTATTCGAATATTGAACACGAAATTGATATCGCGTTATCCTTGACTCAACTTTTTCGCTTTTTTTTCTTCGATATGACGAGTAAATAGAGAACGTTGCAGGGAGGATGGCCTTTTTCGAACGGTCTGGCTGGTTATCAGGGTAATGCCGTAAATGTCGAGCATAGAGGGTTAACTCTGAATAATTAATACAAGGCGTAGCAAGTTTCATTGGATTGTGAATCAAGGGTCCTTAATCTTTTCCAACGTTGACCCAGATTAAACTCAAAGCGTCTCGTGATCCTGTCGTTTCGCTCGAGCTCTAGATATATATATTTACAAATATTTAATGCTTGGCGATAATTTTTCTCGCGAGAAACATCGCACGTGATGCTTTCGTGATCTCCTCGTTTCAATAAAGCTTTAAATATACATGTTTACGAGTATTTAATTTCTTATTGTAATTTTTCTCGCGAGCGAACGTTGTACGTGATGTTTTAAGAATAAAAAATTTAGAATTAGAATTACAATGTTTGAATAATTTGTAACAAATGATTAAATAATATTATTCATTTCAAAATATGGAAATAAATTGTTTTAAATTTTTAAAATGATATAAAATATTATTATTTTTCGAAGAAATTGATTAGAATCATGATGAAAATATGTTGTAAGGAAATTGTAGTATAATATGCGAAAAATTTTATATCGTTTTCGAGAAAGTGCTAAGATATGTTCTGTCGATATTGGTATAAATATGTTCCAATAGTATTGTCGGGATAAATTTAATAAAATAAAATAATAAAGTAAATAAATTATAAAATAAATTATATGCAAGTGATACATACTTATTCAATTTAAGAAGATAGTGATAGTAGCAAAGTATAAAACAATTAAAATATAAATTTAGTGACGATTTTAGTGATCAATATGAATAAAAATATTAAACAAGAAATAATGGAAAAATACTTTAAAACAACATGTATCGCATAAAAGATTTTTGGATCAAAATTTTATGGAACATATACATATGAAGCATTGAAAGGATTAAACTAATAGTTTTTTACATATTATTAAATGTATATCTTTTTTTAAAAAAGAAACTAATATTTAATATTTGATTAATTTTAATTCCAATAATGCATCAGCATTACATCCTTTTTGGTATCAAATTAATATATATAGTCGATCATCTAATCTTTTTCTCATTTTCAAGCAAATATTTTATAATTATTAATAAGGATATTAATATTAATAAATATTAATATTATAATTAAATATTAATATTTTATAATTATTAATATAAATAAAGCAGATATTTTATAATTAAATGAACATATAAATAGAGAAACATAATTTGATATCCTTTTCTGACAAATGGATATACAAAGATCAACTTTTTCTTTTTAAATGGAATCACATAATTTTAAAATAATAATAGATCCTCCATCCTCCTTGAAATAAATTAATATTCGCGCAATTTTTCATTTTTCTCATTTTCAAGTAAATAGATATTTTATAATTAAATGAACATATAAATAGAGAAACATAATTTGATATCCTTTTCTGATAAATGGATATACAAAGATCAACTTTTTCTTTTTAAATGACATCATATAATTTTGAAATATAATAATAGATCCTTCATCCTCCTTTGAATAAATTAATATTCACACAATCTTTCATATCTTTCTTATAAAACGTTATTTCGTAAAAATCTTTCGTTCCTCGAAAATTTTAAAATCGATCTCTATCATCCTTCGGGTTTCAAGATTGGAAGAAACACGAATTCACGCGACATATATCCCGAGTCGTATTCGATCGTTCACTTACCGTCTTGTTCCCTAAGTTCTTCACGCGGCAATTCAAGTACGTAGTTTTGCCCAGGATGGTGGTCACGTTCTTCGAATTCGACATGTCGAAGTACGGACCGTATTGCGTACTGCTGTCATCCAGACTGTTCTGATGAACGTTGTTATTCTTTCCGCCGCTTCCGTGCAGCATGCTGTAGCACTGCGCCCCTGTAAATCAATGCAACGACCGATTAAATCTCATTCAAACTGCCAACTTGCTCGTTATCGCTTTTCTGGCTAACTGCAAGGGAACACTGGACTCTCTGTTCGTTAACATTTGAGAACAATGGAGAGATTCATCTTCGTTGTTTCTATACGTGGAAACGAGGCTGCAGTGTGATGAAAACGGATTTTAATTCGTCAATTATAATTTCGTGTATATGTCTAATTTATTAAGAAAATAAATTGAAACAATCGCTTAAAAATTAAAATCGTACATGCTAATTTGTAAAGTTGGTAAAAATTGAACATAAAATAATGATTCGTCATTTATATTTATATTTTAATTGGCTAGATTTTCTATAGATCATGATCCATAAGAAATTGTTATTAAATAAATAACTAATAAAATATTAAATATTATTAATTATTAAATATTAATATTATTAAATAAATAACTATTCTTTTGCGTATATGCAAATATTACATTATACAATTCTTTGATTATTGATTTAATAAAAGAAAATATTCGATGTATTTGTTTAGTTATAAATTTAAGTTCAGAGGATGCAAGATTGAATTTATTCGATATAAATACGGAGTATTAATATATTTGTGGAATATCTTTAAAGGGTTGATTTTAAAGATCAAAGAAACGTAAAAGTAAGCATAAATTTATTATTGATATACAGAAAAAATGTTTGTCGAGGATTATTTATTAAATTATAAGCAATTTAAGTTTGCGTTAGATGAAACGAGGCGTAGACAGATTGAAATGGCAACGGAGAGAGAGATGTCTTACTTTATTTATTTCGTTTCATGTTGTACAAACTTAAATTAAATTGCTTATAACTTCAATCGATACTTTTACAACTTACGCTCTTTAAAAATCGATCTTCTAAAGACGTTCTACGATTTTATTAATATCCTACATACAGCCAAAGTTAATTCGAATATCGATCTTTAAGATTAAATCATTTCATAAATAATATCATTCTAAAAATTTAATTTTTATTTTTTATTTTTATTTTTTATTTCTCTTTTCAAAAGATATTGCACTTCTTCTCAATTAAAAATATTATTTTAAATGTTTATTTCATAACCTCCATTTTCAAAAACTTTGTCATATAAATAAATGATAATTCAATGTTTGAATGGAAGAATACAATTTACTTTTGTTTATCATTGTTTTTAATATATAATAAAACATTGTATCAAAAAATTCTTACGTATTTTTCTAATCATTATTAATTTCATAATTATATAATAATTCTTTTTCATACTCAAATTGGATTTATAAAACATTATTCAATAATAACAGAATAACTTAATATATATTTGAGATTAGAATTGACAACTTTCAAAAATAGTTTATAATTTTTAACATTTTAATCATTATTAATTTCATAATTATATAATAATTCTTTTTCATACTCAAATTGGATTTATAAAACATTATTCACAGAATAACCTAATATATACTTGGGATTAGAATTGACAACTTTCAAAAATAGTTCATAATTTTTAACATTTCGTCTAGAAAAATTTCGATTCTTTCTCTAATAATAAATTACGTTTTTTTTACATATCATCTCTTTACAGAATAATAACAATCAAAATTTAATATAAAAAAATCCAAGCGATATCGTGTGTTTCGTAAGTACATGAGAACGATCTTGTCTCGCGTATACGTTTTTAAACGTCAGTCAAGCACCCGCGGCAATTCAGGTGATAAATGTCCATGTTTTTATCTGTGTATCGCTCCATAGTTACGGCGTTTGAACTTTCCGAGTGAATCTGTTCAACTGGTCGTTTGTGCAGGGCTGACAAAGCCATTTGCACGCTTGATACTTGGCCACAATCGGTTGCATCCCCTATTGTTTCGTCACTGGGGTGGAACTATCGCGGTGCGCGCACTCGATTCGACCGTCCTCTTTATCGAACGAGTTCGTCGTCGATGAAATTTCTTAATATACACCGATGTAAAGATAAATTGTACAGATAACGGGACGGGGCTGGCGCGTTATTGAATCGCGAACGTCACCGTAAATTTCATTCCGGTTGATATCGGTGTATAGCCGCTTTGCAATCGGTTGCACGATTCTCTGTTCAGACGTCCCGACAAGTGGTTGACAGCGTCATAAAAGGAGGGAATGTTCGTTTTGAAAATTTATATGGAAGCCGTTGACGAATCCCGCATTTGCCCCAATCCAAGATATCCTTTCTTGGCGTATTTTTATCCGAATTAAAGAATGAAAGTAGAAAGTTCGAATTTTGACGCAATTGATTTGCCTGTAAACAATAGACAACTCTATTTTTGGATGACTTGAGCAATGAATAGAAAATTAATATTTAATAAATTTCTGTATTGTAAACATATCTTTTTTTATTATCTCCTTTTTGTTCAAAAAAAAAATATAAATATCCTATATTAAATAAATGAAGTGGAAGAATACAATTTATTCTATCATTATAATTTTCTATCATTATAATTCTATCATTATAATTTTTTCTATCATTTTTAGTATGTAATAGAAAAATTCTGTACTTTGCTAAATAATTTTACATTAAGATTTCATAATTAATAATTTCGTAAATAATAAAACGAAAAATAAAAATATCCATTTTGAAAAAAGATTTCAAAGAAAGCAAGTATTATTAATATTTTAACGATAAAATTATATTTATAGAATGAAATAGTCTTCATCAATTGTAATATAATGTTTTATAATTTATTAAGTATATTGAAACTACAATTAATACTATTAATTCCGACATTCAAATAATCGATCATTTATTTAAAAATTTCTTAATTACAATCGTGTTCTATATATATATTTCTTTTATCTATCGCGTGAGATAGAAACGAGCGATTGATCGTTTCTTTGCTTTTACGATTTTTAATCTCGAAACGTTAGAGAAAGATTCGGGGTAAAACGGTCCGTAAGTGTTTCCGAGTTCGTCCAGGGGGGATACAGTTTCAAACTGTTCGCCACTTTTGGCGAGTTGCAGAGCAAACTTGCGGAGAATGAACTTTAATGCAGTATACCGAACTTTTTCGATGGAAGAAGGAGGAGCCGTTGATTTCACCGCTGCCTCGAACAATTATCGAACTTGTTTATTATTTTAACGCGAGAAATCCTTACCTCCGTTTTTCGATCATTTAGAGAATCGAATCGAACGATAACGAAATTTTATCGAGGATGGAATATATATCCTTTCGCGCGGAAGGAGAGATATTCCTTTGATTATTCGAATGCTTGAATATTAAATTTATACGACGTTGATGTTTGATCTTGATTGCTTCGATCCATTTGTTAAGTTTTAATTAGGACATATTTTATTTATATTTTGTTTATTGCATGTTCGAGAGACGAATAGTTTATCTTCATTCGTTCAACATTTTTTTTTATATCATGCTTTTATATGTTGCATTGAATTTATTAATTCCATCAAAAGATTATTTATCTCGATTTATCAATGATCAATCGAGAGAGAATATTTTTGGAGAAATTTTATTTCGCGATAAAAATGAAAGAATAAAATTCATTATTCCCGTCTCATATCACGTTACTTTTGTATTTTATTAAGTGTAAACAAGTATTAAATATTGTTCAAATAAATTTGTGCTTGCGTGCGACAACAGATAAAAAGAATTGCGCACAAAATTCGGAATAAAATTAGACTATCATCCAACATTAATTAAACATTCTTAACAAGACAATAAGATAAAAAGAATTAAATGATAATTAAAATTCCAGAAGCAATGAAGAAACGTAAACTTTCTGGTCGTAAATATTGATAAAAATCGTGGAATTTTACAACAGTATAATTTAAAAACCATAAAAACCAATTCATCATCTGCCTAATTGCTTACATAAACATAGATATTTTTAGTAAATTGATATAAGTAACTTTCTATTTTGCACACGATGTGAATGTTGCAAGAAAAAAAAACAATTTTCAAGTGTTACTCCCTTTTGCAAATTGTCTTCACCGGTGCAAATAGCACACAAAATCGTCAAAAAGGGGGAAACACAAGAGTAATTGGCTTGTTATCACTTTGGCAGACGTTCTAACCGCAACGATTCGTTTTCTACGGATTTCGACGGTAATTAGAGCGTACTGTCGAGAACTGGCGAGTACATAATCGAATTTTGTTGCTCTTAATTGCGACACGATTACACGCGCGGCCGACTCGCGTAAATATTGAATTTAACCGTGTGCTCGTCTAATCCTATTCACCTCGATTTCTTCTTCGGATAATATCTTAATAAATCAAAGATAAAATTATCAATTAAAAGGGATTCTTATACGAATGAAATATTAATTAACAGCTTCGAAGTCGCAAAGGAATGTTTTCCTATTTCGTAATAAAATATTTAATGATAAATTCAAAAATATTAGATTTATTCATACATAATTTCTTCTAATCTATCAATGTATTTATTAATTTAATAATATCTTTAAGTACATTCTGTTATAGAGGAAATTTACTAGTTTTCACCTTTTTTATTGGATATTAACAATTTTTCTTTTAATATAATAATATTACATTTGTTATATTCATTTGTTATAAAAAGAAAGTATTAATATCCGATGAAAGAAAATCAATATTGATCGATATTGTAAGTCGATACTGGACAATTCTCCGTTAAAGATACAGAATCTTGTTTTAATCCTCGGACAACCAACTGACTTATGGCGACACGAATGGCCAACTGTGAGTTATACGAAGGGGAGACTGGAAAGGCCTGATACAGCTTTATATTTCCTATCTAATAGAGAATCGTATACCACAATTTAAGTTATAATATATAAATTATGATTGTTACAAATTTATTGATCAAAAATTTTTTCATCAAAAAAGAAAGAAAATTTTTTTGTCATAAAGTATCAATTATTTTACATGAATGAAACGTTTAATTGATTATGTATATGGTTTATTTTGATGCTTTTTAGTTTAAAGTTAGCTGTTTTGTTAGAATTATTGTTTTAAAATTTTATCTTTGGAGAGGTTTTGAGACATTTAAGGAAGACAATTTTTATTATATTTTTTTAAAATGATTTAATCCTTTGTAATCTATAATAATAAAATTATGATGAAAATTTATATCTAGTAGATAAGAAGGGAGACATTTTACATATTTTTTTAACATGTTAACTGTTTAAAATTTTAATTTTGTTTCTGTTCAAGAATGCTATAATACTAAATTTAAATATGCAAAAAAATTATTAAAATATTATTTAGTAATATTATGTATCTTCTTAGTCTTCCCTTCTATACGTAATCCATATTACAAATATATTTTAAAAATAATTTTTCCAGCAAAATTATGCATTAAAAATATTTGCACAACATAAAAATAAATTGGAAAATATAATTAATTGAAACTAATGAATTATCCAAAATTCATAATAAAATTATCATTAATAAAATTCTATTCATCATTAATAAAATTCTAAATAGAAATTGAATCTTATATAATAAGTTTTCTCCTTTCTAAAAGATTATGTTATATTCTATTACATAACAAAGTCTAATAATTCCTACAACATTTTCATCTTTCATCAGTATCAATAATCAAATATGTGATTACATTCTATATAAATATATAAAAAGTATAAGCTATATATCATTAAAAAAGTTATTAAAGAGAAAAGAAAATTAAAAAGATTATATTATATTACATAACAAAGTCTAATTCCTAACATTTTCATTTTTCATCACTGTTAATAATCAAATATATGGTTACATTCTATATAAATATATGAAAAGTATAAGCTATATATCATTAAAAGTTATTAAAAAGAAAAGGAAAGAAAAAAATGATAGAACAATGAGAAGAATTTTCAATATGTGCCATTGTATTTAAACTAACAGAGCAATCAAAGTCGTAAATCATCCCTTTTGCTAGAAGAGAATATCGATTCTTTAAAAGAGCATGTAGTTTTCGTTCCTTTATACAACTGTGTCTTCATATATCGCAAAAGTTTTTTGAGAGAAATTGTTTTGAGAGAAACGCGTTCACGTCTTTTTAATGATGCTCCATTCTTGACGATTTCTCGCATTTCGATATCCTGAAAATAATACGATTTCGATTTTTGTGTTCGATATGAATTGCACACAAAAGGACAATCACAAAGATTTGATCTTTCTGAACGAAAAAAATAAATAAATGTACGATGAAATTTTTAAAATAAAATCTTCAATGCATATATAAAAGTTGATGATATTTTCTTTTCGTCATATGTCAGATTTGCAGAATTTTTATTTCCCATTAACGTGAATTTTTTTAATGTCATCTTTGAATTTTGTTCAGGTAATTAAAAAAAATTGTAAATCTTACAATAGTGAAAAATAAATAATTATAATAATTTATATTATCTTATTAATGTTAAAAATTACAATATAGCGTGGCATGATACCATATTAATAAGAAAAATTGAATATTTATTTAAATATTTCATTGATTTTAATACTTGAAATTAATTAAAAATAATTGAATTAATTGTTAAATTCCTCCTACATAATTTATTTATCAAAATACCATGATTTTATTCACTCACTTCCAGCTGTGCTATTTCGAAAAGTTCCATGCATTAATTGCAAATCTTGGCCATTGAAACTTTGGTGGTCGTAAGAGATAGGGCACATAAAATAATTCTTCCAAAACAATTGTCTTCTCTGCCATTAAAGATACCAACTAACATTGAGGAGAAAAGTTGAATTGTTTCATAGACGAATGAGGTGTAAGGATCTTTTCGCAAACAATCAAATTTTTTTTCATATCTTTCAGATAAATTTAGAAATCTTCAAGCAATAAAATATACATTTTTGCTATTTGTATTTCAAGAATTCATTATAACAAAATATATTAACACATATTAACATTTTATTTTGTCATAATCGTATTATAATCATTTTAAAACAAGAACACAAACCCAATGTGTGAGAAAATAAATTAACAAATAAATATACAATCGTAGCAATTATTATATTGATATTCATGTTCCATAAATTCCTTCGAAAATTCTTTAAAAGAAAAAATAAAAATTTATATTAAATATATACTCGAATAATCACAATAAATTAAAATATCATAAAATATCAATTAAAATAAATTGATAAATTGACAAATTATTATTTTGATTTTACTTTTTCATTTCTTTTTGTACATATTTCGAAAATAAACTCAAACTTTATTTCTTTAATTTTTGAAATCATCGATATCACATTTTTAACACATTTCCAAATATCTAATATGCCCCAAATGTCTAATACAATTAGAAACGAAATGGAAACGAAATGAAAGGTAATCCTATATCAATTCATTTCCACATTAAATTCCGTCAAATCGTTATTTGGTACCAAAGAATTCGCGGTGATCGGTCAAACGATTGAAGTCAAAATGGCCGACCAGACCGGTTGATGGACAGTCGCAACGGGCTTGGATTAATTTAATTATGGATTAACCCTATTGAATACGTTCCATTCCTATGCAACCAGCCTTTTATCCGTGGAAAGCTTTCCCGACCTTTTCCCATTGAACGTCGTTCAGAATGCTTTGTTCTTCGTCATACGATGTTTCCTTTGACAGACATAGCCGCGGAGAAACGAAATTATAATTCAAAGATCCGGGGACAAAAGAGAATAAATGAACCACGTTCGAACGGGGCTCGTGAAAACACGATTTCTCGTGGATTCGATATGGATTCGAAATATTTTCGAATGGAATATGGAACATTCGAAATATGTCGTGTATTATACACAAGGACGTTAAAAATCGTTGTTTGAATAATGATCCTCCTCGCTTTCTGAGGATTATCGATGAAACGAGTTTTTTTTTTTTTTTTAATCTTACACAGCGAAATGAAAGTATAAAGGGATAAGAATTTGTAACTAAGAGGGATAATGGTAAACCTTTTAATTTAAAGAAATGATAAACCAACTTTCACGACATAGAAATTTTCGTATACTATCTTAAAGATCAAGAATCAAAGATCATCAAAGAAATTTATTTATTTTACTTTTATAAAAATTTGATTTTAACGAAAACTCGTGTATATAGATTATAACTTGTATTTAAAGCAATTTTTGAAAAATCTCTTTACGTGAAATCAATCTTCATACTTTTATCTTTTATCTTCATATTTCGTGTATAATTTTGAAACTATTTTTCACAACAAAGCTATCCGCATTTACATAGTTTTAATCAATTTTAATTAAATTATTAACTATTCGTAAATAAAATATCAATTTTACATAAAACGTCACAGAATTTTTTTTCTTACATAAAATTTATAACCGTTACAAATATCTCTCCGTCACCATGTCAACCATGAGAAAGAAAAAAATGATCATTAAATGATGGAAACGATTTGCCAAACACTGGAGGCCGCTTCAACGATTTCGCCACGAGCGAACAAATTGACAATACGCTCGAGCAGGAAAAGTACACAGATTGAATTCCCAAGGAACCGAAAAGTCGCAACCAAAGTTGACTTCGTTGGACGTTCGCTCGAAATGTAAAACTCGTTTCTTCCTCCCACACTTTCTCGCCTCGAGACGGGATTTCCTTGCGAGGAACGACGTCCGTTACTCATCTCGAATCGCGAGTTTTTACGCGCGTATTGGAACGAAACACTGGAGGGGGAGGGCGATATGCAGGATCCGTTCGGTGCATCCCATCTTCTGAACGTGAGTGCAATACGAGTTTAATCGCGATACTAGGGCCACGTTTATCTACGTCAACGGTCCATTAAACCCGACTAAGCGCGGATAATGTCGTTTCATAACGGATCAGCCCCGAATTGGGTCTGTCAGCGATTTTTACGAAATTTCGAATCCCTTCTTCTTGCGACCCGAATACCTTTCTTTCATCTTTGCATTATTACATTTGACAAATTATTTTTATTGATCGCTAAAAATTTTCCAAATCCAACGTTTAAAAAAATAAAACATTGAAATTATTTTTCGATTATATCTGAATCGGTTGAGACGTAGAGAAATGAAATACGTGTTCCAGGAATCTGTTGTTTGTTTGGAGTTTGGGATTTTTGAGAGGAAAGCTCTGAGAAAAGGATATAGGGAAGATGGAGAATTGTTAAAAATTATCGTTTTTCTTTTACACGACGATATCGAAGGTGAATGAAAAAGAGTTTTAAAGGGTAAACTTCCGCGCTTCTGTGATCCTATATTTATTAACCGGAAATTGCTATCTTCGGAGTTGAAGCGGTTTAAACTTTTCCTAATTTTAATATAGTTTAATCGAGTTTTAAAATATATTACGTGATAGGTGTGTTTATTTCTGGAAAAAAAATATAATATATATATATATACATATATTGTTACTAATAGTATGTTGAAAACTCTAAATCGATTTTAAAGCTACTTCGAGTTCATTGTTTAAAGTAAATTGGATTTTTATAGGGAAAAAAAAGTATTACGCGAATATTAATCAACTTTTACGTAAATTGTTCTTTTATACGAATAAACTAAAAATAACAAGTAATCAAAAACCTCCAAACTACTAAATGAAGATTAATAAAAACAACATAGGAAGAAAAAAATTAACAATAATTAATCTTTCTTTCTTTGCTTGCATTGCAAAGACAAAGATACAAAGATATAAATATAAATTCGCAAACGTTTATCAATTCCTTTCCTAACTTTTCACCAATAAATGCATCAAAATCTCGACTTGTACAAACAGATACACGGATCAACACCGTACTTTCGCTGATAGATAAAAAAATTCCAGTGTTATCACGCGCTCGAACGCAACAGATTCCCCTCCCTTAATTGTCTTATTTCACGGGTCGAAGACGGCCCGTAAAAAAACGTCCAAGAACTGGCGAGAAGCGTGAAGGGACGGATGAACTCTGGCAAGAGGATCTTTCAATCTACGGCGGTCGTAGAAAGAGGCAAGAGTAGGAAGTCGAGTTGCCCCTCGGTCCGCTTTAAAATTCAAATTTACAACTTCTGCTTAAACGTCTCTTAGATAACCGAGATGGCTTCGTCGTCTTCCCTTGAAACTCGCCGGTTTCCTCCCCCTAAGGATGAATCTCGTCCGACGCGTAGAAAAACGATCCTCGAGTTTCTGTGGAGGGTTGGGGCGGCGAGGAAGAGTTCGAGGAAGAATACCATGAATCCATATACGTAGACCCGAGTGTAGAAGTTCGAATCGTGACGTACGATAAATAAGCGAATTAAGTAAAGGGGGATTATTAGGGGATTCTGAATGCGAGGCAATTTTCGACGTTCGAAATTGCGTTACGATCGAGATTCAACTTTATTGGTGGACTCAAGATTGCTAGACTAACGAGGAGCATCGATTACCGGCAAGAAATTGAGCGTATGTCGAGCTGGAGAACTCGCGGTGAGAAGGTTCAAGGGTTAATTCGTGCGCTCGAGTGTGAAAACGATCGCCTAGAATACCGATCGATTCTAATTATATCGTCGACTATTCCAAATCGATTCCACTTCTCAGGAGTTAAACTTTCATCTCTTAAATTGAAGGAAATATTTCGTCGTGTCTATTGGATATATAAAGGTGTGCTGAAAGATACAAGGGAAAGGGATACAGGATTTTGTGAAATTATTTGTTTTGAGAATATATAAATTATATTATTTGTGTACGTTATTTTTTACTTGCTATTATATATTCGTAGATTTTTCAGTAGTATAATTTAAATTTTGATAACATCAAGATTTGTTTATTACTATTTCTATAATGGATTTATTATCAGTATATAATTTGACGCAATAATATTGTATAACGGAGATCAATGTATAACATTTTATGAAAAATTCCTTTTCTTTCCTATTTTCGATGCTTACAATCTTATAGTCAATACAAGAGAGAGGGATCTACTACTACTTTTTCAGTACTTTTACAGTAGTATAATTAAATCTTGAGAATATCTAGGATTTATTATTATTTCTATAATGGATTTTTTGTATAATTTGATGCAATAATATTGTATAACGGAGATTAATGTATAACATTTTATGAAAAATTCCCACATTTCTTATTTTCAATGCTTACAATCTTATAGTCAATACAAGAGAGAGGGATCTACTATTACTTTTTCAATAGTATAATTTAAATCTTGACAACATCTAGGATTTATTTATTTTATATATTACTATTTCTATAATGGATTTTTTATTAGTATATAATTTGACGCAATAATATTACAATTTTATAATCAATACAAGAGAGAGAGATCTACTACTACTTTTTCAGTAGTATTTAAATCTTTCAGTAGTAATTTAAATCTTGACAACATATAAGATTTATTTATTTATTACTATTCTATAATGAATTTTTTATTAGTATATAACTTGATATATACTAATTTGATGCAATAATATTGTATAACGGAGATTAATGTATAACATTTTATGAAAAATTCCCACATTTCTTATTTTCAATGCTTACAATCTTATAGTCAATACAAGAGAGAGGGATCTACTACTACTTTTTCAGTAGTATAATTTAAATCTTGACAACATCTAAGATTTATTTATTTATTATTATTTCTATAATGGATTTTTTATATAATTTGACACAATAATATTGTATAACAAGAGATCAATGTATAACATTTTATGAAAAACTTTTACATCTTTCCTATTTTCCTTATAATCTTATAATCAATACATATATATAATCAATACAAGAGAAAAGAATACAGAAGAACTTTGTGAAATTATTTGTTTCGAGAACACAAATATTTATATTTATATATGTTATTTTTTACTCGTTATTATGTAATTGTAAATTTTTCAAGAGTATAATTTAATCTTGATAACATCTAAGATTTATTTATTTATTACTATTTCTATAATGAATTTTTTATATAACTTGACAATAATATTGTATAACGGATATCAATGAAAAATTCCTACATCTTTCCTATTTTCGATGCTTATAATCTTTGCCATAAAAAAACAAAATATCTATTTACAAACAACAATAAACCGCATCAAACTTACCACGACGCAACAACAAGTAGCCTATAAAATATCATCGAACAAAATCGTGGGACGAAAGACAAAGGCGAAATCCTCGAGTGCGGGGCGAATCTGCATATCGAGCCCATAACCTTTATCCCGCCGGTCAATAAATTATCAGGAGCGAACAGGAGGCGAGGAGTACGAGAGGAGCGATTCAACAGGCAGCCTTGTTGCCTGAAACGAAAGAAGCGAGGAGAAAGGAAGCGACGAAGCTTGGACCGGTAGAGAAAATTAATCCAATCGGGGAGGGGGCGTGGAAAAATCAATTCCTATGATAAATCTTGCATCGAATCGTAAATAACGGGGTGGGCCTTTTGCAACTGGTCCAGGCGACAAAGAAATATGACGGTTAACCTGGTGCTTATTTATCGAGAGGGACGGTTGGTTTCCTTGCCCATCGTTCCCTGGAAATTCATCGACTCCTTTTTACATTTCCACCCGCTCAACCGTCCACCCCTTTCCCCTGTTCATCCATCTATCTCGAGCGGAACCGGTAGGAGTACGAATCGGCTCCGCTTCCGCCCGTTTTCACGTCGTCCGCTCGTAAACTTTTTACTGCGATTCGCCGGGATATAATATGCCCGGAACAATCTGGAGACGAGACACTCCACTCTTCCTTTTTATATCTCGATCGTTTGTTTCCCTTTTCTCCGCCCAACGACGACGACGACGACGACGACGACGACGGCTTCTTTATTCCTCTCCTCCTCCTCGCCGAAATTTCGAATTACGAGACATCCGCGGATCGCACTACGACGACCGTGTGTATGGAAAGTGTGGTTGGAGTATTGATTTCGGGGAACGTCCAGGTGCGTGGGAGGGGCAACGAGGCGAACCACCGATAGCGTTATTTATGATTCCGTGGCGGCGCTGTATTTATCACTTTTCAACGGGCCATCGATCCTTCGATTTTTCGTACGTACCCGCGATTCTATTCACGCCCGGATTCGCGCACTCAATCTTGTGTTTCTGACATTCTGCTTTCTCCCGTTTACCAGGGGATCGGCTGTTCCGACTGTTTCTCGTATAGACTGAGAACTCTGAAGAAATTTTACTGGTAAGCAGCAGTAAAGCAGGTCGGGGGGAAATCTGGATAGAATCCTAGGTTTGGGTTGGGACGTGTTTCTCGATCAGTTTCTATTTTCGATTCCGGGAACGTATCGAAGGAGAGGTAAAGGAGACGGGTGGTGGAAATGAAGTAATCGATGAAGTTTTATCTTTTATTTTCATCCTATATATATATATTTGTAATGTATAGATCGTGGACGAAAAGTGAGTGAGATGATTCAAAATTTTATTACAATTACTGTCTCTTTTGTTTTTTATTAAGCTTTATGTGTATCCTCTTTTTGGAGATTTTTAAATGCTCATATTAAATTGTAAAAAATGCTTTATTTTTTTCGTAAAATCTAGTGAAAATTTGGTATTCAAATTCTAAAAAAAGAAATTTTAAAAAAAGATTCAAATGCGAGACTTTTTAGTCTTGTTAAATAATTCAGAATTAATTAATTTAATTTACAAATAATTTATATACGATAAAGATACATAAAAAATAAAATTTAAATGATAATGATATGACTTTAATTAAATTTAATCGATAATTATTATTTACTGCTAATAATAATAACATGCTAGTAGTAATAATTATAATTAGTAAATGTTTAATCTTCAGTTATACATGTGATATTTAATACAAAATAAAATGCTATAAAATGATATGAATATATAAAAATAATATTATTCATTCTTTTATATAATTAAACAAAAATTTAATGAAAATCAAATTTATGAATTATAATATTTAATATTTTATGACATAATATATTCTGTAATATTAATTTCTTTTAAATTATACAAAACAGGTAATAGTTCAATTTACAGCAAACAAAAAAAGAAATAATGAAAATTTCTATTCAATTCAATAGAACTCCATTCACTTGAATTTATTGTAAGAGACTTTTAGTTGCAGCTAGATCAACTGAACTCCTCTCAATTGAATTTTCTAAACGTGAATTTCTGTTATTTAAATGAGAATTGTAAGTAATATGGAGAATAAGTGAAGTTTTATTGCATGAACTCCAATTACATGAACTGTTTGTTCCCGGATAGATTCAAATAAACGAAGTTCTATGGTATTCCGGAATTACAAGAGTTTGTGCCACAACGTAACTGAAGTTTGAATATGGTCCGCTTAAAACAGATAAAGAGAAGTGATAAAACAGAAATGAAACTATTTATGAAAATCTTAAAAATCAACAATAATATATAACAATTATAATGATATAAAATTTCTAAAATATAAATGATAATCAGAGTGAATGAGATTAAATATTTTGAACAGATGCACATTAAAAAATATTCGAGATAAAAAAATATGTACGTAAAGTTTGCAGTACAGCAAAATTAAATAAAATCCAGACCAAAGATTCATAAAAAAAAAGAAAGAAAAACAGTCGATAATAAAGTCGAGTTAAAATATTTACAATTCATCTGTTATTAAACTTATCAAAATTCGATATATATTTCTGTCTATTCTTTTGTGTATATTGTCTCGTAAAGAATGATTTATTAACTCGAAGCAAACATATGGAAAATCACAATAATATAAGTTCAATCGATGAAAAATAGATATAATATAATTTTACGTTGTTTTAATCTATTTAACTCATATTCATCGATTTATTATTATTATTATTATTACCCATTTTAAATAAAATAATGTATAAAAAGAGTGAAAATGAAAAAAATAAAAAAAAGAGCACGATGTAAGTTATAAAAATATATATTTAATGAATTTTCATAAAGAAATCTTAACAAAAATTCATAAAAATCTAATAAATTTTATTCGTTGTCTAAACTGTATTATATATACAATATATATCTTCTTCTATTAGTTTCAACTTTTACCAACTACGGCGCAACAATCAATTTTAGAATGCACTAATGAAAAGTGTATCCGAATAAGTGCAAATTCTTGGTACTTTACCGAGGTTATTTATTTTCAATCGTCAATAATGGAAAAAAGAAACAAGAACGTGTAAATTGAGAGCATGAAAAATTTACATAATCGTCAATACATTAAACTAGAGAATATCAATTTATAAAATTTTCAAAATACTTATATATATATATATATATCCTCGATCCTTAGTTTCTTAAAATTTTTTAAATCTTTATTATTATTTTCACTCGATCCTTATTTATATTTCAAATTAAAAATGAAGGCAGAATGAAGGCTTCTTAATTAAAATATAGAAAATGTATGTTTCATCGGTTTAAGCTGATGTAATATTGACATTCGAATAATCGTATTCCGCGATGTTTCAAACAGAAGCAAGAAGTGTTTTAGGATGCTCGTTACCTTAATGAGTGTCGAGCTCTGAACAAGTAACGCTAATCGGTAACGGAGTTTCTCGTTATCGTTCGTTTTCCGGGGAACTAGATCGTTATGGCGGCTAACTAATTTAACTCGTTCACTAGGTCACTTGTTCGCAAGAAAAACTGGGAAGGGAGCGGGCGCATGGATTTTTCCCCACGATTTTTCCTTTTGTTTCCGCTTTTTTAAAAGTCCGCTTTCTATCGATACAAAACGGAACAGCGAGTGTAATTGAAAGCTTAAAAGCGGTACGAAATTAAACGGTGCAACTAAATGTGAATTTATTGTGTTCGAATTTTTGCTCCCGATAGACGATTATATACTTGTAATCCAAAGGTTCAAAGCAATTTGATCATTTTCTGCTTTGTGTTGCGATTTAAAATTATATTTAATTCAACACAAAGGGTTATTCTCGTTTGGAAATTCTAAAAATTGTTAAATTTGCATGATTTGATGCTTCACGAGAAATAATGGAGTGTTGAAAATGTAGAATGAAAATTTTATTATATTAAAAGTCCTTAATGTGGGTAAAGTAGCCTTTTTCCCTGTGGTATTATGGTAGAGAAAATTCATATTATTTTTTAAATTTATTCACTTTTAAACACTAGGGATGGATAATATGTACTATTCGAAATTTTGTATAAAATTACAAGGAATATGTATGTAAACGATTATTATTTTATCTTAATTTATTTTAATCATTTTTCTTTTGCAAAACATAATTTCTTCATTATAAAATAATATATATTTTCGATATTAGATAGATTACACTCATCTATATACGATAATACGAAAATAATATTTTATTATTGAATTATTTGTTGTATAGAAAGCAAATTCTTTATATTTATATTTATCAAATATATTCATATTTTCTTCAAATCGTTGAACAGTTAAATGCAATTGTGAACATCTGTGGAAATATAAAGTAAGTCAATCTGCATATATTGTGCGCGTATTCCAAACACGTATCACGATAACATCTCTGCAACGACCTTTGTGTAGCAACGTCTTCATCATAATTCAGTTCTGTTGCTTTACCTCTCAATGCGCAAATTAATTATTGTGCAGTGTTGATATTTACATGCAACGACAAGAGAATTATAACATCGTAAATATGTTATTCAGAAATGTTCAAATGAATTATTTTCAAGCGCAATTTAACTTTTAAAAAAAATTCTCTTTTAAAGACATTTTTGCTCGTATTTTAATAATAATAAAAATATGATAATATACATATTCAGTTTAATTAGAATAACACAATACATTATTAACATGTTACAATACAAACAATAACGTTATAAAGAACGTTGAATATAAATTTCATCAATTAAATTTGGTGAAATATACTTTCACATTATATATCAATGTGACTTTTATCTGTTCTCAGAAATCAAAAGCCATCTTAAGACTCGTACAATGGGCAATGTGCAAAAGGTTGTAAACGACCAACTGAAAGCAGTTTCAGTTAGAAGCATTTTAGCACTGTCACTAGAAACAATATCACCCCTAATGTACAGTTTCTCAAAAGATTTCAAAGAAGCTTTATATATATAATTTTCAAAAGGAAGATATTTTTATAACAATCTCTAAAAATTACTTTTTAAATACATCATTATAGAATTACAATAATATCCATGCGATTGCAAAAAATATAAAGGATTTCATTTAACATTTAGCTTTCTAAATACATCCAAATATTATTAAAATCACAAAATAACTTAAAAAAAATGTTCAAGTAATTTAACCATGAGAAAGAAACTCTATCAAAAAGACAGATATTAAACACAAGTTTTCTTCGATTTCGATGAATAAAATTGTACAACCCTGTTATCCTTCACGAAAAAACGATCGATAACCAGTTTAACGAAGATATTATCTTTGACAACGCGGCTTCATCGACCGTTGCATAAATGGAAGACGAGTCGAAGGGGGGTTCGTCGAGGCGAATCGTCACGTAACTGAAGAACCATATCGAATGAAATTTGCAATGGAAATTTAATCTGCCTCGGTTTGTACCGAAGAGTACCGGGCTGCTGTTCCTTCTTAACGTCCCGCGAAATTTTCGAAACGGAAAATAACACCGAAGGTTTCGAATAGAAATTATCCTTGCTCGAACACACCTATTTACGATCCCTGTGAACGCATGCAGAGGTAAACCTCGAGTGGTTCACAAGAATATTTTATTTAAACCGCGAAAAAGATCGATTTTTATCCATATATAATGTGTCTCAGATTTATCTCGAAATAATGTAAATAAGAAAAATTATACGAAAAAAAAAAAGCGTTGTCCTTATTTCTCCATGTGATTTATTATTTGTATTCAAATTAAACTTGTATTTCTTTATATCGAATAATAACTTGTCTGAAATATTTTTTTTTCGTATCATTCATATTTTAGTCATGATAAACCGGACACACTGTACGTGTACGGGAAACGAGAAAACTTTCACGCATATTGTGATCCAGAAAGGTAATCAATTTCATCGAAACAAGAAGTGATACAACCTGTGCACAGATTTTGACAAATGAAGAGGATCCTGCCGGTGAAGTTTTTCGAAATCGAACGATGGATCCAATATCCGGAAGCATAATTTATTCGAATATCAAATTAATCCTATGGCTGGTGCAACTCGTTCGATGAAAAATTCATAAGAGTTTCTCGCAATTAAGGGCACCCGTTCCCCCTAAATTTTCTAAATTTCATTCTTCTCCAAAGAAGTTGGAGAAGAAGAGGAGGGGAGGGGAGAAAGGAAAAAGGAAACAAGTCTGATCGAATTTGCATCGCGTTAGGAATATCAAGCACGGTTGCACGACGTCAGATGGCAACACGGGGGTCGAGTGGCCTGGCATGTAAACCATTTAATAGAGCAATGCGTCATTCGCTGTGATTATGCAAAATTGGCCATCTCGGAATTGAAAAAAGTCAGGGGGGAAAAAAATACATCGTGAGGATGAAAGATGAACTTTTATTTTCACGCGCAGCGAGCTTCCTTTGCTTTATCTTTTTTTCGTTCTCTTATTTTTATAAATCTCGATGTTCCTCCGACTAAGTCAAATCCGTTTTGTACGAGCAGGGAAATGAAATAAAAGTTACGACCGAGTACGACTCTTTGAGTCAAACGTTCTCTTTACAGTTTTATTCCACGCATCCCCCTCCTCATCCCTTCTACACCAGAAGAGGATTGTTCTTTGGCAGAAAAGATTTACGAAGAAACACAATTTCTTGATAGATTCATTCGATGGAATTGATTCGATTCCGTGTGCACGCTCGTGGAAATAATATTTTTGTTTATGAAAATGTTCTTGTACAATTTCTGCTGAGAGCAGTATTCATTATCTAACGACTTATAAATGTAATTTTCAATTTTGAAAAAATAATATATATATATAGTTAATTATTTTGAGGCGATCGAATATCGTTGTTTAGATCTAAGATTTAGAATAAATCTATGGCACATATAAGATATTTTAATCGTTGAGTTAAAATTTGAAGGATTTTAAAAAAATAATGTTTAAGAGAGTTGTAGAAAGAAGATAATGGAAGGATATTTATTACAAATAAACGAAATTAAATTAAATATTCTCAAATTAACAATTTCAATTCTTCAATCGTACGAAATTTATAAATATAACGATGTATATTTGCAGATGTAATATCTCTCGATATACACCAAACTTAATTCAATTACTCCAGCTTCTCTGTTGCCTATTTTCTCGTCATTAAAAAAAAAAAAAGAAAAAAGCGAAGGAAAAGAAGAAGAAAAAAAATGATTCCATCGCTTAAACGTCTGAACTTTCATCAGTGAACAAAATAATAATAACGGTATTATTTGCATTTTATATTGGCTAAAGTGGGAACGAAAATATCTCCACTCTCCAAACGCTCTCTAAACGTTTCCTCTCGAGGCGATTTCCGTGGCATCCGGTTTCATTTCGCGGTTTCGTTTTGCCTTGAACGTCATAAGGGCCCACTCGTGCGCAGCCAATTCAGTTAATTTCATTTCCAAAAAAAAAGAAAAAAAAAAGACGATTTTGCGCCGCTTGCCTTTCTGCTTCGTGACTTCCTGCCTGCTCGACTTATTCGTCTCTTCTATATCATCCTTTTACCAACCCATTTCTTTCCCCTCCATTGTCGCCTAGGTATTGTTCGGAGAAATTCCTCTCGAGGTATCTTTTCGTCGAGATGATCGCGCTTCCGCGAGGTGGACAAACGTTTGGTGAAAGAAAGAGCCCGCAAAATGGAATGAAATTCCCTAGAGTAATTTCTTTTCTTTTCTTTTTTTTTTTTTTTTTTTGATACGATTTCTTTTTACAATACCCAAACTCTCCTCTCTTTTCATAATTATATAAAAATATATTTTTAGTAAGGTTAAAGTAAAGTTTGGTAAAGTAAAAAGAACGTTATATATTTAAAGTCAGATGAAAATGAAGAAAGGCAAGAGACAATAAAAATTTCCTGGAGTAAATATAATAAATCTTCAATATCTTTTCAATATCTGTTATTATAAATTCTCTAATAAAAAATGTGATAAAGAAATAAATATATAGATATACTCAAATATATAAATGTTAAAAATCTTTACAGAATTATATAAATAATTATTATAATTATTTACATCAGAAATGTATATAATAACTGTACGTATATATATAATTCATAATGTAAAATCGTGGTTCGTAGAATCATTGAGAATTCGCGTTATAGACTCTATGCAAATCGAAAAACCGGTTTTAGAATTGAATGAGAGTGACTAGTCCGTTGGATGTCGTAATTCTGTCCTGGACTCGAGAAATTTTAGGGAAGGGAGAATTCTGTCTTGAATGTCATTCACTTGCAAGGAAGTTAGGAAAGTTATCGAAGTACGTTACTGCTTAGAAATTAGGGATTGGTTGAGTTAAGAGAAGATGGATGTACTTTTCTCTAATAGTGATTATAAAGGAAATGGATGCACAAACTTTACATTAGTTCATAGATTTTAACGTATTCTATTCAATGAAATTAAAATGATCTCAAATGGAAACTGGTATCTCTAACTAATGAAACTCGATTACTTTTCCTTTATACATTTAAATAATATTATTATTTGTATAACTTTTTTCATTATTAAATTATTATTTTTTATTAATTCATAAAATCAAAAGAATTTCAAATTGGAGATGTTCAATAACTGATACATCATTGCGTAGCCTTGTGTGTGTATTTATCTTATTATACTTTTTATTTGAAATATATTCATGCAAACTGATATATTCTCTGAAACAAATGAGTATAACTTCATTTTTTTTTATACATAATTAAATGGTTTTCTTTTTGAGAGAAGTTCGCTTTTTTGGTATCCAAGAAATTTTCTTCAGACAATTTTTAAATAAGCTATTAAAAGCTATTAATTTTTACAGCTCTTATCGAATTGAATAAAAAATTTATTTAATAATATTTGTTTAGCATTTATCATTTAAATAGGAAGAGAAATGAGATAAGAGATAAGAACTTCATTTTAAAACTCGATGATAAAATGTACTAGGAAGACTAATGGAAAACTTTGGATTTAAACATCAAATAATTACTTTGTAAGATGACTTAAAGTAATTGCGTAATAACACATTATTAAAAAAAATAATACGAATATATTAGATATTCTGCTAAATATTATAAATATCTAAAATTCTACGTATACATTCAATTTATCCTCCATTATATAATCCATCCTGAATCATTGATATTAATTGAGTATTTCATCATTTTTATCTGTCTTATTGTGATATTTAGGTGCATACACATCGGTTTAAAACTTTATATAGATTAACATTTCTACAACATTACATTAAACACATTTATATCCATACAAATAATACATTAATTACATCGATTAAATCTTCTCTTCTTTTGTCCATCTTTTACTAATCACCTTTTCCCAAATATCTAAACTAATAGAAACATTTTAATTATTCTCGATTGCACAACTCGTTTAACAATGATTAAATAATTCAATTTATATTCATGTAGAATATAATATCAAATCTTCTCTCCTTTTGTTCTTTTCCTAATCACCTTTTCCCAAATATCTAAACATAGTAATAAAAATAACGAGTCAAACTAATAGAAACATTTTAATTATTCTCGATTGCACAACTCCTTTAACAATGATATAACTCAATTTATATTCATGTAGAATAATAATACGTTCCATCTCATGCTGCTACATTATGAATGGATCTTTAGGTCGGCCATGTTAGTGATTTGTCGTATCGAGGTTTCTCACTCCGTCTGTCTCCTTTCCCCACGAGCTCAGTTTTATCGGTGTGTACAAGCCAGCTTATAATACCATTTTCAACAGCGTTCTCCGCCAGTCCGCTGCAACGACGATCCAAAGCAACAACTCCCCGCGTAATTGCAAGCGATGTGCGAGCGATCGGAGAAAGACTTGTTGGATCCTTTGATCAACAAAATAGTGGCGAATCTTGGCAAAGATTTCGATGACGTGCGCTACGAGATATCCGTGCCAAAAGATTCCTTCTTCATCTCGAATCTGTACTACCTCAACATAAACTCGAATGCCAAGGACACGGATAAAAGGAGAACGGTGAACGTTGTCTTGAAGAAACCATCCGTTATATCCGACGTGCGTGACGTAATGAGAATGAACGAGCAATTCCACAACGAGATACTGTTCTACCAAAGATACGCGAAACACCACGAAGAATTTCCTCGATGCGTGCTCGCCGAGGAGAAACCGCCGTCCGACTCGGCGATCGTTCTCGAGAACGTGGTCGCCCAGCGTGGATACGATATCTGCAAATGGAAATACGACGTGCCTCTCGAATACACGATGGCCGCGTTTCGAGAGATCGCGAGATTCCACGCCAAAGCTTACGTGGCGAAGGAGAGGCGCCGCGAACAATTCTTCGATTTCGTGAACGATCTCCAAGAGGTCAGGTATTACGAGGGATCGATCTTGAAAGTTGTTTACGACGGAACGGCGAGCAGATCGGTGGAATATCTTCGCGGGAGGGGATACGATCCGCGATTCTGTGACAAACTCGAGGATAAATTGAGGAGCACGTACGATAATCTGATTATGAAATACGTCGAACCCGAGGAACCTCTCGCCACCCTTTGCCACGGTGACTTCACTATGAACAATACGTTGTTCAAGAACGAAAACGGTGAAATTAAATGTATGTTCATCGATTTCGCGTTGACTAGGTACGGATCGCCGGTCTTGGATTTGTCCACGTTTCTCTGTCTCCATTGTGCGAGGGAGGTGGACAAGGGCATGCTTGATAAAGTTTTGAAGGTGTATCACGATTCCTTGACTCGTTGTCTCGAGGAAAACGGCGTGGACAGTGAGAAATATTCGTACGAGGCTTTGCGAGAGGATTACAGGAGGAAGGGTCTGTTTGGATTTTTCATCGCCACGTTTTTCTTGGCCACAGTGATGGGTCTGAGTGACGGTGGTCCGGAAAAATTGTTCGAGATGGATATACAGGATTGGGGACCGGCATTGCGTGAACAAGGTGGTGACGAATGTTCGGAAATTATGGCGAATATGTTGTTGAGATTGAAAGAATTTGGATGTTTGGACCATTTGCTTGACGATTGATTTTTAATGCTCCTTCGTTGATTTTTAAAGTATTCTTGTTATTGTTTTTTTCTTTAAAGTATTTTATACATTTTCTTTTAAAGTTCTTTTCAATCTCAATATTTTCCAAGTCCATATTTTAAATTAACGATAATAAATAAAAAAAAGAATTTGCGTTTTATTATTTGAAAATGAAAATGCGAAATTTTAAAATGATAATGAAAAGAGAAACGTGGAAGTAAATCAAAAAAGTCGATACAAATAAACGAATCTTTGTACGTATTTGAGCGTGATCGTTTCGTTATCTTTCTTATCATTTGTTTAAAGACACACTGTTTTAAAGATATATCTTTGTAACCTAATTGGAAACACTGGCGTGTAATTAACGTATTAATTACATACATGCACATACAAGCATCTGACAATCATCGTTTTTATTACTTCTATTACGTAGTGTGACGTGTTTTTTTTATTTCTCATCAAAAACATAGAAATAATAAATACGCGTAAAAGATTTTATAAAGAATTTTTCTAAACGTTCTTCTATTGATTAAAGACGTATGCTCATCGATTTCTATTCAATATCGATCATGAAAGCCAAAGACCAAATATTGTCTGAATGTGATAATATAATCTTACAAATACTTATAATACTTAAAATTAGTAAACATATAAGTAATACATTAAGACAGAAACGATGCGTAGTTGAAAATATTTTTCTATTCTCATAAGCTATACAATATCTCATATTTAAGCACTATTTTATAAGAATTAATATTATTTATTTACAATTTTTAAATTTAATTAAAAAATCGTGATTTTAATGATAGTTTATATTTATGTAAAACTTAATGAATTATAGTGCAATTTTGTTGTCAATAAAAAATTTCTTTGTCGAAATTAAATCCCGAAATTTTTTCACTTAAATATAATATTGTCTAACAATTTTTATTATATTATATTATTATTATATTATTATATTATATTATTATATTATTTTATTATATTATTTTATAATATCAATGCACTTACGAATAATCCATCGAAACTTAAATGCTAAATGTTTTAATAATAATTAAATATATTCAATGATTCAGAATTTTTTCAAAAATTTTTACTTATTGAAAAGCTCGAACATGAATAACCACTATCCATAATTTGAGTAATACCAAAATAAAAAAATGAAAACTTACAGAGCAAAAAATAAACAAATTAAAAATATATACATTAATTTGTCAAAAAATTAATTTTATAAATATAATTCGATCAGATGACTCTCCATCTTCTCGTAAAATATTACACGTACATTTCCACAAAATGGTAATCCTTTCCTTTATTGGTCGAATGATTTGCGTAAAATCTCGAAAATCTTGTTGGAGAGGGAAGAGAAGAAATGGATCAATTGTTACAACATTTCCATAACGAAACCGTATCGAGAAATTTGTCGTAGATATCTCTTGTTTTCGTAAGGACACAAGAAGAAGTAACAAGCCACGTAAAAGGATGACTCGAAACACGCGTGTGTACATATATACAATATATACCGCCGTCATCGTACATATCCAACGAAATAAAGCTCACCGGGCACTGGGACGATGCGCAAAATTATTCTTTCACCTATATATATATATATATATATATATATATATATGCTATCTGCATATCTGCCTTTCAAATAGAGGCACTCCGCGACGCGCGGAAAAACTTTGTCATTTCCATATATTTCGCCCACCACTGACATCCCCCGTCTCCCGGGAAATTCACTTACGTTCTAACCTGAATTTTAAGCCTGTTAAATTCTGCTGCTGGTTTCGCGTGTCTTCGCGGCCGGAACAGGAAGCGAAGGGGGGAGGGGGGAAGATGGAGGAACTCAAGGGAAGACTTGGACGAGTTTGTATGCTTTCATCCGATGGGGGATGGCAGAGGAGGAGAAGGGTGTGTATAGAGTGGATCAACTGATTAGGGCGTTGTAAATTGGAAATTTGAACTTTTGTGAAAAGAATTCAGGATGGCGGAGGAATTCGATTCGGAGAGTTGTGAAGAGAGAATTTGATAGAGGGGATTGTGGGTAGGTTGGAATTTGGGCACACTTTTGTGAAGAAAAGAATATTAGAATTGAATTGTAAAAGAGTTTGGATTGGGAATTGAGAGATTTGGGGTCAGGAGTTTAGTGATATTTTTTTTTTTTTTTTAATGTCTTCATTGTGCTTGAAAATTATGGATTCTTCTTTCTACAAAATTATAAGATTAATTACTAATTATTTTTTGGAAGATTTGGAAGTTTTTGAAGATCGAAGATAATACAGCACTTCTATTTTTGAGAAATTATTAATTATTTATATTAATTATTTAATTTATTTGCAATATAGAATTTGAAAGGCAAATTATATATATATATAAGTATAACTTATTTATATTTAGGTGGTTTTAAATACCTATTTTTGTGTGTGTCTAAAATAAAATTTGATTGATTAGTAATGATCACTGGATATGAATTTAATCTGTATCTATATTAAAATAGCGATAAATATTCAAATATTTACCTAACACCTGTATTTTCATTTATTTTATCTATTATTTATTTTTCTTGTCCAAATTAATATGAGTAAATAAAAATAAATATATTACATTTTATCAATATTTAATAATCAGTTAAAGAATATTAATATTAAAATGAAAAATATATATTATATCATTAAATAAAAATATATACAAGTTAATCTAATTAAATATAGTATAGAAAAAATAATTTGATATTCTGATCTAAAATCTAAATCATTAATTAAAAATTAAAAGATTGCATTATAAAAGATTATTAAAATTAATTAATAATTATTTTATATTATTAAAGTCTTTCAAAAACCTTTCATAAATTCTTAGTAATGAAATCATAAATATATATACATTATTAATTATACATTAACATTAACATATTAACATTAACATATTATATATTAACAAAACATTTTTTAAAAATATTTTGCAATATTTTTAGTTTTGTTTTGCATATTTAATCTTGATATTTCATGGATTTGAATAAAGTAAAATAAAAATTCATTAGAAAAAAAAAATATTACATCAAATAATATATTAATTATTAAATATTACTTAATGATTATAGTATTGTATTTAATTTTTCATATGATAAGGAATGCTAAATGTATGATAAAAATGCTTTATTATTTCAGATAAAACTTTGAAAAAATTATTTTTTTGCATTGCGTAATATGTTTATATATTCAATTTATTTCAAAATCTTACATAAGTATAATCTTTTATAGTATAAATATCTTACATAAATATCTGGATTTATATTCTTTTGATTTAAGCTATGTTTCCTATTTTTATTAACAATATTATAAATTTTTTTTTTATTAGATTTGAATCTACGTATTATATTTTATTATATAAAATAACTTTTATTAATTAAACTGCCACCAGGTCTGTGCCATAATTTTTCGTGATTCATGCTTTTAAGCTTCTTTCCAAATTTCTATTTTTTCATTCCTATTTTGTTTTATTATTTCTCTAGTTTTATTTATATTTTGTCTGCAAAATTCCACTTAGATCTGGTCGTTAGTTAACCAGACCCAGGTAAATCTCTTCGTTTTTTCTTTTTTATGACCCCTTTTCGCTAACTCCAACTTACTCTATATGTCTGTTTTTTCCTCTTCTCTGGATTTTCTTTTTCTCTCTTTTATATCTCTTATCTTTATCTTTATCTTGTTTGATATTTTTAAAAACACTTGTTTTTCTGTCGCGTTACAATCTTCATTGTTATTATTGCTATAAGTGCATTTGTTTATTTGATGAATAAAATATACATTTTAATTACAGAATACAATACAGGATATTAATGTATTCGTGCAATATCTTTGAATGATTAATTCTAGAAGAAACAAATAAATATTGAATTGACAAAATGAAATCTAGATGATAAAATGAGATATCTTCAGTCATCTAGTTTTGTCTCTACTTTACTTCATTTAACACAAACTTATTCATAAATTACTCATAATTCAATAAATAAGTTTATGATATATAAAAATACCATACAAATATTTAATTTTTATTATATTATATTTTGATTTATCTATTGTAGTATGAAAATTTCTTTATTCTACATAACATGTAAGACTGAATTCTAAATATTGAACTCCATTCTTTTATTTTTATATTCAGCTACATTTTATATTAAAATTCTAATATTTAAATATATAATTTCATCTTTCTCTCTCTCTCTGTTCAAATAAGATGTTCCACAATATAAGATGTCATATTTGAAATGTAAATTATTATAAACTTTAAAATTTCGAAAATCTATTTCATTCTATTTCTTAGAATATAACTAATCGAGTTTTTTTCAAAGTAGTTTTATTGTTTTATTATACATCTGTCACTCATGATAAGATGAAATCGAGTCATAGAAATATGTGTATAATACTTGAGTGTTTGTTTAAATTACAAAACACGATAACAACAATTTTTTATTGTTTTTTTTTAAATTTAGATAGTTTTATATCAAAAAGAATTTAATCAAAATTAAAAGAGATTTATATTGCACAATGTATCGATGACTAATATAATTTAAAATTATAAAATCGTTTAACAATATATTTATTCCAACTTTAATGTAACTAACTATGTTAACTCAGTTAACAATATAGAAAATTATCTGTAATAATCTGTAATAATTATGAATATATGCACCTTCAATTATTAATTTCGAATAATTCGATTAATTTCAAAATTACGAACTGTTACGATAATTGCCATACTTTTTATAAATATATTCCTATATAATAATATGTATAATTTTGGAAAAATATCAGTAATATTTATAATCAAAACAGTTTATGATATAAATTTGTAAAGAAAAAAAATTCCTTTTCAAGAATCGCTGTCATATTTAAAAGTATATGAAAACTTCTTAAAAAATTATTTCTAAAGAAGATGAATATACTTAAAGATTTCGAAAGTCGAAGTATAATATCAATGATAAAATTTCAGAATCAAATTTTTAGGAGAAGATTATTGGAAAAGTTATATGGACAAAATTCTATTTTAATTATTAAAATCAAAATGTTAATAGAAAAATTATAATGATTTCATAATACACTAAAATTTAATATTTATTGTTATCGAAAATAAATACATTTTGTTGTTTAATATGCAATATCAAATACTAAAAATTATGAAAAATTACGAAAATTACGAATATGATATATGTAATTATTATTGCAAAATTGATCGATAAAATAATGTATAATATTATATGAAGAATTAAAAAGCCAATCAATACATATTCTCTGAAAATGACATATAATTCAAAAATCTTTTTATTGTTCAAATTTTCAGTTAACAGCAAATAAAATCAATCAACTAACCACTTCATTAATTCATTGATTCGTTCATATTGACTTAATTGATTCGTCAATTGAAATTTAAACGGTAAAAAATATTTATATAAGATGTTATATAAGAGAATATAACTGAAGCTTTCACATCTCTCTACTTTTATCGTAACAAATCTATCGAAACTAATCGATTAAATCTAATCGATTGCAATAATCTCTTTCGAATATTGATTTATCAACTTTAAGACAAATTTCCAGATTTAGATATCCAGATTTAGTTTGCGCTTCTTTCTCTTCTTCTCAACTCTGCGGTAAAGCATGTACAAAATGTATCTACAAGAATGGAACTTGGGGGAGGGAACCGCAACATCGATACCACCATCGTATTCATAGTAGGAGGAGGTTGATACAAATTAGCAGTCGTAGCCAGAAACATGATCCAACTAATCCGTAACCCAGGCTGTGCGGCTTGTTGTTGCGGCATTGCAAACCTTAACAAGAACGTAGCTACGTTACATCCGATTGTAAACGAATCGTTGAACAAACAAACAAAGCCTAATACGCGGAGAAGAACCGTTCTCCAACCTAACCATGAATATCGATTGGCCACAGTCACCCTAACTGCGCATCCCCCGTGCATAACCAATGGCGAACTTGTCGCTTACACATTTATCAGGTGTACAGAAAGTTCGCCCGTTAAGATCGAATAATGCTCGTGCACGATGCACACGTCGGACTTTTCCAACAATCGAGACGACTTTGAGCATCGTCTGGACAGTGGGAAGCATCTGTGACATTGAATCGTTTAATTAAGTCTATGAGGTAAAATAGCAAGAAGCAGTTAGAAGAGGATATATGATGTAATCTTAAGTGATGGTGATGATAGCATAATTTGAGACTTTATTGGTCGGTGATTCATATATTAGTATGTTTGGATATTTTTAAAAATATGTCAATTAATCATCAAATTAAATTTTCGAAAAAAAAAAGATAGAATTATCAACTTGTGAAATATTTAGATATATTTAGTATAAGATATCCTTATTTAAATACATGAATAACATCTTTAACGCTATTTTTATTTGGGCATCGTTCAATATAGAATATTTCATTTCAATAAATTCTGTTTTGTATAATTAAAATTCATGTATATATATATATAAAAATATTAATATTTGTAAGATACTTTTGGAGGATCTAGATTTTAGAGGCCAAAAGAAATACAAAGTTACATAAGAATGTCGATTATTAGGTTTAAATTATTTGTTAAATAAAAGATTCGTTTATTAAATTATAAACAATTGAAGTTTGTGTTAGAGGGAGCGAGAAATAGAGAGATCATTTTATTTTTGTCTTACTACTACTTTGCTCTATTCTCATTTTTAATTTCAATTGCTTATAACTTAAATAATAAAAAAATAAATAAATAAATAAGCATCGACTGATATTTTTATATATTAATTTTTACATTTATCTCGACTTTTAAAATTGACTCTCAAAAAGATTATGAATTTATTAATTAATAACTCTATTTTTCAATAATACTTTAATAAAGATTTATAGTTATATAGTTATGGTTTGCATAAATATATTTTTCAATTATATATAATAGGATGACATAAAAGATTTTTTATTTTTCTTCTTTACGATGAAGATACGCGATAATTTCAACGCGATAACATCTTTCGAGAATGCTCCTGTTATAAATATAAAACGGTCCTTGTAAACAACTGCCTCGACCGCCTGGACTCCTCTAGGGAGTCCAAGTTCTAACGAAATTAAGAATTCGATAATAAGATTTCGAGATTGCTGATGAAGATAGAGAGGTAGAAAATAAGATTCGACGTGATTCGATGAAATTGATGAGAATATTAAGGAGGGACGTGAAGGATAAGAAGCGGAGAATTGAATTTTATTCTACGGGGACCATCGAAGATCGATTATGGTTGTTTAGATCTTTTTCTCGAGCTGTTCGAACCCTTTAACACGATATTTTCTTAAAATACAAAAAAAAAAAAAAAATTTCACAGTTTTATTCCTTTGAAAAAAATTTCAAGTTTGACTTAATTTTATACATATATATTATAATCAATATTTATAAAGAAAAAGTTTATAATTTATATTTTATTCGTTCTAATCTTTAAGAATTATTTTAATACATATTTAGATATTATCAATTAAATTTATAATATCATTTATTTATCAAAATGATTATATCTATCATTAAACATTTAAAATGTTGTAACACTATCCATTATAAATCACAACTTACAAACTAAAAGGCAGTTAACGTAATGCGCCATATGTATTATATACACTGCTATCACGTAGAATATAATTAATTATTTCCACGTTATGGAACATCAGCCAAGTTACTATCTACCAATTACTTCTTGTTTACAGGTATGTTTGAGAATTTCTGGACGGATGTACAACACATGTAGAGTAGCAATAAAAACACGGAATCTCATTTCGTTTCGGTGTTTTCATGGGAATGACGCATCGTCGAGATAGAAAATGGTGTCAAACAAACGATGAATGTCATCCCTTTGTCTTTATTTAAAGAGAAAACAACCGTTGAAAACTCCAATTCGCCCGTTTTTATGAAATCCTGCGAATCTACGTTTATATCCACGCCATCTTATTTTCAATTTTCCTATTGCATCCTCGCTAAAATATTCATCGACGTGCAAGCGCGACAAAGATGGCTGACTCTCTCCGAGTCTCATTCGATTCGTTTCGATAATGAATGTCGTGGATCGATTGGACAAATAAACCTATCCACCATTCCGAAAAGGAATGTCTTGCGAGACTGATTTAAAGAGATTCGTGCATTTATCTCTTGGAAAGTGTGTATCCGAGTTATTCGCGCTGTTTGATTTACTCGATCGCCGAAGATTGACGATCGATGGTGTTAGAAATATATTTTCACCAAATGTCGACAACATTTGTATAGTGAACAGGAATTTTCTAGGATCGATGGTGTTAAAAATATATTTTATCAAGTGTCGATGACTTGTATAAATGCATGCACGAAAATTTTTGGCGGAGCGGAGATATGAAGAGGAGAATGATTGTATACGAAAAAAATAAATGGAAAATGCGGAGTGAATTGAAATGGATTTTTCATATATCTATATTTTTCGAAAAAAAATTTGAATTAGAATTCACGCGACATTCACGTCTATTAATCGTGAAACGTACAGTGATTGAAAGTCTTTCTATAAATTTTTATTTCCCGTGTATATTATATATTTCATTGCATATTAAACTTGTAATATATATGTATATATGTAGTATATATATGCTCATAATATGTGTATGTGGAAGAAGTTAATTAATTTATATATAAATTATATAAAATTATTAATTATGTTAATTAAATTATATAAAATATAATATATTTGAGCCTGATAAATTAATTAATATGTAAATTTAATGATAAATGCAATGATGTGCAAATCATTATATTGCATTATATTTAAATTGTATTATAATATTATATTAAAAATTATTAAACTATATATATATTATATTTAAATTTCAATTTTAAAATTTTATAAAAAATATTATTTTAAAAGGGATTATATTTGATATTTTTTATATATTTACATTCATTTATTTTAAGAATTTCCAATTAGAAGAAAGATGCATAAAAATAAAACAAATATTTCGATATTAGTCAAGCGAAAAATTTAAATTTTAGAGGTAACAATTTTCGTTTGAGAATTATTCTATTTTTATTTTTCGAAAGTAAACGATTTAGATTTCAATCTAAATAAAGCTGTCAACACTGCTGAAATTGATACATGCACTGTGTAAGCAGATATTGCAAATCATTCAACTGGAGAGAGAGCTGTTGTAAGCGTAAATGTAGTATTCGAGTTTATTCCTTCATGTTCTATTGAAGTATTGAATATTTATTTCTTGTATACATTTAAATAAACGATGATATCTAAAATATATACTTAAAATTTAAATTAAATTAAAAATTATATTTTTTAAAACATTGCTTGGAAATGATTAAAATAATATTTATAAAAGAAAGTGATTATATTATTCAAAGAATAATATTGTCCATTATTGACCAATATTATAAGATGTTCTATGAGATATAACAATATTAGATCATCTCTTTAGGCGATCAAAAAAATAATATAACTCAATTTAAAACTGTGTGAATGATAATATTTTCTAAATCAAATATTTTGTGTTATTCCTTAATAAAAAGTGATTAAATTTGTTGGTGTAAAAATTAAAATGTAACATTGCTCGATTGAAATAAATAGTAACAGAACAAGAAATAATAAAATAGAAATAAAACTTGTTTAAATATATTTCCAAATTCCAATACACATCTTTTTGGAATCTTAAAAAAATAATTATATTGAATAATATTCATTGTAACATTGTATCATTTTAGTAAAAATTATTTTTTAAGATTAACATTCATTTTTCATAATTTTTCAATATTTTTATTTCCTCTTTCGAGAAACTTCAAGTATTTTTTTTTATTATTGCAAATTTTATCGTATATTCTTCTAAACTACACAATAAAAGTTGGATCATAGAAGTATTATATTTCACGACATGTGACGTTAAATTGACGATATAATAGTTGCTTTATTCTCTGAACACAATTCACACACAATTCATTGTTCATTCTAAAGTGTTCATTATTTTGAGACAAAGAACAGTTTGAATATTTAAATATATCTTTCTTATTTAATCTATTATGCATAATTAATAATAAACAGAAATATTTATACTAATTTTTATATTATAAAAATTTAATTCTTTTATCTTCTCGTATTACAAAACTTTTTTCGTATCTAACTCTGAAATAAAATAAAACTTAACAACTTAACATCGTTCTAAACAAATTTGTAACATTTGTAACATCACAAATAAACAATCGTATAATAAACATTAATCGACATCGCAGCGACGACTTGCAAACGAATAAAAAGATTTCCCAAGCTATCTCGATCCGCAGTTGTCAAAGTTTACACTATCTATCATAACTCCATACTAATTCCCCATAAGTTCGTCCAATTTCTCCAAAATAAAGAGACCTATATAGTCCCCGAACTATGCTCATAATTAAACACGCATACACTGACAATATTTAACAATCTAACAAGCGACCAAGGAAACAGGTTATTCGGTGTACACAAGCTTACATTTAAGTACCACCCAACGAACACAAACAGATGTAATTCCAAGGCACAAGGTGAATTTATCTTCGCGGTACACCGCGATACCCCGATACAAGAAAAGCGACCTCTGCTTGCCGAAACACGGCCACGACTCAAGGGGGAGGGGGAGATGGAGGGGGGAGGGGCATATGCGGGCTTGTTTCCTATGAATCTCTAATAACCAATGCGGTCACCGTGGTCTCCGTCGATTTCTCGAAAACAGAAAACTCTGGGATTTTGAATGATCGCGAACGACACACACACACACACACGCACACGCATACACCGCGATAAATAATTCCACGGCGAATCGTGGAAAGTAACGTCCCAAGAGTCTTTCAGGTTCGCCTCCGGTGCGCATTTGAACGAACGCTTCCTGCATCCGTTTCGTTAGTTGCTATTTCGTTTCGCGTGGCGTCGAGCGATCTGACGTATTGGAAGATGACGCAACAAGATTGATCGGGGATTTAAGATTCGATCGAGAATTTGATGAGTTAAAGGGCGAACTCTTTGTGGGGATAATAATGGTAAGTTAGTCTTACAAGGATGTTTTGATCGATTGTTAATTATTTTGTTGGTATTATTAAAGTGAAGTTTATTATTGGGAAAATTGGATAGTTCATGTTTGTGTTTAATATTATTGTAAAAGAAAATTTGTTAGAGAAAAATAGATAAATAGATAAGATAAAATTTAGTCTAATATGATAATAATTTTATATTGATATCGAAATTTTTATTTATACATATTTCATTATATGAATTTTTATTAAATTTTAATGAAATTTCAATTGTAAAAAAATATTATAGTTCATATCTCAATAAATTTAAAATAATATAGCGGCAGAGATTTAAATAGAGATTTTTAAATTTTAAAACATTTTATTTATTGACTAATGTTTCTTGCATTAATGTTTCTGAATAAATTGATTATCATATCATGTTATTTATTAAATAATATAAATTTTATCACATGTAGAAACTGTTAATTAAATATTTCTTTGAAAGAAATAAAGTTAATTCTATGATTAAAATTTTCAATGAAAATTTATTATTCTATTTAAATTTTACAATCATTGGAATATATATCGATATTTATGAATAATTTCCATCGGTAATGACAACAAATAACAATGTATTCGTTGTTTATAAGTAATTTTTTTCAATGAGGCTTCATGAATTATGCAATGTGGCATGTTACGCAACACATAATGTAAATATATAACGTTGGTTGAGAATAATTACATTGCTCTATATTTTTGAAATAAAAGTATTTCAAGGATTGATAAATTTAATATTTATATTTAAATTATTAGATATAATTTTTATTAATTGCGCGATCAAAATTAATTATTGTTGATTATTTTTACTGTAATTATTTTTTACATGAATAAATAATTATAATAATATATATATCTTCTTCTTTTGAATTAATTCACAAGATTTTAAACAATCAATACATTAGAATTTAATGAATAAAGAAAATTCTTTCTGACATTTTTCGTCAATAAATATATCAATAATCAAATAATCGTTTTTTTTCTCTTCGAAGCACAAAATTTTAATAAAAAATTGCAATTATTAAATGTACAAAATGATACCAAAATCATCAAAACTAAGAAATAAATTAAATAGATATTTAATTCATCGACATATTACCAGTTCTATTATGCAATCCATTATTATACTTATAATTATCTCAATTTTTTAAAACAAGTAAAAAAATATCCCACCCTGTTGTATCAACTTATTAAGAAAGCTGTTACATTTTACTCAATTACACCCCCAAAAGAAGTTAAACACAAAAAGAAAAAAATAGATCACACCCGCACACATCCATCAATCACGTCACTCGACCTTGATCAACGGAACCGATCCAAAGAACAAGCACCCTTCCAAAATAACACACTGCGCCACCTGGAAACCCTCCAAAATCCTTAAAACATCCCTTCCATCCCAAAGATCGTATCCCGAGGATTTACCGAGCAGCTGACTTGCAAGGCGTCTCGAACGTCCCCTCGTTGCAGATGTTTGCGCGAGAATTTCCTCAAACAAGGAGCAACGGACGGATGGACGATTCCCTCCCCCTCCATCTCGAGTGGGGGAGCGCGGATATAGAATCTGAAAAGGAGGGAACACCGGGATAGGATATGGAGGCCGGAGAGGTAACTATGCAAATGCAAGAGTACATTTATCTCGGCACCACGCCCATGTATTTCCTGGGAGCTTCCGGACGCATTGTCGGTAGAATCGAATCCCCACACCTCTCCTCCCCACCTCGCCGCGGTCCTCTTTCATCTTTCTCGCGCGGGATATCCAACCCTTCCTTTCTCTCTCTCTCTTTCTCTCTCTCTCCCTCTCCCTTTTTACGCTATCCTCTCTCTCACTCCCACCTCCTCGCGTGTATGCACGAGAGTGCCACCCCGGACCGATACTCGGGAGATTTACGAGCAAACTAGCCCCGGTCCCCAGGGCTAATAGACCGGCAAGTTATGGGCCAATTCAATTTAATTTCGAAAATAAACAACCGCCAACGGCGACGTTGGTCAATTTATTCGGAAATACCGCGATATTCGGATCGCGATTCGGACCTCGAGAGAGGAGAGAAGGGAGGGGGGAGAGGAGGAGCAGCGTCGTCGGGAGACGAGATCTATATATCCGGAAGTGAGTGGCAAGTATTTTAGATTTTTAGGTAACAGAGAGGGTGATTTCGAGAGGGGAAATCGGTGAAATTAAACGTTAAATCAAGCATTTAATTCGTGTGTATGTATATATATATGTATAAGTATATATATATTTACGCGCGAATTGTGCAGTCTTGGCAACTGGCCAGCAGCCATTTTTTACGCTCAACGTCCAAATATTTTCCACGACGAATTTACGCTCCCATTACACTTGTATTTTTGTCCTTTTATCGTCTCTTATTCCTTTTCTCCTGTTGTGGTCGGTTCTGGCATTACCATGCGTTTAGGTGAAGGAGTGAGAAATGGAGAAGCTTGCGCGGGGTAGTGGTTTTGGGGAGTGGGCTCGTTTGGAGGGGTGACCTGGAAAACTATCGCACGAATTTCTTCGTAGATGTTGCCATCTCGAGTTTCCAAGCTATTCCAAAGTTCGCAAGAATGCTAAATTCATTAATTATTTTTCGCCTTCGTCGTTTTAGCAAATGAAATATAAAATAGTAAGGTTATATAAGGTTTTAGATTCGGATGAAATTGAAAATATTTAATAAATCCTTCGGATCTGAATGCTTGATCCATGTATTTTTAGTCAATTAAATTTCTTTTCGAGTATAAAATATATTAGAAAAATAGTAGTTTAAACATTCAGAAGTAAATATCAAGATTTGGTTAAAATTACGTCTTTCCCTTAATGACAATGCAATATCGATAACTTTACAACTTCGAGACAATTATTATCTTTATCTTTCCAAATATTTTGTATCGAAAAGTTATTCTCACACTTAAGAAGATACAATTATACACCATAAAATTTTCTTCGTGACTTTTCAATAAGTGGCCATTTCCGCAAAATATAATTCGTGGAAAATAATTTTACACGAAGTAAAGGATTATGTACCTTCGTGTTGATTGAGCGATGGTTGCTGGTCGATCCTCGTTGGATATGTCTTCGTCGACCTAGATTTACGACACGTTATGCAATGCAAAATTTTCCCATAACTCTTCATTTCTACACATCATAAATCTGATCGAATCTGCTTACGAGCCTTAAATATTTTGTCTCGCCCTTGGATGAAATATTTCGCGAACATCTGAAGATCCAAGACAATTGTCTGAGACATCTTACTTATTTTCTTTCAGAAACAACACTTTCTTTTCGCTGAAAAATATCTTAAAGATTTATATACACTTCTTTCGTTCAATGATTAAATATCGACCTATTAAAAATTAAAAAGTTTAAATATACATATATTAGACATTTCGTATATTTAAGTGCATTTTTTGCCATAGTTTGAAAACATATTTGTTTATCTTATAATATCTTTTTTGCATATATATTGTTCACGAATATCATTACAACAGATTACAACAAATTTTTAAACAAAAAATTGTAAACGATTTAATCCAAGGCCAACGAATTAAATTCTAATATTCAAGGAACGAGTCGTTTCCAAACTACATCTCAAAACAAAATGTCGATGTCGTTTAATTTCACGAAGAGATGGCGTCCATAAAATCCACCATGCATTTGCGATACAGACCAACTCGAACTTGTCGTTGGCGAAATCATTCAACACGTATAATGCATATACATGCTTCTTGGTTGGATATCGCAATGGTTGGGTATCTAAATTCGCTTTTAAATTCCTTCCCCTCGAGAATATACGGGTAGGAAGAACCTGGAAAGCTCGTGAGATCGTGTCATTACAACGACATCTTGTCGCGAGTGTCTGGCATACGGTGCGTCTTCTACTCGAACTTTCTCGACAATCGCTGCCATTTTTGTCCGCACGAGCGAAATTGCTTTCCTATAATTCTGAAAACGAAGTCGAGATACTGCATTCTCACGAGAAAATGGAACGCAAACGTGGAAGCTATACGAGCGTTTGTTGATGACGATGAAACGCATATGCGCTTGGACAACGATCCACTTGCACGAATACGAAGGGATCGTTTCATTTTCAATTTCTTTGCCACGTGCAGCTTTGAAATAAGGGAGGAGGGGGGAGGGGGAGAGGGAAGTTGCGGAGTTCGTGAGTGAACTTGTTAATAAAGCGATCTCTAGTAGGTCATGAGTTGCATATGTTAGATTCGAAGATGATATTTTTGCAGATTGAAAAGTCATAGTATATAAAAATAATAGCTAGAGAGTTGTTTTTATTAAATTTGAATAATTTAATTGCTGACTTTATTTTTATAGATTATCAACTTTCTAATATATCGAATGAACAACTTGTATATCTTCTTGATCTTCTATTACAACGACGATGAATTTTGATCTAATACTGATGATGATATATTTTCATAATATTTTTAAATAATATCAATGAGAGATAAAAATATCGATAAATTAATTTTGCAATTGAAATATAGAATGAAAATCGAAATTTAGAAAATGTAACATACATCTCTTTATTATAAGAAAATTATATGGAAAAATTTAATCTCATCAATTTTTCTCCTCGCTGTTTCGAATAGTTCGTTCAACAATATTTGAAAAACAAAACTCGACGGAAATTAAATTCAATCTCGCCGTGAAAATGATTCGAGTTCAACTTCGAATCGACAACTCGCATGCATCGAGAAATATCTTTTCCTTTATCACTTAAACCAGGGACAAAGGCCGGCCTATTATTGGACGCCGATATTCATACCGGTCAAGCTGTCGATAAGCGGGCTTCGCCCTGCTCTCTCCCTTCCCCATATCCCCCTAATCATAGCGTTATAACGTCGTGTTGATCATCACACGTGTAATTGGCTCGGTAAAACCCCTTGTATCCGTGTACCCACGCTCGATCCCGCCATGTCGCTCCTTCGATTGCATCGAATTTGCATTTCTATCAACGTCCATCGCTTCCTCCAGTTCAATGTCAAGTATTCATCGATATCATTTTTTTCATGTCGTTTATCTCTCTTTTATTAATTGGTGGAATTATTAAATTATGATTACACGTTCATGAAAAATCATATTTTTATAATCATGGATAAAAAAGTTGTGTAAGTGATTTGTTTCGTTTACTGTTTCATTCTTCTTCTTCTTTTTTTTATATTGTGTATTTTTGTGTAATGTAATGTATAAAAGATATATATTCTGTGTAACTTTAAAAAATTATTAAATTTGTCATAAATATATTTAATATTCATTAGCCATATTTTTTCTAATGAAATTAAGGATTTTTAATATAACAAATGTGACAGATTTTCTTCCCTGACTAATCGAATTTTGAAGAATGTGAATAATATGATTTTTTCTTTATATTGAAATCTGCGGTATAATTCATTAAGAAAAATTAAAATTGCTTTTAATAAAATTTAATATTGATCTGTTACAATATTGAAAATCGAAAAAAAAGATATTTGTTTGCAGTGGGATGCTTTGCTTCTGTGACTTCTTTTATAATAAACAAAAGCCAATTTAATTACAATTTACAATAACCTTTTCGTTAATTAAATATTTCTAAAATTCGAAATTTTAACAAAAAAAACTCGTTACAAAACCATTCCAATCATAGATAATTATACAAACAAAGATATTCAAGATGATTCAAGAAATGGATTTCCAGAAATCATTGCATCATTGAACGAAATACTTTGAGGAAATTTTTACAAATTACGATTTGCAGATTGGAAATTTTAATAAAAGCAACGTGGAAAATAGAAAGTTAAACAAAAACCTGTTTCACTCTTTAAATATTTTAACGCGCGTTTCGTACACTTCTTGCAGGTTTAAATTTTCGATAAATGGATAAACATTCGCAATCTAGCGATCTGATCTGTTTCAATTACAATACAATTCAATTCAATACATTGATTGACAATTTCGTTTCATTCGGAGACAATCGATGTATCATCTGTTCTCGTTTCCTTTTTTTTTTTTTTTTTTTTTTTCGACTGAATATACCCGATGTCTCGTAAATTGCGGTCCCTCCCCCCACCACAGATTTCCGGATTTCGCGATACATATCGACGATTATCCCGATTAATCAGTCCCGCATCGAACTCAAGAGATTGTCGAAGTTGAACGAGATTCGTCAGAGATTAAATGATCAATTAAGTCGTTGGAGTGTGGATAAAGGGGATACGTTTGTGGAGTTCGATAACAATGAGGTTTGAACGAATTGTCGTTGGATAAATGGAACGAGTAAGAATAAAGCTTGTTTTGATTAATCGTTGGCGAATTGCTGACGGAATTTAAATTATGAGCACCGAGATTTGCGGTAGTATTTATCCTCCGAAAGAAATGGTTCGTTAATTCCCTTGTTACATTTCACCCCTCCCATTTTATTGATTTTCTTTCTCAACCATCCCTTGAATATCTCGATATTATTATTATAATAATTGTAATGATATTACGATTATAACGTAATATTATTATAATATAGTGTAACATGATATAAGAAGGGAATTATCGGCGTATATAAATAATCAAAATGAAGCTTCTTCAACGAAACTTTTGTCTTCTCATTTCGAATATATTAAAACTTATTTTAAAAATTTTCAATTTGATGATACTTATTATTTATTGTATATAGTCAATTCAAATACTATATATTGTCGTACTTTCTACGAAACAAAGTTACTTTTATCTTCTAATTTATAGCCTGGGGAATTATGCAAGATAGATTTTTCCAAACTATATTTTACAAGATTATATATCGAGTGGTGAGTATAGAGCAGTCGAGAATAGATAAAATCCAATCCAATTGTCCACGAATCTCTACGTTATGGTCATTCCCTTTATTCGTTGCGAGACACGTTAGCCGCAAAATGGCATCGCGAAAGATCGATAGTTGACGACGCGAGAATCTACAAGTTTCTGGTTTCTGTTTCGAGGTCGAATGTTACACTTACACGAGATAAAACCACCGCGACGATATTTCAACTAAGACTAAGAAACAGCTTTGTATGAGGGCAGGGAAGAAAAACAAAGAGATATGGAACGAGAAGAAAGAAATGGAAGAAAAAATAAAAATATGGGGAAGAAGTTGAAACAAATGTTGCGTGTAAATATATAGAAGCATAAATTATTCTTAGTTTCAACTTGCTCATCTGAAAGGAGAAAAAAGTATAAAGAAATTTGTTTTAATTTGTTTCCTAATATTTGCCAATAAGTGTATAATAAGTTTTACAATAAAAGTATTAAAAGAAGACCACAAAAGAAAATTTAACAATTAGAAGTATTACATTGAATTTCTACTATTTCAGCTACTTCAATTCAAAATTACAAATTAATTTTTGAATAATTTTTAAATTTTATTCAAGAAAAAGCAAACTTTCCAATAAAATACGTAATAACAAAGGAAGAAAAAATAATTAATCAGTTTTTATCAAAACAATATGAAATTGAAAACGAATGTAAATACTTTAGAGGGAGGCAAGACAGGAAAAAGAAGTAGAGAGAAATGGAAAAATATTATTGGGGAAAAAATGAAAAAGTGTAAAACACGAAAAATGTTTTAAGGGGAAAAAACTTGGAAGATAAAAGAATAATCGTATTGGCATTCTTCGAATTCTCTTTCACATCTTACTTCGCCCAGTTATTCGCGTGTAATCTAACAATATTAAACTAAAATCGAAAATGTTTGCACGGCCGATATAGTATGCACGCCGAGCAGAATGGCGATTAATTAACTTCCACGATGAATTTCTAGACGAACATTTTGAACGTATACCTTTAGATCAAATACTCCTCTGTTTGCTCGTCGTCTGTGCACGATTATTAATTGTGACAGGATAGGTGTAACGACTCGAAGTGGAGCACGAACGGAAAGGGGACACTCGAAATTTTCTGATATACCAGGCCACGTCCAAGTTACAGATCGATGAATCTTTGTTGGCTTTACGCTACATTTTTTTTTAATCGAATATTGGCATCCTTTAACGCCCAAGTTGTTACGATTCGTTCGATTATTTATTGATCACGTGAAGGAGGAGAAGAAAATATTTTCAAATGTTAAATTGGATTTTAAGATATGCTTGAAACATAAAAGTTGTATGTTAATTGTGCAAACAATATCTCGAATAATACATTTTAGGATTAATTTTATTTTTTTGTAAATGAAACTATATAATTTTTTAATGCATTAATCGACTTATCTGAGCATTTCCTATAAAATAATATTAATTGTTATTACTTATTGGTTAGATTAAATTATAAGAAAAGCATGAATAATAATCATATTGTATATTCCTTATCCTTCACATAGTATAAATTTCTATAAATTTCCAGTGACATTAATAAATAAATAAATTAATATATTTAAAAAGACAAAGTTGGAATTTGCATAATGTTTTTCTTGAGCCAAACAACAATTTTCGTTAAACATTTTTTTAATAATTTTAATTCCTCGTAATTAGATATTCTATACCACGTCAAACGAATCACTCTATAAAACAAAACTAAACAAAACTAATTTCTATCAATTAATATAACATCAATCCATGCACTGAATCACACAATTTATTACTATAAACTTTTAAAATATAAACAGTATATGCTGTTAGAAAATATTGTCCTAATATAAATACGATCATCAATTATGTATAATTACAATGATCCAACAATATTATACATATATACAATTATATATATTATACATATATATAATTACAATGATTCAAACATTGTTCGAAAACATATAACTCTTGCGAAGAAACAAGTTACAAAAGAAAAAAACATTCTCCCCGACAAACTTTTTTCCCTTATCAACACGTCCGTTATCCCTTCCCTCCGATTAAAGAGCTCGAAATGAACTCGATAAACCGAAGTGATCTCGAGGGAAAAATCTTCAAGGAGGGGGAGGCGGAGGGAGGAATAACACAGTTAAGCTTTCACGTTCGTTCATGGCTAATTAATCTCAGATTTCCCTTTACAAAAGAATCCTCTCCTGTTGGAGGAGCGCATCATAACCTTAAAAGAACGTATCTCGAAATTGATTCGACCGATCAGAAAGTCTCGTTCGTGCTTTCGATTGGTGAACACGTTAACGATTACTCGATTAAGAACCGGCAATACAACAATATGAAGCCGTACAGGCAAGACCTATCCTCGTGTACTACACGTCGAAAGGGTTTGTAACCGGATATAGGCTAATCTCGCCTCACACGGGTTTCCTTCTATGGAGAGGCTGTTCTGCGCTTTTCGACGGCCACGTGTCGCGCACGGGGAAGAAATTAAGCGGACGGAATAATGATGTAAGCCAACCGATGTAAGCTTTCGCGCGGTTCAGAACCGGAGAAACGTGGCGGAAGGGTTAATCCGACCTCGGGATGCCTCAGGGTCGCCGTGAAGTCCTTTGAAGACAGAGGAGGGAGATTGAAGTTAGTCTGGAAACGAACGGAACGAGTCCAGTGATTGAAGGGAAAGGAAAAAAGCTGAAGTGAGTGGAAAGTGTGAGAAAATGGGGAAAAAGTGATGGAAATGTTTCTTTTTTTTTTTGGAAGTTCTGCTATGTTAATCTTCGAAGAGAAACTGTTTTGGAATTTTTCTTTATATTAATTAGGAAGGAAAGAATTGTGTTTGCACAAAAGAATTATTCAAACTTATAATTATAATTGTTTAATAGAATTTTTAAGCTTTTTGTTGAATGAAGAATGTATCATAGTTAGTGAGAAAGTAAAGAAATATATATAATGAATATTATTATTCTAATTTAGTATTATTCCGCCAGATGGAGTTAAAATACAAATGCACCTGTCACATATTCAATAACGAGAAACGTTCGTACATTTTCTTAAAAGTTCTATTGAGAGAAACTTTTCAAGACGAGGATAAAGATTTGATAATTGTAACAAGTATAAAAAATTATATTTAACGTGTTGAAGATTGATGTAGAAACTGTGTTAAGTCATTAATCAACTCTTGGATCTGAGTTGGTATCGGTAATCTCTTAATTGAATATTTAAGAGGAATTATTCATTTTAGAGAATCCAAATGAAGACTGGTATTTAAAGAGAAGTGATATGAGCGAAGTAAGAAAACCGTGACTGATGATTTCCTTCAGGGGCATTCACTTGAGGAAGATTTATCACGAGTCGAATACTCGAAGAACGTTCTGATCTTCCAGAAACTGTTTCATAACTTTCAGTTGAATCTAAAATTACAGAACGAAAATAGCTTTATATCAACAATTTCCTTTATTTCTTCCCATATAACAGAAAATAGTTAAATTATTAAACGAGAATCAAGCTTGAGATAACTTCTCCGAACAATATTACTGAACGATTCAACGTCTATTCAACCCGAATTGAAGATGTTAATATTATCGAAGTAATCAAGAATTTCAAGAAATCCAAAGGGGAAGAGATTAAAATAGAAAGTCTCGGCAAATTGCCTTTCTCCTTCATTAATTTACGTTCACTGAATATTTAAGCGACTCTTAAACAATCAAATGTGTTACGAACTCCGAGAGAATCTTGAAATTTTGTTACCGAAAAGTAGATCACTTCTAGGAAATTTTAAAACACCGTATCGTGGAAATTAAATCTAGACAGATTAGTATTGTTTTTTTTTTTTTTTTTAGCTGGAATTAAAGTGGACACAGCTATTTCAACTGTTTGTTATTCATTGCTTGTTCTGAGACGAATGGACAAAGGAAAAATGTCAAATTATTTTAATCTTTTTACAATTTATTTTCTTTGAAAATTTTATTTTTATCCTTTGCCCTTTCCTAGAATTCACTGTTTCAAATAGAAAAATGATGGAAATTTTTTTCACTGACACTTTTAGCATCGGTTAAAATTATTTCTAATCCCTCTTATTTCAATCGTTTAAATTTTAATTCTATTCGAACGCTTAAAAGATTTCTATGCATTCTTTGATGTATAATAGTAAATCCTTTTTTTTTTTAATTATATGAAGAATGCAAAATCATATATTTCATTGACAGAGCTAGTGAAAAAATTCTTTCTGAGTGAAAAAAATAAGTGAAAATAGTAAGTTAAATGTGATAGAGATGAAAAACCATATTTTTAAAAATAATTGAAAATTAGATATTTTAGAAAAATAAAGCATTATTTTTATGAATTTACGTAAAGAATTCCTTTCTAAAGAATATAGGATTTCAATGTAATTTTTATAAACTAATACGATAAGACAAAAAAAAATAAAAATAAACTATTTTTCTATTATTAATACGATCATTCATAAAATTAATTTTTATTTTCTTCTATTTTAAATGAATCGTAAAAATATATATTCTTTATAATATTAATGTAATCAAATATTTCATTAACAAACATTATCTTTAACATCTTTAATATATTTTAAATCATGTCTCCAATCACATAAAACTATCTTATCCTATTTTAATTAATTAATCAAAGATTTTCGACAAAATTTAATATAATTATAATAAATTTAATATAAATATAATAGAATATATCTCGTATCTTCTTCGAACAATTTCGAAATTACAATTCTTCTTTATTCCCCAACTTTTCTTTGAATTTTTACTAATCATATTACTTTCTTCCACAAAACTATGTAACTTCCTCTTCCCAGAAGGGATTTCTTCTTTTCAGAAAATTTTTCAGGCAACAAATTTTTCAGGTGATTGGGAAGCATTGCCACGAACTTCAACGAAGGCGGAAATCATCGAGCCGATCTCGAAGTACGATATCCGCGCATTATGCGCAATATTCGAGGCCCATAGTAATGGATGGCCGCGCGAATGCAATATTAGCAATCGATCAAAGAAACTTTACATCCATATGGATTTCGCGTGCTCAGCGAAAAACCTTCCTGGCCTTAATACCAGCTGTGTATTATTCGACCAGCCCTCGCGATTCCACCTCCCCATTCCTCCTCCCCTCCATCATCACCCCCTTCTTCGCTAAAAAATTACAGACTTATGAGAGCCGAGGAACGTTATTCCGTTTTTTTATTCTGCAATCATTTTCGGGACTATTTTCGAACGCGGCTGTTTCGTCGCTTCTATTTTTCTATTCTATTTTTATTATTCTATTTATTATTCTATTTTTCTAGGCGCACGAAACAAAAGGCGTCCCGTTTTATTTTATTTTATTTTATTCCTCCGTGAAGGAGGAGCACGTCCCACGGTTATGAAACGCCCACGCAATTATTCCCTCCGCCGAAAAACAGAAGGGACGAATGCGGGGTGAGGGGGAAGGAGAGAGAGAAAGGGTTCGTAATAACAGGAGAATTCGTAATAATTTTTATTTCTCGCCTGTATATTCGAACCATTCGGTTTCAATGAATGATTCCACGATCGGAAGTATCATTCTTTAGAGAAGAGATTAAACTTTTCAGACGACTAGGCGATAATTTCATTATTTATCATTTTTCATTGTGTCATCTCATTTGATGACTTCAGTTACAGTATTCAAGAGAAGTGTATGTGTTTAAGAAACTAAATAGTAATGATTTTATCGAGGAATCTTTTTTTAAGTAAAAAATGTTATAAATATAAATATAAATATAGATTGTTGATTTCTCGAATTCTTTATTTCATGTTAATAATATAAGAATTGTATTATATAAAAATTCATAAATTTAATTCATTATGAACAATGAAAATATTCTATTATTGCGAAAATATTGTTATTATAATATTCTTGTAACAATTTAAAAATATATTTTTCTTATACTCAATTTGCTTTTTGAAATAATAATATTTTTAGTGATAGGTTAAAATCGGATGGAGAACGATTGCAGCCATTTTGGAAATTAATTTTTCCAGAAAAAATATATATGAACAAATTAAATCAGCATTTCCTATTAATCCAAAACTAGTACTTTCTAATCTCAATCTTATATTTCATTTTTATTTCCTTTTGTACATGCTTATTACTACATTTATCGCTATATGTGAACAAACGAAACGTATTTAATATTCGTCCATTATAGTTTTCACAGTTGACCCGATTAAAACGAAACTTGTAATCGATGGAAGTGTGTGTATTGTTTCTAAAGAGACTTCGTATTTATCATTGAAACCACTGGGTAAAGAACTGTCGTCGACAGATCGCATAATTTAAAACTTCCTTCCACTCACGCTATTTTGCAAGCTGTCTCGTCCAAACAACGGGCACCGTACCTTTCACAACGACCACCGAGTCTTTTCTTTTCTCGTGATTGGTATTGACAGTTTATGACTATGATATTGAGGAGTCTGTCTGTATCGAACGTACAATAATATAAGTTTAATATTCATTCTTTTGCATCACGATTTTTATTCATTTTGACGAATAAATTCGATTATTATTCACACGAATAATAATTAATTAATTAGTTTATTCATACATATATAATTTTGGTCAATCAATATTGAAATATATTTGATTTGATATGTGATGTTTGGATTTGTTTGTTCGAGCTTGATCGATACCCAATGCTTTAAGCATTCTGTAATTGGTTAGTGATTTTTTTATTAATTCAGCTCGTTAACAAAGTTGAAACAAAAATTTTTCCAAAGAAAAAGAATATAAGGAATCTCCAGTTATGTTCTAATTTTATTTTATTTTTGAGACACATTGTATATTCTAATAGAATGTCAAGCAAATAGCTGATCAAATTTTTTATCATATCTATTTTTAAGGATGAAAAAGTATTATAAATGTATATAAATATAAGAATTTCATAGGAATATTTAAAATTTACTTAAAGAAATTGTTGAAAATGATTTTTTTATACAACAAATGCTTCAACGTTTTAAAAATTGTAGAGGGTTTTTTCGAAAATTCAAAATTTCTATTTCTCTATTTTTTTATATTTAATGATATCTCATTTTATAAATGTTTTAATTAATGTTTTAATTAATAATTCTAAAAATCCAAAACATTTAATTCAAAAGAACACAGAAATAATAATATTGTCTGAAATTTTATGCCTGATAGTTATTCTAAATTTTTGATATGAACAAAATAGAGATGTAAGCAAAAAATATGATATTATGAAATTTAACCACTTTGACGCTCTAATATATTATTAATAATAATTATTTAATCTATATTTCATAAAAAATTTATATTATTTATACATGATACATCAATTATTATTGAAAATTCATCATATTAATTATACGACCAATAAATCAAATTGATTATATTATTATCTGTTTACAAACGGTTTAGTTAATGTCAAATTAACTGAATTTTAGCTAAATTTCTGTATGACTGTCAAATTATAGTTATTCTAATTATAATATGGGAATATTATAATTATAGATAATACATTAGACTTATTCACATGAAATTTTTATTTATTTAAAATTAAAAAAAATTATGGAACATTGATTATTTATCGAACACTTGAATTAGTTTGCAAATAAGTATGAAACGTTAGGCGAACAATAATTAATAATTTATAAACAATCGATAATTATTTAAATTATGAAATAATTAGTTTTTAACTTTCTAAGAAATTGACAAGCAAATATTTATCAAATTTTTAGAGTAGATGTAACTAATTATTTTCATTGATAAACTGATTAAAATATGCCTCATCATAAATGATATGCTTTCGAAGCATCACTTTTATATAAAAAATAATCCTATGGAAAACTGAACTTGAACTTTCTTTTTAATTATCTCTCCCTTAAAGAAAGATTGAAACTCCATGTTTCACAATTTTTGATAAACTGAATCGAATTGAACATCGTACCATCGGATAAATTCAATCCAAAAATACTTTCGAGACATTTTCATTGAATTTGACAACTTGTAATTTGTAATTTATATAATTTGTAACTTGCGACTCGTAAAATTTCGAATTTCCAACTTCGCTAACAATATTAACTTAATTGCGCAGGACCTCTGATACGCAGCGATAAAAATCCAGGAAAAAAAAAAAAACCATGTTTCGTAGTATAATATACTTTTGCAGTTATAGCTCGTAACGAAGTTACAAAACTCCCTTCCACCACTGCACGCTGCGGAATAGCTGATTGCACGAATAGCGGAGTAACGAACGAATAAAATATCGGCGTCGATTCAGAGCGTGAGAACTAGTTCGCGATATCGCGTAAATTGTTAGAATATTCTAAAACAAACGGTATCAAGAATCCCCCCGCGATCCCCCTTTGTATATTACAATTTCTCACGACGCTATGCAAATTACGTGTTTTCACGTAATTTCAACGGCATATTACGCGCGAAAAGCGAATCCCCATAGTCTCGTTAATGGAAACCTCCGAAGTGATGTGCTTTCAGACGAAAAATATTTCAAGATATTTCAAGATTTTTCAATTCTTTTGTGTGTATGTGTGTGTGTGTGTGTATGTGTGAAAATTGATAAGCAATCGAAGAAATGTGAAAATTATTAAAATTCTTTTAACAGGAGAATAAATATTTAAAAATTTTCGATTTTTCTTGAATAAATTTAATTCTTAATTGGGATAGTGCAATGAGTATTATATTATAGAGGGTGTTCTATGAAGGATGATAATTAGAGTCGAAATTTTTTTTATTTCAGGCTTTGTTTTTCAGGAAATTAAATTTGAAAATTTCTCAAATACAAGTGAAATTGCATATGGATAAATTAATAGTGAAAGTAAGAAAAATATATAGAATAAAAAATTGAAATTCGAGATTGATCTTATTATATAAATCAAATAGAATACAGTCAAGTGTTGTGTAATTTTAAATTTTTTCGAAAACTAACTTTTATATAAAAAAAAAATATTTTTTATTTTATATATAGATTTATCTTCTATCGATAGTTCATTTAATTGAAAAATAATTAACTTGCACTCGAAATTTTTTTGAATTTGATTCATTCGAAAAGATAGAATAGTACCAATAGTCTGTAAAAATATGATATGATATGAAGTGAAACTGTATCTTTCGAAATGTATTTATAAAAATTCGAAACGATCGAATAAATTTTTATAGTTCATTTATAGTTCGATTCCTTTTGATAACCAAAGAATCATACGTTCTTGCGATACTGTTATCACTTTATCACTATAACAATAAAAATCAATATTGCTTTTCATAAAAAAAAATATTGCCAGTTTTTATTTGCATTTTGCTATAACAGAAAAAAATTGAAAATTCAGATTAAATTTAAATAGAATTGTTATTTATTTTTTAGCTTTATAATTGTTGATTGCTTAATTTTTCTTTATAATCTAATTTATTCTTATATTTAGAAGAAAAATTATATAATCTTGAAACAAATTTTGATGAATAAATAGATACTTTAACGTGAGAAATAGAAACTACGAATCATCATTATAAACAAATGATTCATTATAAAAATAACATATCAATTTAAATTTTAGCAAAAAATCAAATAATACATATATAATTTCGAAAATATATATATAATACATATATAATTTCGAAATTATATATAATATGATTATAAAATTAATACAAATTTTAAAAGTTTTGCCTGTAATTACATTGCACAAAAACTATATCATATATATACCCGATCAAATCATAAATATGAAACTGATATTTCCCGAGTAAAATTGATTGTTTTTGTTTTAAAATCTTCGATTCGTCTACAAAAAGATAGGTATGATTTTTCATAGTCAACGATTGTTTTGTCGTTGACTATGAAAAAAAAAAAAAAAAAAAAAAAGAAAAAAAAAGAAAGGAAGGATATTCATTTTAAAACAAACGTCAGAATGATCCGTTCCATATTTCGCATATCTCGACCCCCGACATTTCGACAAAATTCGTTATAGAGTTAGAGAACAGGGGTAGTTTGGTACGTAGTTCGATCTCGAGAGTTTGAAACGCGACCGAAATAAAAAGAACAGGACCAAAGCTCTGTGATTAAGTTCTGATTCCTCTTTCGGACATTGTTTGAGGTTTGTAAGCGGAAACAGTGGCATGGAAATTAGTTTTAGAGAGGGAGCACTTTTTGAAATATTTTTCTTTTTTCGAATCGCCACCGAACTCGTTAGAACGACGAGCTTCAAGCTCTTTCGAAATCGGTGAGAAAGTGATGGTTATTTTGACAAAATTTTCATTTTTATTAATATAAAGTAAAATGATATAATAGAGAATAGAAAATAAAATAAGGCGACAAGAATAAAAATGAAACGAATTTTTTTCAGATATGATAATCGTAGATACTTATGATAACAAATTGATCCTATATTTATCATCTGGGACAAGATAAAAATGATGCTTCTACGATTATTAAAATGCTAAATGAAGCATTTATGTCATCAGAAAAAAAGACTGAGAATTCAATACATTAATCTTCAGATTTATCAATAAATAAAATAGGAAATTCATAAATAATTAAAAGAATATTTCATTTATATCACATCTCGTTCTTTACAATTAGTATTGCATTAATCTTTTTGAAATATACAATACGATAATCATGAGAAAAGATTAGTGCTCTTCCATGTACAAAAATTCTTTTAATCGAACAATCATGTTTCCTTGTTGTTTCGAATATCAAAGATTTCGTTGTAGTATAATAATTTATCCATTTCATACAATGTAACAATATATACATCGTATTCACCCGATGTAATCTGCACGAAATCGCGTATCTTTCGACCGAAATCATGCTGTGGAATCTGCTTCAACTTATTTTACACATAAATCCAAGAGAAATCGCGCTCGAAATTCTAGATTAACCCGAATAGGAGCGATAGAACCGGGGGGGGGGGGGGGGCTGGTTTCATAAATATTCACGTGGTTACGCGTAATTGTAGCAGTTACCGAGAATTTATGCGTGGGGATAAAATATTCACCCGTCCCGATAATTAAGTGGTCGAATCGAGCAACGCGGCTCGAACAGGTAATTAATTTTATATCGGTAAATAAAGATGGCGTTTTTCCACCGAATCGTCGAAATTAACCCAATTCGATGGAATTCTGTTTCCGTTATCGAGCGTAACGGGGGTAACCAATGAGCGAGATATATTTGTTCGAATAAGTTTAAACGTCTCCGGGGATATTAAAAATTAGCCTTGTCGAGAAAATTTCGAGTTCGATCCACTCTAACGAGCCGCACATATGATCGAAACATATTGCATAAAATAACGAGGCTAATTTTTTTTTATTTTCAATTTTCAAATTTCAGTCTTTTCGTCCATCTCGAATTTTTTATCTTTTTTTTTTTTTTTTTTTTCCTTTACTATTTTAGTTGGATATTTCAACCGAATTATATTTCATAGGTCGATAAACTGTGAGCTCGGCTAGAACTGCGCGAGACTGAAATAATAAGAGCTCGTTGAAACGGAAGCATCGCTAAGTAAGATAAATGTAGCGTTATAAGTGTAATGCGATTCGAAATGTGCGCGAGATGAAACGAATAAGAGATTTTCTATTGTTATTGTCGAATATTTGAGCATTGCCGGTCGATTGGATTAAAGTAATAAATGTATTTTGACGAAACGAAGAAAAGAAATTAAATTGTATGGAGATTTTTTTTTTAAATAATTATGAAAGCGTATTACAATAGATTTTAACTTTAATTTTATTAAACGAATCTTTTCCAATTATTTTTCTTCCTTTTTGAACTTATTATATATAATATATATATATTTTGAAATTATTATATAATTTATTATATGTAAATGTATTATTCTGTTTAAAAAATTAAATAAAATAATAACAAATTGAACGAAACACAGTTTTTCCGTTTATTAATTAATTTCTATTTCGTTTCTTTCAAAGTAATTTTCCATTATTTACAATACATTTTTATCAAAGTTCTTTCCATGCTTAATAATATTTCTGAAAACTCGATTTCTGTGATTGCGTTAATTTTATCTGTGAATTTCATCACCTCAATGTGAAAAAAATCATGGCGTGAATATTTATGCAAATACAAAAAACACAACGACAAATGAGATTTGTTTTGGACAAAAAATTCTGAATAAATATTGAGCTGTGAATTGCATTAATTAAATTTAAAACAAATCCATTAAATAATATCTTTAAAGTTATTGAATTGTTAAGATTTTTTCTTTAATTCTTCATAGAGTGACACTACTATAAATGATTTAAATTATTATTTCGTAAATTATCTTTATTCAAATAATGAAGTGTTGGATCAATCAGAAAAACAAAACGTATATCATTCAGTCAATCATACCATGACGTTTTATTTTGTGTATATTTTTACTAATTCAGATGTGGAAATGTATATATTTGCTTGTCAAAGTTTACATTTGATTGATCGTGAATACATTTACTTTACAAATCGGTATATATATATACACCGATTCGTAAGTGTAGAAATTTATTGAATTCACGCTTCTACTGCAGCGTATACAATTTCCTTTTTTATCAAATTTTACATCGATAATTATTTCCTTTCTTCAACAAAACATGTTTGTAAAAGTACTTTTCTCTTACAAGAAAAATAGCATAGTAAAAAAAATAAACAATCATTATGCTCGTAAAACGCAAAACTCGAATTAACAACCCCTTCACGATCTGATTTAACTTATCAAGAATCTCGCTTTAAAAACTCGAACCGATCAATTGAACCGTTAAATTAAAGAATATCAGAGGTACAAAAAAAAAACTTGTTGGTTTAATTATTTTGCGAACTCATTAATTAATATATATAATCTATAAGAAATATTAAATAGACCTTTTTTCTATATCTCTTAACCTCGTTCAAACTCTTGTAATCAATATACTCAAACGATTCATAGATAAAAAGTTGTAATATCGAAACTTTCGAAATATACGAAAGATTCAGAAGTCGGTCATTAACCGCTTCAATATTGACTTGATTGATTCCATCAATGGAAAGTTTAAACGATAAAAAAAATTCTTGCAAAATTAAGACATTCTTCGGAATAACATAATCACAATGATCGATTTTCGAATTCTCTCTATATATATCCCATCGTGTACATTGAACCGATCAGAACGATGTCTTCGCCTGATTCAACAAAATAAGTCCATCACAAGTTTGGCAAAACTTAATACGTCAATTAACCTAGATCACGCGTTACGATAGGAAGCAGTCGTTCGAAAACCACCTACTAACTGTCCCCATGACAATCAAATTCATCCAATAGCTCTGCCTAACTCCCACAATCCCAGCTCAATTCGTCTCCGTCATCTCGTCGCGGTCTCGTCAAACGTCACCTCTTCGTTCTACACGTTTCCTCCGCATACATCTATCTCTCTCGCCCTCTGTCCGTTCGTTACACTATTTGCGGTGGGGAAACGGTCGCGTGCGTCGTAAACGTTCGAGGTAGTTTTTAACGTTTATCGCGTGCGATCCACGTCATACACATCATATATATATACAGGGTGGTCTGTAATTTATGATACAAAATCCTATAACTCTCGAGTAACTCTTTACACTCGCCTTGATTCGTGATTAATTTATCTCAATTGAAATTAGATTGATAACTGTCTTGATTTGATATCGAAAAATATTTGAGTATATTCTTTTGAATAAAAAATAATTTTTCAAAATATATAATTGAATATAACTAAACTATTTTTCAAACATTGTTAACAAAAATATTTATTTATAAAATGAGAAGGGAAATAAAAGTAAAAAAAGAAAGATATTTAAAATAATAATGCAACTATGAATATATTTTATTCAATTGCATGATTAATTTATATATTTGTGCTCTCTACTACAGAGACTTGGCAACATGTTTCGATGCAAGCCTCATTTGCGAAATACTTCACGATCATTCGATTATTGGTATGCGGTGTTGCCAGCAATTGTCTCCCAATCTACGCGCACCATTAATGCGTAATACCAAATAAGGATCGTGCACTCCCAATGGATGCATGCACACATTGAATAGAAATTTCAGATTGTGATCGATATGAATTCGTCGAATATCGGCGACAGGTTGAACGTGGAGAGGGATTGACCCAAGTATCGAGTCGTGATCACGGTATTTCTTGTCTGCGTGCAACATGTCGTCCAAAGTCGACAAATTACTTGGACCACAGCGGCGAATTCTCCGACGAATTTCGTGAAAATATCCGGAATAGTCGACGACGATCGATATATCCTCCTCAACGGATGAGGGAAGAAGGAGGAGAAAGAGAGAGAAAATTACGAAACTCTGAAGCTTTGATTAAAATCGTCGGAAATCTCGAATGAGATGTATTAATTGGACGAAATGGCAATGGTAAGTAAACTGAGTGATGGTATCGTGCAATAATTTTCGTAGTTAGAAGAGAGTTGCGCGTTTTATACGTGGAATGATATATCTGCTTTACGAGTAAGAATTGCGAGAGGAAATTGCGTGAAATATTAATCTTTGTTCCAATTCAGAGATGGAGATTTTTTTTCGCCTTATTTTAGGAAAATAAGAAAATAATTTAAAGTTATTATTAATAAGGAAAGTGCTAATACGGAATGGAAAAGTTTTATGAAACGAAAGAGAGGAAATTTGCATTGGTAATGGTAAATAAGGTTGTCAGATGAATATAAAAATATACGATTAAAAATTAGAAAACAGGATGACGAAAACACAAAACTTTTTCGTTAGTCAGATAATTAATAGTTGAATAATTTTATTGAGTTTTGTCGATTATTCTTTTTTTTTCTTTCATAACAATAAAATGTTGCATCATTCTTATTAAAATCTACAATTCTTCATCCCTGTGCTGTTCATTGTTCCATAAAATCATTTGTATGTAAAATATAAATTAATTTTAACGCCTATCGACATCTGTCTGAAGCTAATTCCAAATCTATTAATTTATGTATTAAAAAAGTCATCTGTTGTTATCAACATATTCATCTAATTTCAGCAACAAGATTGCAATATATCAATTTCTATTCAATAGTTATATTAAAATCTCAAATTTTAAATTTTTCAATGTTTCTTTCAATAGTAAAAATTGAAATAATTTCTTCGAAACTAATAGATGTATCAATTATTTATTGCGAAATTAAGTGAAATTAACAATTTGGAAACAAGTTCTCCTATTTTTGTGTAGATCTGTAGTAAATCTGTAGTAAATAGAACTCATTTAATTTTAATATGCACTAACACTGTATTAACGAGCAATAATAAATATTGGATAACTGTCCAAAAGCCAAACTTATGAAATATTAGAAATTGAAGCTCGAAAATTCCTCTGCAATTTTACAGAAATTTACAAAATAAATGATTAAATAATAGTTTTTTTTAATTCTATTTATTTGTTTATCAATATTAAAGCACGAACTATAATCTATTCCCCACGAAAAAAAAGTTTGATGTCTCTAACCTATAATAAACTTATTTTAAAATAGCTAAACAATGGTATTTCCACGAAAAAAAGGGATAAATTTTCCTCAAAATGTGGGAAAAAAAGATAAAGGATAAGAATGTACGTAATTTCACCGAAACACGGACTTCGTTGACCATTTTCAAGACCACCATCTTCTACCATTGTCAATATATAACTCTTGCGTGCACAGTCGAACAGCATGCATTCACCATCCACCATTGGCACGCGGGTGTTCGTGTTCTCAATCGAGCTTATTGTTAGCCCCAACACGAAAACCATTCCGATAAAACGCGCAATAAATAAACCTAACGAACATTATTATCCGCGACAAAGAACACTGAATCGATGGCGGGCGATGCTTGGCTAAATTGCGCAATTTTACGAATCTGTGAATTATTTGTATATTATTCGATGACGGGTTGCTCGTATATCCTTCAGCGTCATTTCGTTTTCTTTTTTTTAAAAGCTATTTGTAAGAGAAGAATTTAAATACCAAAAGCTTTTTGATATAGAAAATAAGAATTCTTGATAAAAATAATTTTAATAGATAAATTAGACAGTAAATGAAAGATTTTTTTAATATGTGTAAAATATAGAATCCTTAAAAGTATTTAAAATGACTATTTCCTTGTATTCTTTCCCTTGAATTTCTTTATATTTTAATTTTTGTATTGAAATTATTGATCATTTTTACGACAAAAGTGATTAATAACTAGTTGTTGGGTAATGGTACATAGTTTTTTGTAACTTTTAATAACAATGAATATACGGTTTTTCATAAAAAATATATTTTTTCGAAAATTTTTTCGAATATTTAAACATTAATAAATGTTTAAATATTCATATGTTAAATATTAATCGTATTATTATTTAAGATTTATTCTTCATTTCTGGACGGATTAAATTATTTCAATATAAGAATTTAACAGACATATGTGATATAAATATCGATAATTATATAAAGATTGAAATATTTTAGAGTAATTATTTCATCTTTTATAACGAATACTAATCAACTAATATTTTTCATTATTCGTGTTTCTAGATTAGTAAAATAAAAAGATAGTTTTAAGAACTATATTATGTACTTCGTGCACATAACTATGCGCCAGCTATAGTTTCCATAATACGGCAAAAGAAATATAACGAGGCAAGTTTCTTTTTAGAGCAAACTCTGAATGAACCCAATTTAAATCTGAGATCTTTAGTCCAAACATCTTCTTAAAGTATGAAAATAGAAAAATTGAGAGATCGAGATAGTTATACAATTAAATATTCAATTCTCTTATTCATCGACTTTGTGATTATCGATCTATTGAAAAAACAATGAATAATATGTCTTCATTTAATTATCATAATTAAACTCGAACCGATCGATTAAGTAAAGATCGCAACTTATTTCAAAGAAAGGATTAAAGATAATTAATTAAGAATTTTTAACATACTATTAGTAAAATCCTTGCTTCTTTAGAAATAAATAGTCCTTACTAAACTCATTCAAACTCTATTAAAATTAGACAAATTTTAAACCGCTATAATTCCGAGAATAATAATTTTCAATCGATGAGTGAGGAATCGTTAGAAGCGCGGAAGTTTTCCCTTTAAAACGCTTTTTCATTTATCTCGATACGACTTTCGATTCCAGAGATATCGTCGTATAAGTAAACAGATAATTTTCAATCTTTTATTAGCTCCCTCCTTGTCGCTCACTCGGACCTCTCGCTCGCACCTCGTCCCACCGAACCATCCCAAATTCCAGACAAGTGAGAGACGAGATTCCTCGAATATGTATACATTTCTGTAAAAATGTAGGCCACTGGGTCGAGGACCGATTCATAACCTGTGTACTCTCTTAAGCTATGAATACTTTAAATCTTTATATCTCGACAACCGATTGAGATATCAGGATGAAACAAAAATTCAATTGAATGGCACCATTTCCTCTATTCTCTGAGTTGATTTTAATAAAAAAAAATTTTCTTTTCGTGTTTTACGCGTAAAAATTCGAAGCTTTATCTATTCGCAATGGTCTATTGTTATATAATCGATGTATAGAGACTTTAATTTTATACTTTTTTTTTTATATTCAACATGAACAATAATAAATAATACGCAAAGTGATTCGTAGAAATTATATTTTAATATTAAATATTGTGCTAATAGAAAAAAATATTAAAAACTAACTTTAAATAAAGATTAATTTTTGAAATAAAAAAACCAATTAAAACAATTTTTTAAAAAAATTACATCTTCGCTTTCGTATCTTATATAATTTATGTTTTACATGATATCATAATATTTTCTATATATTTATTGAATAATCCGAACAAACTCAAGTTTTAGCTGTACAAATTTATTCTCCTATTATAATTCTCCTAGAATAATTAAACGTGGAAATCATCAAGCTTGCATATGTTTCTGCAAATAAACGTTATATATATATATATATAAAACCAGGAGACTATAACGATATTGTTTACATAGTACAGATATGAAGGATTATGGATTAGTTGTGTACGCGTGTTTGTTAAGCAGCTTGTTGTACGTGTAAACATCATAGAAGGAGCACGATGCTTACGTGTGTTCGATGAAACATAAAGATGATCGAATCAATCAGCGAGCAACGTAAACAAGTAAAGTGCGATTTTTATTGGACAGGGAAAAATAAGATAACGATAAAAGCGTACGGTATTAATCGGGAAAGTTGTTGGAAAAAGAGGGGACGAGTAATTCGAGCTTTAATTCCATACCCTCGCTTTCGTAAACGGTGAAATAAAGCTCGAGTTTCAAGATTACAAGTTTAAATCTATAGGAAAAAAAAAAAGAGGAGAGGGGAGAGAAGAGACAGGAATAAAATTTATTTCCTTTTTTTTTTTTACAACTGCGAGAGTTCGAGGGCAACTATCCAAACTTTACTTATCGTCGAATGTAGCACAGTGACAAAAGGTCCCTCAAGTGTGTGTAAATTTAAAATAAGTGTCTAGAATAAATTTGAAACTTTTTTCTGGATTATTAATAAAATCGAATCATTAATTTTTTCTGAATCTAGGAACAATTTAACTCGATTCTTAAGTGTTTTTCTTAACTATTCTTTTCAGAATTTTTTTTATTGTTATTCATACTCATTCAGGATCAATATGTGATTAGATATATTTAAAATGCTTCAATTTTCAAATTTAGATAGATAAATACATATATTTCTATTAAATATTTCTATTGGATCAAAATAATAATTATAATTATAATTATACACCATTATATTTATATTAATATTAAATACTAATATTAAATACTTGTTAGGTACAATTCGTACAGCATTAAATATTACTTTTATTATTTTCTTTCAATCACATTATATAAAAATTATCAATGACAAGGATAGAATAAAAGAAAATGAATAGGTTTTGGATTTCTTGAGGATAATTTATCAAATTATATTTTTAAACTATTTATATTTTCTTTAAAATTGAATAATTTCAAGAATACTACAATTTGACATTATTACATATATATATGTAATAAATTTTACAATTTCAAATTAAAATATCTCTATTAAAGCAATGAAAAAATTTTTGAACAGAAAAGAAATTTTTTTATTGTTATTCATAGTCATTCAGGATCTAAATATGTGATTAGATATATTTAAAATGCTTCAATTTTCAAATTTAGATAGATAAATACATATATTTCTATTAAATATTTTTATTAGATCAAAGTAATAATTATAATTAAAATAATATCACCATTATATTTATATTAATGTTTAATATTTGTTAAGTACAATTCGTACAGCATTAAATATTACTTTTATTATTTTCTCTTAATCACTTTATATAAAAATTATCAATGACAAGGATAGAATAAAAAAAAATGAAAAAGTTTTGGATTTCTTGAGGATAATTTATCAAACTATTATATTTTTAAATTATTTATATTTTCTTTAAAATTGAATAATTTCAAGAATACCACAATTTGACATTATTATATATATATATATATATATGTAATAAATTTTACAATTTCAAATTAAAATATCTTTATTAAAGCAATGAAAAAATTTTTGAACAGAAAAGAAATTTTTTTATTGTTATTCATAGTCATTCAGGATCTAAATATGTGATTAGATATATTTAAAATGCTTCAATTTTCAAATTTAGATAGATAAATACATATATTTCTTTTAAATATTTTTATTAGATCAAAGTAAAAAAATATATAATTCCATTTCAAACAACATTAAACACTTTTGCTACGCTTTTGAATAACAATAATAACAATAGTAATTCCATATTATATTTAATTTATTCCAGATATATTTAATTAGATATATCATTTCAATACGTGATTCTCCCTTGCCCCATTATTATTCCATAGAGGGCATCTTCTCCATGCCAAGAAAGTTTTCCGAACAATCGTGCTCCAAAGATCGCACACTATCTTCACATAAATAGAAACATAGGCACGCATGCATGACGATAAACACGCGTGCTCGTATTTAGAACAACCGATAGCACGAAAGACGGATAGTACGCGCACGTGAGATCTTGTCGCCGATATCGAGCAGCTTCCGGTTTACAGGTCTCATTATTTTCGCGTTAGACCCGCTGTCAGCCCGGTTCTGGGTCACTTCTCCGCCCTCCGCGCCCAACTCGAGAGAGCCCTTTGAACCGTAAAGTCCTATCTGTTCGATATCGCCGTGGAAATTCGACTATCATTCCCGCCATCATTCTGACGTATTCGCGCGTCCGCACGTTCCTTCGTCGCCCCATTCGGAATCATTTCATCTGATAATTCCGCCCTGTGGCCTTATCGAGAGGGATTCGTGGCGCAACACGGATTTGTAACAACGTTTCTTGCGTTAATGCCTGTACCAAGTCTCTGGAAAATTGGACCTCGTCATCGTTCTCTCGTGCATCGAGCACGGAAAATCCGTATAACTGAGAGATATTGGATTTTCTTTTTTTTTTTTTTTTTTTAACTATGCGTTAGTGATCATAACACGTTTCAAGTTTCGTGTAGATAGGTAAGGTAAATAATGGCGTACGTGTTTCTGCTGGACAGTTCATAGTATGTATCAGTGAAAAGAATTTCTTCATTGTTTTGAACTAATTAAAGTAGGAAGACAAAATAGTTTGGATAAAGGGAATGGGTTTTTCTAAAATGTAGTTATTCTATGTTTAGAGGGAAATGGTATGTTTATTATGAAATTGGGATAAGGGATTTATAAATTATTCTCAAATGCTTCAAAGTAAGAAGCTATATCCTTGATTAATTTTAATTGTATCGCTTTATTTATTTTAGTATTAGAATTTGAAATATAAGTTAACAATATTGTCGTAGCTTTTATCGAATTGAAACTATTGTGACGTCAATGCTATCGTATTCTCTATATCCGATTTTTCTATTTTTTTTTTTTNTTTTTTTTTTTTTTCTTTTTTATTTTTCTATCATCTAGAAATGTTTTGTTCATTGATTTCTTCAATTTCATGAAATGAAAGCTTCCTTTGTGCCAGTGTAGAGATAGTGTACTGTTCGAATAATAGAATATGCAATTGGTAGAACGTTTGAATATTGGAATATTCGGATAATGAAAGTTTTGTATTAGCAATGATTAATTTTTAAGTTTAATTCTAGATTCTTTATTCAAATTTTATCTCAAATGCTTGGAGAAAAATTCAAACATTATTAATTACATAATAAATATTATTTACAATGAATTTTTAATTTAATCTTTTAAATATTTCATACAAAGAAAAGAGAAAGTAATAGTTGATGTGTGAAAAATTTAGAAATTTAACAATGAAATAAATAGTTATATTAGAAATAGATAGTTAAATAGATAAATAGCTCTGAAGAGTTATTTATTTGAGATATTATAATATATATAATAATTTCAAATAATAAACCAAACATAAATAAACATTAATTATTGAAATACAATGTTTTTCGACAAAGCTGAATAATTATATTTATTTTTACAATGAAATGAATTTATTCCTTTGCAAATTACATTATTTTCCAATGAACTTTTCGAACGAACACAGATATAAGAAATTATATTTAACATTTTCTCTTCTAAACATTATCTTTGTTTTCTCTGATATTTATATCTCCTTGCTTTTATTAGTGAATTATTTTAAGTAAATTCGCAATTGCAGATCCTTTATGATCTTATAATAAATGCTAATTGGTACAGTTTTGTATTTACAGAATTGAGGAAAACTTTACAAAGCAATATTGGATATCGTTATTCCACTTCTTCTTATTGATATTCCTGATAGTTGGACAAATTAATTGCCTCTCCCTTCTTTAAACAATATTTCAACAAGAGAAGCAAATTTCTCGAAAGACTTTCATATTTCATTGAACATACAACTATTTTTCTAACAACAAAATATAAAAATTCTAATTACAACTGAATTAATCATTGATATCCTCCCACCGAATTCAATTTCCTTCATAACAAGAATTACCAATCCAATAAACAATAGTTCAAGCATATTCCACCACAGTTCAAAACATAATCTAATCTCCATTTCCTCCCAAACTTCAACATTTCTGCCTTCATGCCACCATCTTCGTCATCGTCCTCCATCAAGATAAATTCCAATCATGATGGTCAAACAACGAATCAAGAAAGATGGATTCCCGGTTATATTCAACGAGATCTTGGAGAAAGCCGAACCGATAAGAGGGGAAAACTCGACGGATCGTTGGATGAAAATTAAATTAGAGGATCGGGGTCCGAGCGATATCAGGCCGCCGAACCGACATAGTCAACGAGCGAGAAAAGTTTTCAGATCGACAGTGAGAGAAGGGTTCTCATGGTCGAAGACGTTCGGTCAGAGAGTCAAGATATCCTCCAGGAAAGAAAAGAGGAAGCGGAAACAAGAATGGAGAGGGAGGGGGGCGTTGAAGATGGAATGTCCTCGCAAACGTGGGGAAGGGAACAATTGAATCAGTGAAATCAAGAAGCCTTCACGGCTTCAAACAATCACCGACCGACCGACCGCGAATTTAAATGTGGATTCCAAGACAATCACGAAACGTGACGGCGGAAAACATGGCTGGATCGAGAGATTTAACAACTGCAATTGAAATATACAAGATGTTTGAGAAAAAGAAGTTTATGTGGGTATGAACAAATAATGAGAATAGAAATATCATAATCATTTTTCAAAATTCCTTTTCTAATTATTCGACGAGCATGCGATGATGATTCGGTTTTATTGAGTCATTTATCGATGAAAATTGAACGAGAACATATTCAGATAGCGATTCATAAACATCGAATGTCACGTGCTACAAGTTAATGTATAACAAATAAATCAATCAAATTGTTTATTAAAGCTTTTTAACGAAAGCTTTTCTTTTTTCTTTTTTTTTTTTTTTTGAGCATCATGTAGACATCGAAAGTTGATGATGGTCGAAAAAGGTTGATGGGTCATATCATACATTTTCAAGAGGATAATCGAACCAGTGAACGAGAAATTTCACCCCTTTAGCCGTCCCGTTGGCTCCCGTTGGCAGCTGACGCGATCAATATCGATTTTTCGACACGGAATCGCGTGCTTAGCGATGCGAAACGCATGGTGGTGTAACGATTAACCCTTTGCCCCCGAACTACGTGCCTTAGCGATGTAATCGGCTCGCCGCTTCCTCTTCCGTAACGCAGCTACGCGTGTAAAGTGTGTTTGTAACTGTGCGCGTTCCATGCTGATTGTTTTATTTTGAATGTGTGTGTCACGTCGAAGAAGATTTAAGATGAAATGAGTATCTTTCTTATCGCGATGTGGTGAGTAAAAGAAGATGATTGAAATTTAAATAAATTATATATGTATTCGAAACATATATATATTTTTTAAAGAGGATCGATTATATAGGATAAAGTGAATATAAAAGTTTGTATACAATAATGTCGATCGAGGTTTGTTTAAGTTGTGATGAAGACAGAAATATCTCTCGTTTTATTTCATTTCTGATGAGAGAAATTAAATTGTTTATAATTTATATTAAATAAATTTCAACCGATATTTTTATACATCGACTTTTGTATTTGTTGATCTTTGAAATTGGATCTTTGAGGCTGAAATGAGGCTAACTAAATGCGTATAATAATATTCGTATATAATATGCAAATGAAAGATTTTTTCTTATCTAATTATCGAAACTGTTTTAAAAATCAATTAAATATCTATCTTTATCGTTATATATTATAAGGAAGAAAAAAAGGGATTCGTTCATATTTGTTCATTTCTATTACATATATCTAATTGCTAATTATAAAATAAATTTGTAAATTTTAAAAACGCAAAAATAGGAACGTTGCAAAAATTTGAGGAAGAGTTTTACACATGTTCATAAATCACGAAGAACTTGGTAATAAGTTATGATGCGTTGAAACTGTACAAATTGATGCTATAAGTATTTCATTGCACTTTATTCCGGTTTTTATGGAAAATTTCGTAATAAGTGGGCGTAACGGAGGGCGTATTAAAATTTTAACTTTTTCCGCCTGCACAGTGATTATTTTAAAACTGCATCGTGTTGGGAAATTTTACGAATTCTGCACGAAAAAAGTTCATTAAATATACAATTAAATGTTCATTAAATATATTCAAAATTTGTAAATAAAATAATAATAATAAAAAATAATAATACAAAAATTTCATTATATAATATATAATTAAATAAGAAACGAAGAAGAGAATTATCAATTTATATATGATATTTGTAATATTAAAAATGATAGAAATTTATTTGTGATAAAAAATTCCGTGTATATTGTATAATTATAAGAAATTTGTACAAAAATATTTGATTAAATCGTTTAAGAGGAAAAATATCTCGATTATTTGTGTAAAATAAAAAATTTTAAAACAATGTTACAATTTTTAAAATACTCAATGGTAGAAAAATTTTTTAATAAAAGTTTTTGCGATATGATATTTCAAATTTAAAAGAATTTATAATTAAACATAATCACGAATAATTACAGCATATTTTATATATTAACGATCAGCAAATTGTTTATATATACTTTTAAGGCAAACTTAAATTATTTAAAACTTGAAAAACACGTATGTACACGTAATATTTTTTATACTATAAATTGAAATCAAATTTTTTATTTCAATGTATAGATCCGATTTTCCAGATATCCCAGATATACATACACGAATGCTGTATATTTCAAGTTGTAAAATAAAAAAATTTTTGAAAAAAACATCGTAAAATGAAAATATGAATATCGAATGTATGAAGCTTAAATCGTTATATTTTAAAATTTATAAGAATTTAATTTAAACGAAAGGATTAATTAAAAGCATATAATATCAAAATAACAACAATGATACAAATATTCTTCTTATCCTTCAAAAAATAAAATGTAGAATAAAATTAATTTAAAAAATTTTCAAGTACTTCTCAACGATATCTCGATTACATGAATTATCTATATCATATATATATATATATATACATATAAAAATAAGCAAAAAAATATATAATGTAATTTTTTTTCATAATAAAAATTAATTTTCGAGAAAATTTATCTTTGAAAATTTTCTATATATATATATTCAATCTTCTACTTAAAAATAAGAACTTAAACAATACATTTTTATTTTATATATATATATATTTTTTTTTTGTTTATTTCCATACGTAAAATAACCACTTTTTGATATTTCATTCGTATTTGGTCAGCAATAACCAATTTCAGGACGTAGTTAAAAATTTTTCAGATTTGCTTTATTTCAAAAATGAAGCCTCGAATGAAAAAGTTTTGTTTTATACTTTCGAATTATTTTTCCATGTAGAATTATTCTCTGCTCAGGTATGTATCACCAATTATGGATACACTACGAACAAAATAAACGCGAACTACCGCACGAGCGCGAAATATGAAAAACATCCCTTCTGTTCTTTTGTCTAGTTTCTGACACATGAAAATACCGAATGAACGCAGGAATCTAGATGCAACCACGTTTCTTCCGTTTTCAATTCATTCACGTTGACTATGCGTTTCTGTTTTTCAACATGACACTTCTTCTCTCCCTATGCTTTCGATATCATCACCTGTAAGGGTTGTTTATTTTGGAAACAGTTTTGAAAACTGTTACGTTTGAGAATCAGACTGATGAATCGATATTCACATGTAGTTTATTAGAAAATTTTCTTTGCAATTGTTTGTAGGATAATGAATATCTAAGTGGATTAATTTTTCTTTTTAAAGTTGAAGAAAGTTTTGAAGATTAAAATTTTCTTCTTGTTTAAATATTCATGAAAGAATTATTATTCATAAATATTTATAGAATTTAAACAAAATTTATTTGATAAAAGTTTAAATTAAGAACATTTTTTATGATAAATAAAATTTAAAATGTTACAGTTGATAAAATATGATATTAATTTTTATATATTTTCAGAAGAACTATTTATATAATATTATAAATAATATTTGTAATTCTAATGTGAAAGAAAACTATGTTTAAATAAATTAGTTGAAGAAGAGTGTTTGGATCTTGTAATTGAAATTAGGCAAGAGTTTTAGTTATAAACATTTATAATACATAAGATCTGAACAAATTAACTATTTAAATTTCATTTTTAAAAAAAAAAGAATTATATTACTATCCTGAAAAATTTTAAATTTTCACTGAAGTATAAGTGAAATCTAAAGTGTAGAATACGTATTTCAGTTAAGTTGATGTTGACTTGTAGATTTATGATGTTTCATGTTTATTTAGATAATGGGAGAAGGTAAGTACGTGCATTAACGAAATTCATTATCATAAATAATATGTAACCTGTTGAACTATACGTACTATACGTCTGCGCAGAATATAGGTTACGAAAAAGTTCAACGGCTTAACAAGTATTAGTTACAACGGAGATAAACCGCATCACATTAATTACTGTTGAACACGCAAACAAACAGTTTAGCAGTTGTTAACACATTATATATTATGCATGAAGAAATTACATAGTTATCATTACTCGATTATGTGCTCTTAATCACCGATACAAATATATACATGCGTGAAACATACGTTTATTACGAAAATGACAGAGAAATCAATATAAACACTTTTCTTAGAAATGTTAAATGTTTTCAAAGCTATATCACTCATTTTTTATAAATACTTTGTGGATATAAACAAATTCTTCATTATACGAAGAACGATTCATTCTTATCGTCATTTCATTTCGAAAATTAATTTACAATAATCACAAAATCAGAGAATCATTATTCCATGCTTATTTCTCATTTTCAAAATGCCAAAAAATAAAATAAAATACCATTATAATTAGATATTCTGAAAAATTAAAAATTATAACAATAAACAAAAAAATTATAAAAATTATAAGTCAAAGCGAAGGAAATTAATTCGATTCGTGTTATTTCATTTGGAAGAATTGTATTGATTTCCTATTTTAATTCTTCTAGCAGATGCTTCGATTCAAACCTTGTTCCAACAAACGGCACACGGATAAACAGCCTTTGTTTTCGCATTCTTTCGCTAGCCTTTGTCACCGTCTAGAAGGAACCAATACTATTTCCTCATCGAATCAGTCGAGTTAGAGTCCCTCGGATCTACGGAGGATCTTGTATGTGCCGTGAGCAAAGGAAACAGCGCAATATCTTTCTACTGATTCTCCTTCTTCATCTGAGAAGTTGTTTTGTCGAAAAGTTTCGATTCGTTGAACTCTGCCTTTTAACCGTCAACGAATAACGAATTGTTTTGATATCATAAACTTAAATTCAATTTTTCTAAAGAAAAATTGACAATTTTCGCAGTATTAAACTTGTAAAGCTTGCAATTTGAGATTCATTTTTAACAGAGATTGCAGATTTTTCGTTGTTTCTCGATATTTTTCTTGGATATTTTCGATAAAGAGGTGATAATAACAAAAAAAAAAAAAATGTAGAGAACGATAAAGAAGAGAGATCAAATTGATCACGAAGATATGTGCAATACGATGAATCGATTGTAAGATATTTATGTAATATTCAAATATTTTACTTTGTACGTTTGCTATATATATGTCTAATGTGTATCATAGTTAATGATAATACATTTGGCTAATTCTTCTTTTGTTATTATCGATTACAAATATTTAATACATATCGTTGTGATGTTTCTACATATTTTGATATAGAATCATTTTAATAAATTCAAGAAAATTTATAATACAAAAAATACAATAATTTTCATAAAAATCATTAAATGTGTACAAAATTTCTATTCACAAAAATTATTTCTAATTACTTTAAGAATATCATTGAATTGTTATAATTCTGTGTTACTAGATGAAGCTTTCTAAATGTGAATAATGTAAATAAAATGAAAATATTAGTCATTTTATGATTTTAAAATGAAATTAGAAATAAGAAATATATAGAATTAAGATACTTCGCTAAAAAAAANATTCTGTGTTACTAGATGAAGCTTTCTAAATGTGAATAATGTAAATAAAATGAAAATATTAGTCATTTTATGATTTTAAAATGAAATTAGAAATAAGAAATATATATAGAATTAAGATACTTTACTAAAAAAAAATCGAAAGATTAATTAATTAATAATCTTTTAATTAAAGCTTCATTAAAATATGTAAACAAAAATTCAAGGTTATATCGTTGTAACATTACAATGCTTCTGGCCAATTTCCTTTCATTTTATATGCATTGGTCTGCATTATGCCAAAAGTGTTTCAAAATAATTACCATTTATTATTAATGTTTAATCTGTGCAACATTGGTCTTTGCCTCCACAATTTTCTATGTGTATCATATTCGTGTTAATTCTAAACTCACTAATAAACCTACAATTTCAAACATGCAACAACCCAACACAAAATAACACTATTTATAGTTTTATTTATCAAAGTTATATATATATATATATAAAACACATGTACAAATTAAACATTATCATTGTTGCTAAAATCTGTTAACATTTACTCATTCAAAACACGGGTGTATATATGTTCACATTTTGTCGAAAATTCTCCATTTGTTCAAACATAACCTATATTATGTAATAACGAACCATCGGTTCCATTTACGCGGGCATTAAGATTTAATAGGGAAACTTCGGTGCTGAACACAGTCAGAATTAGCAGGAAACGCGAGAATATCGCCGTTTTAAGCATCGTTTTCAGGGTATTGCCTCCAGTGCGAAATTACCATGTCGAACAACAACGGAGTACGCATACAGAATGAAGTGGATCTGAAGGGTTGATGGCGTGGTTAGGCTTCCTAGTGTGTTGGTGGGTACATGGCCGGTTTGTCAGCAGTTTTCGCATTAAACGCGATTAGATTCATCGAACTGTGATTTTAATTCCTGGTTAATTAAAGAAAGTGGAATCTGAATGAAATTGAAATACTCTAATGCTTTAGATCTGCTAAAATATCAATCGAATAATATAATTTGAATTCTGTTCTCTGATTTGATATTAAGTGGGGTATTTTATAATTTTATATTGATAAAATTAATATTAATGTATTAATATTGGGAAATATTTAATAAAATTGTTTGTGTTTACTTTCTTTAGAAGAGATATAATTTTTATAACGTATTTATAAATAATATAAATTTCAGAATACAATAAATTTAAGAATTGTAATCTAATATATAAATCTAATAAAAGAATGAAGGAATTTCTACATATTTGATAACATGAATTTAATAACATAGAAATGTGAATGAATATGGTGAATATTTTGAAGCTTTTGAAACATTAATTTAATATCTATTTAAAAGAGAGACTAACATTTATGAAAAAAGAATAATAGAATTTAGTTTAATTTCATATTTTTAAAATCTCTTCTGAAATATAAAAATATTCAGAAATCATAGAATTCTGAATATACGAATGAATCAAATATTTCATAAAAAAAGAAGAAAAGAATCTCATAAACTATCTTTCTAATGAATTTACAAAATTTTTTTTCAAATTTAAATTTATCCTGAATTCAGTCCTTTAAATTTTACTTTCTCTTGATCCTTTAAACCTTCAGTAATCAAAATTAATTGAAGATTCGTTAATTATTACAGTAATTAATTATTGTAACAATTTACAAATCATTAATTTGTTAATAAATACGAAGTTTACGTAATATTAACTATCATTGTCGTCCCCGATTCTGAGGAAGTTAGTTACAATACTGGCGGAACGTTAGTTTGCAAACAATGGACATGGCTTACGAACAGAATCCACGGCAAATTTAGGAGAAGCCATCCTTCATGGACGTGTAAGCTACCTTATCGTTTACATATTGTCATGCAAATCTTCTTTGAGATTAAATTGGAGATTAAATTTTTGAACACGAGTCATAAATATCGTTTAATACGATTGATATTAAAATTGATATTAAAAAAAAAAAAAAAAAAAAAAAGAAAGAAAAAAAACGAAAGAAAGAAATTAATAATCTTTTATTCAATCGTTCAAATATTAAATTTATTTATCGTAAATCTAAAATCCATTTAAAATAATTGCAAAGAATATTTGTTTGTTACGTGTCAATAATTTATTAATTTCGATGGATTCTATTTTAAACATAATTATAGATGATGCACAATCATAATGCGAATGTATAATAAATGTAAATTGATGCATCATTGAATTTACGAATATACATATGTATGATATATAAGTCATTGTTATCATCGACATTGTATTACATTTATAAATATTGGTGATAATTATTTTCCTTTCTCTCTCTCTCTCTCTCTTTTTCTTCCACTTTATATAATAGGAAAAATAAAACGATATTACATAATAAATTGTTACATATGCTTGTTATGTTTTAAAATTGATTTCCATCGTTAACTAAAAGTATTTACATCAAACAATTATTAGCGGTTGCATATCGCGTAAATAATAATTATTCATGCATATGTAATACGATACACATGAAACAAATAAATATCCCCTGCGAAAGTCGCAAAATCTTCAATAATAACTCTTTGCCATTTCAATAGAGAATTAATTTCAATAAATTAACTAGCATTAAATCCCTGCATTATTTTTAATAAAATTAATTTCAATCCTTAGTATGAAATTAAACAATATTTCAATATTGTTTAAAAATTGAGTTCAATTTCAATGTAAAATTATTTTCCTGGACAATTCTATCATTTGCATATAATGAAATTATATAAAAATCTATATATGTTCAAGATTATATCAATATAAATTTTAAATAGATTTTGAAATTATTCTAACTAACAAACAAATTTCTCGACTAAATAATAATATTAATTAATGAAAATAAGACGATGATTTCAAAATTATTATGTAGGAGATATTTTAACTTGAGTCTTGTAAAACTTGATGAAAGTATGAGGAAATAAATATCATTTTCATTTTGCATATTCCTGTTTTTAAAAATCAATTATATCTTTAGAAACTTTTTAAACATTTATAAAAACATTTAAGATTTTATTCAAATTTCTATTGAATTTTTAATTGAACCGGATTTAAATGAAAAATTAAATCAATAGATTTTTATATTTCCAAATTTCTAAAATTTTAAAATCTTTTGAAATAAATTTTTATATTTAATAAATGAAATTGATACAATAAAATTCAACAAAATTCAAATTCAAAATATCGCTGGAAATTATAATTTTTCGAATCATATGAATTAATAAAAATCATTTTTTAGAACCGTGTCCCCACTATTCAATTATTTTATTTGAAAAATCTTGTAATACTATTACAATAAAAAATAAATAAAATATCTCAAAAATCTGTGCATAACATCAACACACATCAACTTCATCGATGTGGACGAAATAAAAATGGACGAAAATCACAAATTGCAAAAAGTATTCATAACCGTAATCGAATAAATTTTGGAAAAAGAATCAAGAAATTTACCACTCTTCTCGATTTCTTTTCCCTTTTTCGTTCACACGCGGTCAGTCGAGGGGAAACTGCTCCTCGACAAAGCTGAAGACACTCGAGCAGTTGTGTGTCGTTACTGACGAGGGTTGGACGTCGTTTTACGACCGAGGGGGAGAATTTCTAAGCAGCTTTAAAGGTACGCTCGTGGAATATATCAGTTTTTCATTGTCGTACGTTAGCAACCACGTGAGGCTCATGGTGTGCAGTAATTTTTTTTTCATTGCCATAGTCGAGGAGATATATGTATATCGGCGAAATTATATGTAGGTCGAGCAACCCACACTTTTCCTTTCGCAACAACCACGACAACCAATATCTCGTCTAAGTGAAAGAACGAATTGGTTTCAATGAGAAATATTATTTTTTATTAAAATGTATTATGATTTTGAATTAATAAGTGATGAATGTTTAATTTAAAATCCTTTAATTAAAATCCTTATTAGAGGATGATTATTGTTATATATTTTATGGAAGTAAATAATTTATTAGATAATAATTTTCTTTTAGTTGAAAAATGTTAAATAACAATTAATGTATAGTTATGCATTAAAAATTAAAGTGAAGAATGTTTTTATTTTTATCAAGTATTTTCCCACGATATTTCTTCGTTTATTTCATTAATAATCCAGATTAAGATGCCCTTTTGAAAAAAGTTGATTACGTAAATATTTTTCATAGGGGATTTAAAAATTCGTAAAAGCCAGAAATTTGAAGAACCAAAGGAGAAATTTAAGAATCCAAGGAAAACTAAGTATTCAACTGTAAAACCGTGCAAGAAGCTTTATATTAATTTTTACGAGACACAAGAGGGGGAGTAAGAGGAGAAAATATATGAGTTTCGAGGAATACGATTTCTTCGTGCCGTTGAGCCGCTTTTTTCAAAGAGACGTACACGAATCAGTGGTGTTGTGGTAATTTTTGCAAAAATTGAATTTCGTATTTCGCCACCGATGTAATCGTTTCGAATCCTCATAACTTCTCCGCACAAGTCGAGGAAAGGGATATGCCTCTTCGTGAAATTATAACACGGTCTCCTTATTATTAAAAACTCCCAACTTTTACGCACGAAACGAGTACGATTTCTATTCGCGTATATCTAAAGTTTGATACTTTAAATCCAGTCGTAAGATCCGATTGTTTCTGAATAATCTTCATAACTTTCGATAAAAGTGAAAGAAAAAAAAAAAAAACTGTTAAGGGAGAAATGTAAGGAGTATAAGATTTCAGTCACAACAAAAGTCTTCAGAGGAAGATATATGTTAAACGCGATATAGTGAGTAGAAGAAAGTGTTGAAGAGCCATTTCTGCTATTCAGATTATTTCTGCTATAACTTATAATGATAAAAATGAATTCTCTAGTAGATATAGTATCGTAATATTTCGAATATTAAATATAAAGATTAATGTAATTTTTCTTCTCGACTATGATTCTTTGTAATTTTCTTGTAACAAGAAATATTTAGAAATATTTAATTATGGAATTTGAAATAGAAATATTTGAATGAAGAGAATAAAAATTATTTTGTCAAGAAGTTTTGTATTTATATCTGATGTTTATTAATCGATGAAGATTATTCTGTGATTAAATTGCCCATTACAATTTATTAAAACTTATAATTTTAATTATGTAATATAATTTCATATATAATTATCTTATAATTATCTTATAATTATTTCACTAAAATGTATATATCACGATTATGCATTATATCACGTGAAATAACGAGAGAACTATTACGAAAAAACATAATTTGTAAATTTCATTTTATAATATATATATATATATATTCATAAAGATTATATTTCATTTTAGAATATTGTATTTAACATTAATTTCACGGAAAATTTTATTCAAGTTTTTACTTTTAACTCCAATTATATAACAATAAGTTTGATATAAAATAGAACACTATAAAACGAAACGAAATAAAAATGGAAACAAACTCGTCGGCATTTAAAAAGAAAAAAAAAAAAAAAAAAAGAAAAAGAAGAAAAAAAGAACGAAATTGAAAAAGACATTTACACGCGGAATTCAACGATCCCAGTTCGAGAAACCATGGATTGGTCGGAAAGGGTGGTGCAATTTTCGCGAGTGCTTCGTTGGAATTTCTTTCTCGTATTGACTGCCACAACATTCACGTGTTTCGCACGACAGCAGTTAAATCTATATTTTGTTTCCTGTTAAGTCGCTCGATCGTATTTCTATCTCGTTTTTCTCTTCCATTTCAGCATCCCTATCTTACATATTTTATTTTCTTTATTATCTTTTACTCTCTCTTTTTTATCTGACTCTCTTTTCTTTTCGAATTTCTTTTATTTATTTAATACTCTTTCTTTACGACCTACGAAGAATGAAAAATTATTGAGTTATCCTTAACTAATACGATTTCCGTTTTTAAAATTGTTAAAAAAATTTTTAATTCAAACTTCGTTAAAATTTATTTCCAAAAAAGGAATGAATTAAAATTTGAAAATTCTATTTTCTCACTTTTTTTATTTGATTTTATTTAAATCAGTGTTTAAGAGAAATTTTCTGTTTGAACGCAAGTTATGAAATTTTAAAAATTTCTTGTTTGATAAATATTGCATGCCATAAATAATAATTTTCACAATTTTGACATATAATGTCAACTAGTTTGTTTTCTTTTAGCTTCAAAATAAATTAAATCCAAAAACAATATTTTCCATAATAAAATTACGAAAATTAAAGATCTACGATAAATGCAATATGCATTTTATAGAAAACTACAAAATATAATTTAATTTATATATAAATATGTATGTAAATATGTATATGACTATATAGAAAAATTAATAATTTAATTCTCAGACAACAATAATTAATATTCGAAATCATATTTAAATGAAGAAAATATATCGTAATTTTACATATTGTATTTATTCTTTTATTATCCATATTTACGTACGTATATCTTCTATAATTATATAGGAAAATAAATAATAGATATCTACGTGAATAATCACTTATTTAATCGTAGCATCACGTGAATACCCATTATATCGTTTTTGCTATTTATTTACATGGACAAATAAATATATTCCACAATACGCGTTCTTGTTCGTGGCAACAGTACGAAAACAACGAATTCTTAAGGGAAACATCCAATTCAGCACGTACCGTATAAAATGGGAGAGATTGTACGTGTTTCGAGATTCTACAGCTCCCTAATGACAGAAAGATATTATTTTACGAACAACACAAATGTCGGCCATACGATTATTTATGGTTAAAGTGTTACAGTGTTCTTCAATCTTTTTTGAATTACAACTTTTTTTTATAATATTCAAATAACTTATTATCTTCTACTCTAATAATAAGAGGATTACATTGATATTTTTGTAGAATATGCAAGTGTAATTATAATTAAGATAAATAAGTATTAAAAAAGTATTACTTAATATATTGATTGGATAAAATTATAGTTAAGATTTGTTATTGTTAGATGAGTTAAATTTTGAATATATAATCTATTGAAATGAAATTTCTAATAAAATTTAAAAAGATTAGTTGTTGTGGATTATTTAATTTCGTTCATTTTCTTGAAGAATATTCAATAGAATAAACGAAAAAAATAATCATAAAAATATCATAGAGTTTGATTTATAAAAAAAACAAAATCAAAGCCTGCTACTTAGGCTGAATATTTTACTCGCTATCATATCTTAAAAACTATTAAATTTCTAATAAATTTATCTACTCATTTTTCAATGAATAACAATGTTTATTTTCTTTTTTTATTTTATTTTTTGAATAAATCAAAAATGTTTACATTATTTCTAATTTTAAATATTCATTACATAATTATAGTTAAACTCTTGTATTAATATTTTATTGTTATCATATTATCAATGTTTTTTCAAATTTTAATAAACAGCTGACATTCTTTGATAAAATTTTGAGATTTATACAAGACTTTTCAATATTTTGCCCAAATAATGATGAATGAATATTATTATAATATTTTTCAAATTAATATTGCAAAACTATATCTAAGTATATTGATAAAAAGATTTTTTTCTCAAAGTTTATAATAAATAACGTTAATCGAGAAACGATTAAAAATTCTGAGATTTTAACAATCGAGTATACGTGCACAAGTTGCTATAAATTTAGAACGAAAGAGACGATATCTCTGATACGAGCTGTCAAGTTAAAATCTACACTTGCATGCTTCGTGCCTACCTTTCTTTTCAAATTTTCATGTTCACCTCATTTTGGAGAAAACTAGGCTCTGCTTTGGGAGTACGTCACGTAGACTCATCAATTCTTTCAAGCACTCACGAATCACGAAATCGTGATTTTCATTTCAACTTCCACTAACTTGAATTTTTCATATACTTTTCTCTCATCCCTCTTTTTATCTTTTTTCTTTTTTTTCTTAAGGTAAATTTTGTAGATGAATGTAGAGTCTCATCTCAATTTTTATTAGTTCATATCTACTATTTTTGAATGAATTCAAAGTCAAAGGATACTTAGAAATAGTAGAAACAATAATGTTATCAAAGTGGATTATATACATAAAAGAATAATGTATCGAATTTTCTTTTGCAACATCGAATTTTTAATATTTCCATAATCATTTTATTCTTGCTTTAAATAAAACAAGCATTTGCTACAGAATAGTATCCAATTGCGAATCTTATATCACTTGCAATTCATTCATGACTATCTTAAAATTTCTTTCCAACTTTGGGAAATCTGGGATAGGTTTCAGAAGATAGCACGAAAGATATCTGTAATTCATTCAAGATCTTCTTAAAGTCTCTTCGGGATTTTGAAAATCTGGAATGAATTTCAGATGATAGTACGCAAGTTCTACGACCTCAATTCATTCTACGTATTCCTGAAATCTATCTAGAGTTTGGAAAATCTAAATCGGATTTTATTTATATCGCTTTCGAATTTTGTGTTAAATTAATTTTCACGTTCAAAACACTCTTTATGATATATTATATATTATGGTGTACCATGCATAAGTATATTAACTATCTAAATGATCTATGATTTATCATTAGTTTTCTTCATAAAATTTTTCTATCATGTAAAATAAAAAAATATTCTCTAATAATCATAGACAAAACACAATTTCTCATATAAATACTTACTCTAAAGACAAAGTACATGGACTTAAAATATTACTACTGTTATTTCCTTACAATGAAATATTGAAATGATTTAATCTTTTAATTTTTGTTTTTCAGTATCCAAAAATTTTTCCAATTTCTTCAGAAGAAAAATTCGATAAATTAACATAATAGAATAACAATATTTCTTTCAATATACAAGAGAAGAACAAAATAAATATTCCAATTTTTTATTATTCCAATTTTTCGAATTGATTTTCAGATCAGCAGCAATCAATAATATCACAATCGAACAATTCTCTCTCTCTCTTTTTCTACTTTATTTATTATTCCATAAACAAACAAATCCACTAATAAAAAAAAAAAAAAAATCGCAAATCGTGCTCAACTCAAGAGTTCTTCCATTCCATTCTTCATAACGAACTGCTTAACTCGATTGAATCTTGCAATTCAAATCTAAAAATTCGTCAATGGCGTATTAGCGGACAATCGAATGAAGAATTATTCGCTTGAAACCCGTCAATCATTATATCTTATGGCAGTTGGGCTGCAAAGCACGTTTTACTATGCGCGTGGCGTAAATCGGAAACAGGTTGCAGGGGTTTGAACTCGCCTCTGGCACCGGCCTGTTTTCAGCATTTCGGTCAGTTGCCAGTGGCGTGCAAACGGTCTGCAATTAGCCCGCTTTCTAATTTGGTTCTGGCTGCCTACCACCGATCTGACGATCAAATCACGTGACCCCCCCTGGTTACGAGTCGAAGTTTAAACCAAGTAACTCGATAGCTCGAAGCGTGCTGTTGCAAAAATGTTTTGCGATTTCGTTCAGGCTCGTGTATGCACGCTCGAGTCCCGTTTCTCTTCATTTTTCTTCATTCTCTCTATCTTTTTTTTTTTCTTCTTCTACTCTAACTTAATTTTCTGGTAATGGGTGTAGAACGTTTTGTAGAATTGCAATAAGTACAGTGTGGCGGATAATAATATTTTAGAAAAAAAATAATAATCCTTTGAAACTTTCTTAAAATTGGATCGTTTGATTTTTTTTTTTTTTTGAGATGTTAAAAAGTTTATTAAAGTAATGCGAAAAATGAAAATTGTTTAAAATTGTTGTTGGAATTGCGAAGAAGAAAGTAAAGATCGGGATTTTTAATTCTTTTCTGAGCCTATAATGAAAATTTTCAATGTTTTGTAGATCTAATTAAAGAATATACATTGATAATGTTTCATTGAAATTGATTGGAAAAAAGATATTGAAAGATATAAAAATTTTTATTACGATTATAAATCACGAATGATTTTTACTATTTTTAATAATTTATAGCTCGTACATGTAATATCTCGAAAAAAGTTTTTTAAAAAGTTATTTTATTTTAAAGGATGTGCGAATATTTTTGTCCAATTGTAGAATCAAATTTGATCATTTCATGGTTTTCGAATAAAACAAGTTCAACAAAAATTTTCAAATTACATTAAAATTGGTCATTTCCGGATTAAACACAAGTGAACTATCGATATAGGTGATATTACGTGGAAATAGAAAATGTAAAATAAATTTGTTTCATATGAGAACTAGTCTTCGAAAAAATTAAATTTAAAAATTCACCTATTACTCCACTGATTGTATGTGTTCAATCTCGATTTTTGTTACCTCAATCAAAAAACTAATCAAAACTTAAACGATAAAATTTTATTCTACATTTTTTTTCTTATTTTTACATATAGAATATCAAATTCATTTGTATCTAATCGATAATAATTTCAATTCTAGTTGAAATTTTTTCGAATTTATCTTACTCGAAAACGAAAGTTTTAGATAAAAAAAAATTTTTATTTTATTTTTGAATATTTTCGACTTATTTTTTCACATAAAATCACATTCTGGTTATACCACTAGTTATATATTATCTTGTACATGTATATAATAGTATTCAAAGATAATTATAGTTCTGTTCAAGCAGAATCTGTTCATCAGATCTCAAACTGTCTAGCAACGATAGATATAACCTAAAATAATATACCATTTCTAGACAATATACCATGTCTAGACAAATTTAACTTAGCCTAACCTAACATAATCAACAATTATTTCTTCATTTATACAATATCAAGATATATCTTTTATCCAGTATTATTTTTATATAATCTATTTTATCTAGACAAATATTAATCTGATTTAGACATTGTTTAAAATCATTACACTTTAAATTTCTGAATAAAATACGATTGAATAGAATACAATTTTTTCTTCATTTAATATTTAAATAAAATTATTCATCTGAAATATGCTTCTAAATATATATACATATATATCATGAATGACGAAAATAATTAATTTTTATACATATTATCTTACTAAAATCAAGAATAAAATATTTAAAGTTGATTTAGGACACTCAACGATTAATAATTCAGTGAAATAAGAATTTTTTAAACTTCGTGTTATTAATATGATTTAATATTAGAATTAAATTAAAACAAAATTCAGATATTAAAGATTTATTTTTGCATATATTAAAAATATACAAATGCTTTTAATAAAATTAGTCTTTAACCACAATACTTTAAAAAATAGCATCAAAATCTTCACAATCTGTTTCAATTAGAAAAGCAATATTAACAAAGAAAATTCAATTCTATGATTATTTTTCTCTCCATTATTTATTAAACATTATAATGATATTAGAATGATATATCAGATTTGATGCATCTTTCACGAGTTTACATCATGCAAAAAAATCCTTACAATTCTTACTTGACGTATAAATATCTTTAAACAATAATATTAATTCGATTTAAAAAGAAGTTCTTAAAATATTCATACATACATATTCGCATACATACGATAACGAAAATGAATATCCTACTAGATCAATACCATTTATGATTAATCCTTGCCTCGATCAATTTAAAAACGAACTCCGAACTCAAAACGAGAACGAGGAGAGCCGTTCCCTCTAATCGAAGTAATTTAAAATTCTTTAATCCAGACTCAGAGGAATGGAAGGTTTATTTCGAAGGGAGGAAGGGAGGTAAACTCCATTCCCAAGGACCGTTTGTTTCTGGAGGACAACAGGCTCGCGCTGCTCGATCGTGATTTCTTACCTGAACATTGAAGTTTTACGGAGCGTGAACGAAATACATAGGAGAATCTAAATGGAACGGCGTGGATCTCACCGTGAGAGCCGATATTACGGATTCTCTTACGGATTCTTGAATCACTGGCTGCCGCGAGAGCCACTGAATGAAGCTCGCCCAAGAGGATTTCCATCCGCGTGGCGAGGGATTATCGAGAGACGACGAAGAAAGCGAAAGAGGAAGTGTTGCACTCGATCATAGAAAAAAAAAAAAAAAAAAAGAGATTTTTGCTTTAAACTTTCGAGTTATTCGAAAATTCGAGTATTATGATTTTGTTGAATTGGCATGTTACAATGTTTCGAAAATAGGAAGGATAAGCTATATACTGTGAGGAGAAAAAAAGTAAAAGTAGTTCTTATTCTGTAATGGAAGCTCTGATTAGGAGAAAATTAATTTCTTTTATTGTTAGGCAAAACAATTAATTAGAAAATACTTTACTTCTTCTTAATTGTTTAGATTGTTAACTAATATTTCATTATGGTATAACATTTATTTCGAAAGTGTGTCAAATTCAATCCTGAATTAAATAAAAAAAATTTTGTTTTTACAAAAATTAATTGTACGCAGCTTTATCCTATTATAATTCCAATATATATATTTTTCTCAATAAAGATTAATAATAATAATCTCTTTATATTGTGCACAAGATAGATTTATATTAGACGAATTATATTGCGAGTCAAATTGCTCGATTTCAACCGATTTATTTTATTTAATTAAAATTTTTCAAGAATAATTGATAATAATGGATGATAATTTATAAGAATAATATCGAAAGATCCATTAATTTGTATTGAAAATAAACAATATGATTTAAAACGGTAATAATAATTTATAGATTAATGTCCATAACTTTGGCTTCAATATAACAAAATATAATATACATATGTATATATCAGTTTCACAATTTTTAGATAACGATATAAATAATTTAAATTTTAATGGGTAATAAAATATTTTTAAAATAAAAATTCTTCTAAATTGTAAAAATGCAACCTAGATAACGGTCCAAATATCAATAAATAATAGGATTTTTTCCGAATATGCTTATATATATATAGAAATCAAATAAAGATAAAAATAAAGGATATAAAAAATTCACGAATTATTATTTTATTTTTTAATTTTTATCATTTCGTACAATTGAAATATAAAACATTTATTCCCTTAATCAATATATAATCTTACATTAAAATCGTCCATGTCGTTATTATTAAAAACTCATTGACTCACTTTCCTCACTTTTAATCATCAAACCAAATTCAACATGAAACAATACGAACCTTAATAATATCCACGTCAAAGAGAATATTTTTATGAAAGTCTCACGCGAATTTGCTATAACGTTTATGACACAAACGATCGTGATCCTGGAAACGTAAAACAACCCTAGGTAGTATTTACTAGGTGTTTTTATCTCTCCTATGAATTTCGTGGAATTAAATTAAAGTGCGAACTCTTTCAGCATAACGACCATAGAGTGAAACGAGGTCTATGCGTTATTACTCCCATGGGTAGGTGGATATGAAATATTTCTTTTTCTTTTTCTTTTTTTTTTTTTTTTTTTTTACGATCAGCTGGCAACGTCATGACGCCACGTTTCGTCAAAGATTTTTCACATCTCGAAAGAACGGTCGATTACCATAAACTCAAGCAATCGTGAAAATTCGTGCTTAGCTTTGGGCCAGGGGAATATAAATAGCGGTAGCTTCTTTGAGTGAAAATACTGAGACGAAATTTATTCATGAAGTAATATTTTCGAGAATGATGATTTCACGTACACACGTGTATTCAAAAGAATATATTTAAATCGTTGTTTTTAAGGTCATTGTTGAGGATGGTTGGATTGTAAATCATTTTTCATAATTTTCCTTCGATATTTTAACGATTGTAATTATAAAATATCGAATATTCTTCTTCTTATCAATTTTTATCAATCGATCAAGGGATGAACACACACTGATGAATTCTTGGACTTTAAGATTAATTATTTCGATTTTTGGAAAATTAAATGCTAATCTGAGTGAGAATGCATTTCGATAAGAAGTGAGATTGCAATAATAAAAATCTTTCCTCAAATTCAGTAACCTTTTTTCATTAACTAAATATCCCTTCGTTTTTCCAATAATCTTATTCCGTCACACGAGAGAATTCCTTTCTTTTTTCCTTCCCTTGAGTATCGCTTCTGAGATTTTTTAAAAGTTATCGAAGAAACAAAGAAGAGAAATGAATAGAACGATCGATTGTAATCGATTCAGGGATCAATTTCACCGTCTTACACTTCGAGGAGTCCACTCTCACGAGGGTCGAAGATTAACGAGGTTCAGGGGTGATTCTCAGAGGGGATCGAACTAGATTCGAGGCTTGGGATGCAACGCGGATGTCACATGCTAATCGAACATCATCCAAGCAACCGCGATTGCGGTTTCCGGCGCGAGGTAGAGACGATTTCGCACGGTTAGATAAATAATTGCGGCAACGAGCTCAAGCTGACGCTCATACCGTTCGCCGTATCTGAATATTAATTATTTCTCAGTTGTTATTGCTGTTCCTATATATATTTTAAGACGAATTAAAATAAAAAGAAAAATCGAACATTGGAATCTCGGATAAAAAGGTTCCATTAAAAGATTAAAATTTTGAAAGGGATGATAATATGGTAATTGTGATATTCGTTCGAATGGGGAAAGAGAGGAGGGATGAATATTTTATTAAGTGGATTTTCTTTTTTTTTTTTTCGTGTTATGTAAATTTTATCAAATTTTCTCTTAATTTACAGTAAAATGTAGATTAAATGCGCAATATATTTTCAAGAATAAATCTTTTAAATATCAGTGGAAGAAATGTCATTGTATATTTGTAATTCGAATATCGGTGTATCCCTCATCAAAATAATTCTTAGGTTTATGGAGATTCATTGTTCTCCTCGATAAATCAGAAAGTCGTAATTAACTATGAATTTAAATATCGTAGGCTAATATAGCTTCTGCGATAAAATAATCGTAATATGTTAATGCAAGATAAAAGAATATAATATAAATAGAAAAATAATGTATGGAAAACAGATAATATAAAAATACATATAAATAACAAATGAACGAAAAGTATTAATTATTATTATCTATCTTCATTAAAATAGGAATAATTAATAAGATTAAATAATTCATTAAAATAGAAATAATTAATAAGATTAAATAATTCATATTTTCAAGCTTTTTATCACAATCGATGGTATTAATATAAAAATATAACTTCGAAAAAATATTGACATAACATTCAACAATCGATTTTAGTAAAATTTTCAGAATACAATATAATCGTCATAAATCTTCGGAATATTTTTTAAGTTTTTATTACACTGACTCTGATAAAAAATTTAACCTTCGGTATTTTTTTCGTTTTTTCCCCGACAAGTTGCAATTTTTTTCAAAACTTTTTTTACAACTCGAATTACTTTAAGTCTAATTTTAACCAAGTTATCGTGTTTTTTCGATTTGCCAATATTGTTTTATGTGCGCACAGTCGAACATGCGTCCGTATGCAGAAGGATGCCAAAATAATAGAGCCTAGAAAATAAATGAGAATTTGAATAAGCGAACCGTAAAACTTTAAGCGAGTAACCCGAGACTCTTGGAATCGCATTTATCAGAGATTATCGTTTAACTTCTGAATACGTTTATCATGATCTTCTATTTGCTCTCAAACCATTCATAATGTTCCCGTGATTTCATTTTTCCCTCCCATTCCCAAATTTAACAATTCAACTTGGACTCTCGACTCGTCCATACGATCGAATCGTCATAAAAAAAAAAGGATCAATCAGGAATGAATTACAATCCCGAAATTGGCATGATCGGCACGAACGGATCGGGTCGATTAACGAAATTCATGCTGCTTCGTTCGCTGGTGCAAAAACTTTATAACAGGGATTATTCACAGTGTATATCGAATCTCTTCAAAACGATTTATGGCCACCGGTAAATTATGGCCTCACTAAATCCTGCTTTGTCAATACACATACACGCGGAGACACAGACAGATCGGAGCCATTGTCGTTCTTGCGACCTCACGGTCGTGTAATATCTATTGTTACAGAGATAGTTTCATTCGATATTCATCGATATGTAAACAGTTAAACGTGGTGACGGGCCTGCGTCGATGAATTCAGTGTATTTCTTTTTTATCAAGAGGAAAGTAAAAATTTATATATTATAAATATGAAGGAATCTTTTTCAGTGATATCTATTTTATCAGAGATTATATAATATAAACTGATAAAATTTTTTAGAATTTTTATTTATTTTTCTTAATAGTTTTGTAAATAATGATTTTAACTTTTAAGAAAAGTTTTATGCATATTTTTATAAAGAAGATTTTCATGAAATTTCGATTCTAATATGATTTGCTGTATAGCATTTGCTATAATCCGCAGAGAATACCTATCCCTTGCTGATATAAGGTTTCACTTTATACAATAACATTAAATCAAAATATCGTAAATATTACAGTATACAAACAGTTTTCATCAATTTTACTTGTTTTCTCTATTATCATTTCTATTAATATCTTAATAATGGATGCATATTTGGATCTTGTTAGATTTAGAAATAGAATGATTTTACATTTTATTGAGACAAAAATATATGTATATAAAAAGAAAACCATGAGATGACCAATTAAGAATCCCAAAATTTTTAATCATTTAAAATCAAACCTAAGTCGTCCTCTTATATTCCTTATCGTTTTATTTTTACACTGCCTCTAATTCAATCCTAACCTAACATTTGAAAATGAATATTCACTTCTCTAGTAAGGAAAATCAAATGAGCAAATTGACCAAAATAGAATGAGCAAGGAAACATCAATGTTTCTCTAAACACAAAAAATGAAAATGTTTCTTTCAAAATATTCATCTATTCATCTCAGGATTTTTCATATTAGATTTTTATTATTCGTATTTATAACTATTTTACATAAATTTAAAACAATTTTTATCGAATATTTCTCTTAAACAAAAAATGAAAATATTTCTTTCAAAATATTCATCTATTCATCTCAAGATTTTTTAATCTTCTAATATTTTTCATATTAGATTTTTATTATTCATATTTATAGCTATTTTATATAACACTATTTTATATAACAACATTTGAAAATGAATATTCACTTCTCTAGTAAGGAAAATCAAATAACCAAATTGACCAAAATAGAATGAGCAAGGAAACATCAATGTTTCTCTAAAACAAAAAATGAAAATGTTTCTTTCAAAATATTCATCTATTCATCTCAAGATTTTTTAATCTTCTAATATTTTTCATATTAAATTTTTATTATTCATATTTATAACTATTTTATATAAATTTCAAACAATTTTTATCTAACAAATTTATCTTCAACATTTTAGCCAATTATTCCCTACAAATCTCAAATACACAAATATTCCACATGTAATTCTACTTCAGAATTCCAACAAGAAAATGATCGAACGTAATAATCATTCGAAATCCACGAAGCCAAGTAATACTACAATCTCCATTATCCGCGAGAATCCTAAGCTCGCCACAAGCTCGTGAAACGCCGCTTACCGCCGATTCCTCCCCTCCAAAAAAAGGAAAAAAGAAATTCATCCGAATGACAAACGCGCCAGGTGGCGCGGGGGTGGGGGATTGGGATCGAGAGCGATTTACCGCTGCCGCGTCGGATTTACAGCGCTTTAAATCGCATTGGGCCGATTCAGACGAGGATCGGGCCGGCCAACCGGTGGAAAATAATAGTTTCAGATAATTTTATCCCGGCGTGGCCCCCTAACTCCGCGAAATATCATTGCGGCCCAGGGACGCATCGCGTAACGCGTGGTTGCCGAGTCGTGCAGACTCCGGCTTAACTGCATCTGCTACCGCGAAACAAACTGAATACTAATAACCCATCCTACCTACTCCCATCATATTACAACATTGAGTGCCAACTGCGTTCGCTCGCGGCGTGTGCGCTCCTTTCGCCTATACAAGGTGTTTTGCAAAGTATGGATTAAGAAAATGGCGGAGAAAAATTTGAATAAAAGTCGAGTTTTTTAATTTATCTATCAATTTCGATGCAATGTAATTTAATCTAACTTTACGCTTTTGGTTTACGTAGAAATATAAGATATTTAAGATTATAATAAGATTACTATACTATATTACTATAGTAAGACTACTATTTACTATATATTTATATATCTTGTAAAGTTCGAGAAAGTATGGATTAAGAAAATGGCGGAGAAAAATTTGAATAAAAGTCGAGTTTTTTAATTTATCTATCAATTTCGATGTAATTTAATTTAACTTTATGCTTTTGGTTTACATAGAAATATAAAATATTTAAGATTATAATAAGATTACTATACTACACTACTATAGTAAGACTACTATTTACTATATGTTTATATATCTTGTAAAATTCGAGAAAGTATGGATTAAGAAAATGGCGGAGAAAAATTTGAATAAAAGTTTTTTAATTTATCTATCAATTTCGATGCAATGTAATTTAATCTAACTTTACGCTTTTGGTTTACGTAGAGATATAAGATATTTGTTTAAGATTATAATAAGACTACTATACTATACTACTACTATAGTAATATAGTAATATAGTAAGACTACTATTTACTATATATTTATATACTTGTAAAGTTCGAGATACATTTAAGGCTCAATCAAAATGGATTCATTAAAGGATAATATTAAAAGGAGATATTATTAAATCCAATTTTTCTATCAAAATTATAAAGCAAAGAATTGAATGTTATCAAGACTATAAAATTTAATAAGATCAACAATTTAATAAGATTTTTGTACATTGATTATTCGATATAATCTTAAGCATTATCCCCCGTAGTATACACCCCGTATATCGTTATAAATGCTCAAGTATTATACACTATGTTCCGTCGAATTCAATATCGAGCCAGGTTGCACCAGCCACTCGTGCGCCGTGACACGTCGATGCTCGCTGCCGAATTAATTTCATACGTAACTACGCAACATTGCGGCCGCTTAGCGAATACGTGATTGGAACGGTGTCTTCTGTTCGCAGCCCGCCTCTCGAAATTGGCCGATTATCGATAGAAATTTCGATCACCTGTTCGCGATTTCAACCGCGACATTTCGGGCGGAAGTCGTATTGCCAAGTCGTTTGGATTACGCGGAAACTGGCGCGTTTGATCCCGGAACGTTTGAACGCGTTTTTGGAAGTTTATTCGGGGACAGAGGTCTCTCGTGAACGGGAACAGCTTGAAAGCACGAGCAAATAGGTTGGCGGTGTTATTTCGTGCGGGGGAAAGTAGAGGAGGAGAGGGTAATGCGATTATTGATTGGGATAATTATACGATATTTGTATTTCTGCCTGTATTTTCGTTTCCCCTCTGAAATGTTTCTCTTGCGTGATTTATTCGATTGAAATTTAGTTTGATTGAATTTGTGTTGCGACGCGTTACGAGAATCCATTTCTACTCGTTTTCTCTTCTTACGATTGAAATAGATAATAAGTTCTTGTATAATTTTTCTTTTAAATAATTTTATAATAAAAAAAATTTTTTCGATGATTTTTATTTTATACGATTTTTCTTTTATTTAGAAAAATATAAGTTTTTCGTTTTATCTAAAATTTTGAATATTCGTATACAATATATGTATAATGTAATTGTATTAAATTAAGATTAAGTGTAGTGATTACTAACATATAACGTTTCTTATGATCCACAAAAATACAATAATCTTCAGATTTTTCTTAAAAAATAATAATAATCTGTATCTTCTCGAATCAGAAAATTACAAATTCTTTTTATCGCGCGTAAAAAGACTCATCATTGATAAAAACAAAAAGTTACTTGTAATCGTGCATTGATTTTAATATATATATATATATCGAAGAATTAACTCTAACTTTGAGAAATTGATCGTCAATCGATCGAAGTTTGCAACTGTTATACTCTTGATTTCTCGCGGTCTCTCGTGAAGGCGCGGGGTAATTTTGTTTAACTATTCCGTGACGACGAGGTTAATGGGATATCGTTTAAATTATCATTTATGCGGCTCGTCTCTCAATTATGCGGTGGTTAACCGCTCGATGGGATTAGAAACGAATCGTTCTTCATTGATCGAATAAATGTTACTACATATACTTGTTTAATTTAATCACGTCGCATCGTGTAAAATCGTATCGCGATACTCGTCGTTTAAATTATATCGTTCGTGTCGCTTTCATTTTGCAATTAATCTCAGCCAAATAAACCAAGTGGCTGATTAAGTACCGTCGGTGATTTATTGGCCTTATATATTGCACCTCTTGCCTCTTTATTTACAATGATTTAGTTTAAACCGTGTTATAGATCAAGCAATTTAAAGTAAGAGTAATTTCTTTTTTTCTTTAAATTTAGGGAGTATCGTTAATATTATTTTAATGAAAAATGAGGATTGAATTTTTTCAATCAATTTAATCAACCTAGGATTTTTAAATTTTAAAAAGTAACATCGAAAAGTTAGATATATGAATCATTATCTTTATTTAATTTAAACTATATTATAGATCTGCAATTTAAAGTAAGAATAATTTCTTTTTTTCTTCTATTGTTAACATTATTTTAATGAAAAATGAGGATTGAATTTTTTCAATCAATTTAATCAACCTAGGATTTTTAAATTTTAAAAATTAACATTGAAAAGTTAGATATATGAATCATTATCTCTATTAGTGAGAAATAATATTTAATTTAAACCATATTATAGATCTGAAATTTATAATAAAAGTAATTTTTTTTTAAATTTAGACAGTATTGTTAATATTATTTTAATGAAAAATGAGGATTGAATTTTATTCAATCAATTCAATCAACCTAAAATTTTTAAATTTTAGAAAGTAACATCAAAAAGTTAGAATCACTATCTCTATTAGTGAAAAATAATATTTAATTTAAACCATATTATAGATCAAGCAATTTAAAGTAAGAGTAATTTCTTTCTTTTTTAAATTTAGCAAGTATTGTTAATATTATCTTAATGATCAACTCGATCAACCTAGATTTTTAAATTTTAAAGAGTAACAGTTAAGTCGAAAAGTTAGATATATGAATCACTATCTCTATTAGTAAATAAAAATAATTTAGCAAGAAAGATATTTATAAAATGAATTTCATTTCATTCTTTTTCAACATATAAAATTACCAACATCTTATAAATTGTTATATAATACAGTTTTTCATTGTTGCTTATCAAAAGAAAGGGTCTCTATTTCAAACGACAAATAAATCGTTTATACAAAATCGAGAAACAACTCGATCTTACAATAACCATTGTTTCATAATTTTTTTCATTGTTCTCACTTACCATGTTACGAGCCGAGATAGAAAATAATTTGTTCGAACTTTGCCTCCCATTCCCCAGGTGGTCACGATGAAATCGCTTACCTGGAACAGAAAACGCGAAATTTTCCATTAACGTCTTTTCTCTGATATCTGGGCTTGAATTTACGATTACACGTCCCGCAATTTCAATTCACGGTGATCGCTATCGGGGACTTTTGCAAATTTATAGCGGTTTAATCGTTGTAACGCAAACGAGATATCGAGGGTAAACAGATCGACAACGTTTACAGTATGGCCTCCCTTTCGCGTTACCGCCTCAAATAGACTATTTATATTCCCTTTCCGTTCGTTTTTACGGTTTCCTTTGTGCGGAGAGCGTGCAAACATTTTACATTTAGCGATAATAATTTTATTTCGTACTTGAAACTTTTCTTTTTTGTTCGAATTCCTTATCGAGTCAAAGAATAAATTAGATTTGCCAGATCGGAAAAATTGAAAGAATCTTATTTTAATTTTAGTATTTTTTAGAAGGAATAATTTATTTTTTTAAACGACACAAATATTTCAATGTTAGATTATTATTGTTAAATTGTTTTTAAATTATTACATTTGAAATAAATTTTGTTCAGGTCTGATATACTGGCTATATAAAGAACATGTATATTTTTTACAAAATCATTATTTCATCATTCTATTATTATAAAATATACGATTTTTAAAACTATATGTATAAAATATCATTAAATGTTATAAAATACAATATATTTTGATCTAATTAATTGTATGTAAAAATCATTATATAATGAGGAAAATATTTCTGATTTAGAAGAATAACATTGATTACAGGAATATATAATTCTTATAATAAATATCATGCTATTAATTATTAATAATTATTCATCTCAAGGATATTTCTTATTTTTTTTAGCAATATTTCATAATATTTTAATTATATTATTACAGTAACGATTTATTCTGATTAATAAAAATATAAAAACTCGTTATTCGATAATAACATTAACCAAAAGCTAGAAATTTCACTTGGAAAACATTGTTGCTGCATAATCTTTCCCAAGATATAGTAATCTCGATTTCAAGCGGTATAATCATTCGAGTCGATTGACGGATGAGATGCATGGAGCTTCCTGAGAGGAGAAATTTTCCTTCCGCACACGAATCTATCCTATCGCGAATTTCTGGGTTCGTTGAATTTCGAATTTATCGTCTGGCGAATCAACGTGATCGATTCTCGATAGTTTTTGATTTATCTCATATAATATATAACTCCATTATGATAAAACATTGGTTAATAATTAATAATTAATCTTCAAAAATATCTTCGAATATATAAAAAATCTTAAAGCAAATTTAATTTAAACTTAAAATCAAAATGTATCGACATATATCAATTTTAAATTAAGTATCAATTTTAAATTAATTTCCTCTAATTAATACCACTATGAAATAGAATAAAAATTCATTTTATATTCTTCTTTAAATTCGAAAAATCTTTTTCAAATATTCATAACTGAATTTAAGTAATATAATTAAATCGATTCCTTTAAATATTATTATAGAGGATAACTAAAATTCTACATCAAGGATAATGGATATTCAAATAGAATTTTAAGAATCTAAAGATATGCATTACACAAAGTGAATATTATATTATGAACCGAACATTATAGGTTTTTGTAGGTGTGCCTGATTACAAAACATCTCATCTCCAAACAATACACCTTCTCATAGAATCCTATTATCCCATCTTCTCCATCATCTCGAAATGGAAACGTTAACGAAACCACGGAACGAATCGTCGCGTTGTGTCATTCACAAATTGTTCCAGTTGTAAGTGTCATGTCACCGAATGTAGGGAATATTAGGATCGGTATGGCGGGCTGAATCGTAATTACAACGAGGTCCATGATGGAGAGCGGGCCACTCGAGGCGTGGAGTAGCTGGGATTAAATTGAGTGGCGCGACGCGAGGGCCGCATAATGCCGCGTGACCTGGCGGGACCTCGCGTGCGAAAGCCATAACTAACCTACAAATATCCCTTGAAAACTTCTGTCGTGACCCCCGGCATCTGGTGGACCGCAGCGCCATTAATATGGCGGAGGAAAGTCTGGCGATAAACATTCGAATTTTCCACCTTTCTTGCTTTGCCAGTTTCGATACGTGGCATTTCTAACGTCGTTGAACAAATAACGAAACATTACTTAATAAAATGAATTAGTAAAATAGATTAAATAATATTTATCGGATGCTTTTATGACGAATAAAAGATAAATAAATAAAAGGAAAGTTAAAAAATTCTATTTTAGTATTTAAAATAACGATAAAATAAAATGAAACTTTTTTTTCGAATTTTAAGAATAGTATATACTATATTGTCTCTAATTTAGATTAACTTCTTCTCTAAGAATATAAAATAATCAATTGAATAGTCTTTATAAAACCTATAAAATTAGAAAAATATAATAATCGTAATGTAGATATACTTTTCTTGATGAATGTAATTTTAAATCTTTCCCAAATATCCGTCACGTGTATAAAATTATGTTCCAATTATATGTACATGTATATATATTCGATAGTGCAATGCTTCGATATTTTCAATTTACATAACCTCTATTTCCAGCATTATCCAACTCCTAAAATTTATATCGAAACATGTCGAACCGCTACACGATAACCACGATTATTTATTAAAACCGTGGCCATTTAATAAATAGTGCATTGTAACTAAATAGCTGTATTATTCGCCAAACGATCTACAGGTATAATGCGTGCCCTAATCGAGTGCCATATTGTTCGATTTAATCGGTTGAGCGACAATTTACCGGTTCCCAGGTCGATGTACACGTATTCGTCCGAATATTTATTTTGTAAATTACTGGTACCATTAATACGGAATATGCTTTTATCGTGGCAATGAACGACAAGAGAATAGCATGGTTGCTAGTAAGTGCAGATATCGCGAGAATTAGAGTTAATAAACGTCCATCGACGCTTATTCTTAGAGCGAATAAAGATGGCTGAAGTTGGGTTCTCAGCCATCGATAAAAATTCCACGATTCGCGATCGACATTTTGAATTGATGCTTTCTGGTATTCGATTTGTCCTCGAGCCAATGAGATTGTCGATCGACATTGACGGACACCAGCCCCAATCGTTCCATGAATTCCAGATATACCGAATAATTGGACAAGTTCATGAATTTGAAATAAATCTTTTTTAACGATATGATATCGAAAGAATAAAATATAGTTTCTCGGATGACTTAATATTGACTTTTATTATGTCAGTTCGAAATGATTGAATGTCATCTCTCGATCTGTATATATATTTTTGTTCGATTCATTTTCCATAACTCTGTAAGATGTTCAATGAAATGAGATAAATAATTGAGAAACAAAGTTATCGAGCCAAGAAATATGACCATCAGATCGAAATTCATGAATGTAGAATATGTATTTTTATGAGTATTTTCGTTCTTTGAAATTGTGATCATAACTCTCTTTTGCATACTTAAATAAAACATTACATAAAATAAAAAATAAAAATATTTATGTATACATTCTTTTCGAATTTTTATTGTAAACTATTGGATCAACGTTAATTCGATTTTCAAAAACGTAATTGACATTTTTATTATATTCGATCGATCTCTCCAGTGATACGATATTTCGAAGTTAAAATGTCAATTTTATTTCATATCTGTCAATTCAATATGTCAATATCTTTTCCAGTTATTTAAATTCGTACATTTATATTACATTAAACGTATTAAAATTTGTTTAAAAATATTTAAAATCATTTTTCAAATAATATATATAAAACAAAAAATATATACTCTATTCACGAACTTATTTCTTATATAATAATTTGAAAATAATAAATTATAATTTTTAATTAATTGAAGAAATTCGAGATAAGGATTCTAATGGAAAACTTGCTGAAATAACTGAGAATAAACAATAAATATAATAATAAACATGTCAGTATACTTTATATATTGAGAAACTATTTTCACTGAAATAGTAACAAATAATTTAATAAATTATTTAAAAAAATAATTTCAAAGTGATTTCTCAAAAACAGCCAGATTTCATTTATAACCATTCGAGTTGATTGCACAATTTTTATCGATTATGCGTATGCTCTGATAATAATTCCCGTACGCAATGCTTCGTATCTTTTTCGAATGTATCTTTTTCGCGGAAGAAGTTCAATAAGGTAATACAAAATTACACGTAAGTTGGCACCGAACAGCCTCGCAACTTTTATTGGAATTCATTCGAAGTTTCGCGATTATCGCGAAGTTGAATTGCACTTCAACATCGTATTCAGGCGTAAAAGTTTCCCGATCCTGTGCACCGTACAATCTAGAGGGAAATGAAGAGGAATCGGTGAAAGTTGTACGACGAGATATACAAAATCTTTCAAAGAAAAAAAATACAACGTTTTTCTAAGCAATTCGTTTAAAATTCTTCCTGTCGTATCATATTCATTCTCCATTTCAATTTCTAAAGTTTCCAAATTCTAATGATGATGACGTTACTTTCGACGAATTATATACGTAGATCGTAATTGGTCATACAAAATGAGGTCAGCGAGATTCTATGGCTCGAAATAATACGAAAGTGAGGAATAATGAAATTGCATAGGAAATTTCATTTTCGGGTAAATCAAGTTTGAAAATACAAGTGATATTAGCTATGATATATGGATTTTCTATAATATACTGAATGATAGAAGCTTATTTCAAATGTGCGAATAAGCGAAAAGTGTAAAATACTTTTTTTTTTCATTTAAAAATTTGTTTTCAAAAAAATCAAATTAGAAAATTCGATTATACAATTCTTTAATTCTATATAATATCCAATCTTGATTTTTCAAAAAAACAAGCACTTGAGCTATACAATTTTATTCTATATTTTTTTGCTTATTTTCACATGTAAAGTAATCATCTATTGTCACTTGATCCATATCTAATTCAAAAATTAATTAATTTCGCTTATATTTTTAAAAAATTTTTAAACACAATTTAAAACTCGAAAACGAAGCTTATATAAAAAAATTTTGTTCTATTCGTTTTGTTTTAACTTGTCTTCCCAATCTCATTTATACCATGAATTATACCAACAATTATCCCAATGAAAATCTTAAATGTTTCCTTTATGAAACATACGTGTGTTTTTACTTTTATTTTTAAGGAAAAGAAAGAAAAAAGATAATAATATTCATACCGAAATAACCTTTTTCGCCAACAAATTTAATATAAATTTCGTCGTTATTCGCGTTACATTTACATTATTCTGTCGTTAAATTTCCATTTAAAGAATGAAATTTCTTTTTCTTCGCGAGACAAGTAATAAAAACGAAAACGTTTCACGAATAACAACTGCGAAGAACAATTTTTCATAGTCCATTACCGTTGCAAACATTGCCATGCCACAGAATAATCATTTCAAGCTCATTTTTTAATAAGCCAAACGAATTATAACGTAAATTGTAACGTAAAACGAATTTTTCTTTAATTTCACATATGTCCGTGTTAAAATTAACAACATAATATCGTTATAACAACATAATATCGTTTCATGATTCAGATATTAATTTTGTGGCCAACCGAACCATATTATAATTTCATAAAAATTCTTTTTCCAAACATTCGTATTCTCGATTGATCAGATTATGATCTAATGATTTTCATTATAATATTATAATATTCACGATAATTACATTACGTAATACTGTAATACAGTTAGTCGACACGCTATATTACATACGTTAACGAAAACGAATTCTCCACAGTAATTGTGGAAAATTAGACTGGCGTTTGACGTGCGTTATTGGCATGTATGCAATATTTGAGTTCAAATTTCACCGAATGCACGCGTTATACTCTAGTCATGCAAGATTAATTTAACATTTGGCATGGAGATTATTACAATACAGGCAACGTTCCAATTTGGTTTCTCGCAATGCGTGCATCTTCCATTCCACAAATGCGAAATTAATTTATGTTATGAATGTAAAAATTTCTATTTTTTTCCCTCCCTATGTTTTATTATTGTCAGGACATGTTGTGATATGTTTATCATCAAGTTTATTATACACTGCTGTAAAATATAATTCTGATGTATTCGTAAATCATTCTGGATGTATATAATCATCTGTTTTTAAGTTTTTATGAATTTTATATTATATTCTCTTAAAAATAATTTTTTAATAAAAAGATATTGGAACAATTTTTCTCTTAAGACCCAAACAAATCTCTACAAGATAGTAATACTAAATGACAATATAATATTAAAAAATATCTAATATAATTTTTCAATATTGATCTTATTATAAATTGAATGTACCTATAGTATTAAATTATCTGGATCCTTACATCCATTTCCAAAATTCGAGACACTAAGAATTAAATTTAAGAGTGTTCCACTTGAACAAAACTTTCGAGTATCATACATGTTCATTGGCTATATTATTCACAAAATTCTTGAAAATTTTACTCTCAAATGGACTATATATAATATCCCCCATTATATTACAATGATACCAATGTAAATCCCTTGACCAAACTTTTGTCATCAAACCGAAAATTTCTCAAAGATTCAATAAACATGATATCGTAGATCTGACCGATTCTCCGTTAAAATCCTCATAAATTCGCGATATAATTGCGAAGAAATCTTCCAATCTTCGAAAATTGTTTCAACTGAAACTGCGGACAGAAGCGGGCACGCTCTTCCCCTCGCTTCGTGTAATTTATGACCGCGAGATTGCAGCACCGTAATACAAGGTAATGGTAAAATGGCAAAGGCCGCCAGTTCGGAGGCATCATTAACGTCGAGTGGAATATTCGGGTAGTTTCCCAGTTTCGCTGTTGCTTCGATTTCATCCTGGGTAATTCTCCATTGTACAGTTACACCGAACGCACCGTGACGGGGAAACTCGCACGCGGATTCGAGCTTTCTATTCGAGTTTTCTAAGATTTTTCTCGAGGAAAGTAAGTAAGAGAGAATATTCTTCGCGATAAAAACTGATTTTAGAACTGATTCGAACGATTAAACATTTACAGATAAATGAGAGAGAAAATTTTTAATGTTGATCAAAATGTTTAATTTTGATCAAAGTGAATTTTTAAATTTATTAAACGCGGCACGTGATATGATTCTAAAAACCAAAATAAATTACAAGTTGTAATATAAATATGAACTGTACAATATTTTTTAATAATAAATGGAAGATGACGAAATTGAAAACAAAATAATTTAACAATTTCTAATGTAATTTCCAAACAATTGATGAAAAATTTTACAATCAATATTTTTATAAATAGTTAATAATGACTTTTTTTTTAAATATTCGCAACTTGTATTGTAATATTTTTATATTTCTTTTTGACCAATGAATTTTAATACATTTTTTTTTCATTTTAACGTTAAAGAAATTTGTAACTAGAATCTTATACCATGCACGTGGTTGTTTAATCATGAATTAATTTGCTTTCAAAACGCTTCGTTTTCGAGTAAAAATTAAAATATGCTGTATAACTTGATTTGAAATATCTTTTCAAAATTAAATTTTTCAATTTTTTTCATTTGAAATAATAAATTATATATTAACTTAGAAATTATACATATACAGCAATGTATTAATCGAAAATAAAAATGAAATAGAAGAGCAATAAAAATTTTTAAAAATCTGGGAAGGATAAATAAATAATGTAAATAGAATAATAAAAAAAAATCGAAAAATCTATTTTATCTATTTATCCATCAATGAAAAATAAAGCTCAAATCGAGTTTTGAAATTAATATAAAAATCAAATACATTCTCATAAAAATATTCATGATCATTTTAACTCAAATTTGTTGATTTTATTAGTTAATATTGCTCTCATAAATGCATATTAAATTAAGTTAATTATGATTTGTGGTCATGTCGAAAATTCTCTATTCTTGGAGAGTTGCCATCTAATCACTTTTAAAAGACTATCTTTCTCAGAGAAAATTTTGATCAAAGTGAATTTTAAAATTTATTAAACGCGGCACGTGATATGATTCTAAAAGCCAAAATAAATTACAAGTTGTAATATAAATATGAACTGTACAACACTTTTTAATAATAAATGGAAGATGACGAAATTGAAAACAAAATAATTTAACAATTTCTAATGTAATTTCCAAATAATTGATAAAAAATTTTACAATCAATATTTTTATAAATAGTTATTGAGATATTTTTTCTATTTCACCAAGATTTATTAATACAGATTATATCATAAAATTTTATCAAATATTTCTTCTCTTTCTTTTACATCTCTTCAAAAATTTAATATTAAAATAGAAAAATACTTTTATATTTTTATATCACAACAATAAAGTAATATTAAAATTTAATATTATAATTTTTTTTATTATAGATAATTATTTATCTATCATTATTTAATGATATTTATATCAGATATCATGCGTTCTTCACACTTGAACATCTCGTTTTTCATAATAACAAAAAAATATTTCAAATAAAAGTTGAATGATTTCACTGCTATATTTCTTGATTATTTTATATTATTAATTTTTTCATAGATGGATAAAAAACTTATTGGGGGTAAAAAATTAATTTTATTTCTTTTTAATCGATTCATATTTTTTTAATACAATAGTCTATCTATATGAATATCTCTCAAATTACTAATTTTTGGATTAATTCTTTATTTATTTTCGTATTAAAAAATATATAAATTAATTTGTGAGAAATATAAGATCCTCTATGTGATTCTAAGTCCTTTGAATATTTCCAAAAATAAACAAGATATTCCAGATGATAAATTTACATAGAAATCCAGTTATTATAATGCCAAATTTCTAAAAAAAATTCTAAACTTCTAAGTCCTTTCATATAATATCTTTACGAAAATATTATCAATAAATATTATCAATAATAAAATATTTCACGAAACTGATTAGACAATTACCATTTTTCGTGAGATTTTACGCATTAAGTTGATTGCTTGGGGCTATAATAAAGATAAGCAAATTTAACATTTGTCCAATTCTGTTCCCTAGTTAGGGGACGTACCTTTCAACTTCTTATCGTTCAATCCTAAGAACTTTAGACACGAAAGAAAGCTTTATTCGAGAAAATAGAAATTCAGACAAAAATATAAACACTAAAAATACTTTTTTTTCTCCATAAATTACCATAAATTATATATAGAAAATAGATATATAGAGAAGGCTACAATGTGATCAGCTCTGCAGTAATACAAGCATTTGTAGAAGTCGAGGCAGCTAAACCGATTTATCTATCGATCTGATTAATTTCGAAAATCAATGTGACGAAATTCCAGCCTCAGATTATCATTTCAACCTAATAGAGAACAATTTACAACAATAAAGTATATTTGATAGCAATGTGGACCCTTTTGCAAATAAATAACAACGTGCTATGAATTGATCAGTAAATATTACGAATATTACTGTTCGTGAATATTTGTTGGTAAATAAACGTCTATGGAATAAATCCACAGTATCTAAAAACGAATTCTAAAAGAAGTGTACTATATTCGTGAGTTATCATCGTGGAATGTCGATATCAAAATAAAAGATTAGATAAAGTGAGACAGAAATAATACAATGACGCTATCTGAGTTAACACTTTTGTATTCATTTTAGCCTTCGTATATAATCTTTGTCAATACAAAGAATGTTCAGAGATCTATTCTTTTGCAGCATATATTTAATATATTAAATATATAATATATATTATAATAAATAATATATATTATTATATATTATTATAATATATTATAATTATTTATTATTATATTATATTTTATTTTATTATATTATATTTATTATTATATTATTATAATATAAAAAATTATAATAATATATATTATATTAAATATATAATATATATATAATATATTTAATAATAAATTTTCAATGTAGTTATGAATCAGAAAGTTTTATTCATATTTTTAAAATCATTTGATATTCGGTATCAGAAAGGTAATTTTCTATTCGGTTTCATTATCAATAAAATATTTAATGGCCCATTAAACTGAAATGGAAATATAGCAATCGGGGATCATTAAATATAAGAAGTCGATTCATCGATTCAAATAGCGAGACAAACAGTGACGTCGATGAATGAAATGTAATTAAGAGTGGGTCGAATTAATCTTTTGTTAAAGCTCTCGCTATTAAGAGTGATTTTAATCATTTGATACTTAGAAAGAATGATTACGGATCGATTATCTCGAGGAAATAATAAAAACTGACTCTTGAATCGAATTATCTTTGTAAATGGAAAACGTATAATGATTCCAATTGAAAATTGTTTCGATGACAAAAATATATATATATTTTTATAAACAAAATTATTTAATAAAATAAGAAGACAAGAATAGAATAAATACAAAAAAATAATAATAAAATTAGAGAAATCCTTTTTGGAAAAGGAAAAGTAATAGTCCTTTGATCTTTCGTTCAAACAGAAGGAGATATAGATAAGATATTCATGGAAGAGTGACTAATTCTAGAGGCCAAACAAATATCAAAATACATTTGATACATGAAAAGTCTGGCTTATTTATTAAATTAGAAGAAATTTAAATTTCTAAATGAAACGAGACATTTTATCTAATAATGCAAATTTGAATTCATAACTTAATAAAATAACGAAATCACGAATTTTTACAATAATTTTAACAACTTTTTAGACTCTTTTGTCTTTCTTTTTAGAATCGACTTTTAATCAGAAGATATAACATAACAATGATTTTTAAAAAATTATTTCGAATAATTCGATCAATTATAAATTTCAATCCTATATTTTATATTTCATGATGTATATTTAAAATTTGAAAAGAATCTGATAGAATATGTTTAAAATACGTGGCGGTGAGCTAGTCAATCCTGTTTCCCGTTAAAGTCCTTCGACACGTAGACTGGACTCGATGTACACTCCCACCCACAATTCGATTCGCTATTAAGATATCCAAGCAAGATAACAGGAATCCCGATTTGTGTACAATCGATACGAAGGAGGCGAAATTAGCGAAATAATTTAGATCGGCGATCAAGATAGCTTGGAACTCTCTGCCAAGGGAGATCTGGATATCTTCAAACGAAGGAAGAAAAAAATATTTCCAACTGGAAGAAGCACGAACCTGTCAAAAATAATAATATGGAATAATTAATAATAATAACGACAATAATGTTTATAAGTCGATAGAAAAAGAAATGTTAAAATTTTTAATTATGCACGTGAGAATTATTCGTTCGAATGAAAAAAGAGGAATAAGAGTTTTCAATCGATGAAATTTCGATCGAGAAAAATTAATATTAATAAAAAATTGATATGTCTGTTGAGAAATATGTGATCAACCAATCAAGAGTTCAAACGAAAGAAAAAATACGAGTTTAATCGAGGAATCGAGGATGTCTTCTTGAATTGAAGTTTAAGTAAATTGATCATACTTTTAACGAAAGAAGTTAAATTTTTGGGAGGCTAATTAATTGGATGGATTTCGTGTTAGAGGATTGAGGGAAGCGGTGGCACCTTGACCCAATTCCAACCTCTCGTTCTCGCGTGCACATCCACTTGCCGATCGTTCGCGAAACGTTAATGTACTGTGACGATTTTTCATACGCTCGATAACGCCGAAACGAACAACGGAATTTCGCGCTTACGATTCCTGACCGCCCGTTTTTACGAGGCCGATCGGTTAAATAGATAACAGCGTGGTCGAACTGGCACGAACTTTAACAGTTTTATCGCGATATTAAAAAACCTTGCGGGAATAAGAAACTTTTAAGTACGTATAGTTGTTCAAAAAAAAATCTCCATAATTATTAAAATCTAGAAAATCTGCCTTGAGCATGAGGAGATAAAACACGATTTTAAATGATAAACAGTAAATAATCTTATTTATTTTTTTTAGGCGTGTGTAGATCCTTAAAAATGAGATATACTTTATTTGATGTAATTAATATTTAAAATAGTAAATATTTAAAAATAATGTTTTACTTGAAGAATATCGAAAATTTTGATAATATTGAAATTATTGGAAACGATGCAATGAATATTCAATACAATTGTTCATTACAATAAATAATTTCCTAATCCTCTTTTATATATCATTTATCAAATAATTTTTCTATGAAAATAAAACAAGAAAAATATACAATTATACAGTAAGAATGAATGAAAAACTTGTATTGTGAAATGATTCAATATTTTAATCAAGATTTAATTTATTTCAATCGAACAGAATCTTATTAATCTAAGATGATATTTGAAATATTTATTTCGTCAAATATTCCATTTAATATTAATATTATTTGGATAAATTGATTTTATCTATAAAATTTTGATGAAAATTTGTATATGAAAAACATAATCATAATTATACATGAAGATTATATATTTTTTTTCATAAAAAAAATTGATAAGATTGAAACCAATGTAATGAATTTAAATTAGTTTATTTTCTTGATATATTATATACTTATGATTAATTTTCTGTGCGTGTTTTCTGTGTTACTCATGCACTCGAGAATTGTGCTTGTGAAAATATATTTCCGTGCATTATTGTTAATGCGATAATCACGATGATGTTCGAAATAAATTATTATGAAATTTTTATGAAATACACAAGATCATTATTATATTCGACAATTATATAACAAAAAGAGAAATCTGCATGATTGTATAATTAAGGACGAAACGAATGATTGGTTCTTGTTAAAATTGAATAGAAAATTTAATTCTTGAAGGAAGAACGAGATCAATAAATCTCGTTTTCTTGATTTGAAATTGAACAAAAGATGTGATTGTTAATTAACAAAAGAGAACCAGGACGAATATCTTTTGTTAAACTTTCAAAGATTATTCTTTACATCGAATTCGAACGATAAATCAAAAATTTAAAAATATGATTTTCTAAGAGATTAAGCACTGAAAAATCTTTTTTTAAAAATTCTAGCTTCCTTTTTCGTTTCGTTATAATATTAATAATAACGAGTACGATAACGGTACGATTGTTTTCATAACAGAATTTCATTTTCATACTCGAAAAGTACACACGATAAAAATTCAATTTCGCTTAATACAATCGCGTGATTCGTTCAAAAGATTACTCCGCATCACTCGACAGTGAAATTATAAACTTTCAATTGGCTCATGTTAGTCCGGAATTCTTAATTACTTAAATTGCTTTATATCGCGAATGAAATCTATTTCATATTTTTAAAATTATGAAATACGATATTTCCAAAATTATTCTCTATTATTAAATTCTTTGAAATCGATTTGGATCCAAAAAGATATTTTAGGACACATCAATATCCACTAGAATGTGAGAAGAAGAATAGTAAAAATAGAATTAGAAATCTTGTGTTTTTTATAGAAAGTGACAATTTTTTATTCTCAATTTTCAATTTTTGAGAAATATAGAATTAAAAATTATCATTACAAATTTTTGAAATAGTAGATATATTTTGATTATCATGGATTAATTTAAAAATATTCTTTAAGCTTATTAACATTCATTAAAAAATCAAGATGAAAAAATAAAAGAGCGTTGTTTTTGATGAAAAAATCGATTTTCTGGTGAAGATAGATACACATTGCAAGTAATTTGCATAAAACTAGCCATGTTGCTACCACATGGCGCATCTTACAAATATTTTCTCTTGTCAAGAATATTTTAATGAAAGAAATGATAACTTAACTGTTTTCCTTAGAAATATGATTTAGCGTATCTGATATTATTTTCTTGTTAGCAATAGTAACTATAACCAATAATTAGAGAAATCTTTCCTATTTATTAATTAATTTATTTTAATACTGGAAATAATATACACAATTTAAATATATTTACAGTTTTATCATAAAAGTAACACACATTACTTTATAGTTACTTTATAGTAACAAATTTAATAATGATATTAACACTATTCTATTCTAATAAACTATCTTTATATTAGTAAATATTTCTGATTTTTTTATTTATAAATACTTTTATAGTCTTTCTGAATATATGTATACTATTATCATTGATTCATTCAAATTATAAATTATAGGTTATTAAGCACAATATAAAAGTAATGAGATGTATGTAATGAGTATGTAATGTGAATAATGAATATATATTATAAAAATGTAAATCTTTCTCTTTGTGAAAATATATGTTATCTTCTTTGAAATAATTCTAATTTGAGGAAATTAGAAAACAATAGCAGAGGAATTATTCTCATTGATCTGATGTCACATAGTGCTAAAACTGTTTTATATATAGTCGGGTATAACATTTTAAACATTTAATATGATTTTTGACATGGTTTTTTAATATAAAAGAAAATTTTTTTGAGAAAAAATAAAATAAAAATCACATAGATTCAAATTAAAAGAGTATAGAAATTGTGAAATCACAAGAATTTAATTTATGAAATTTACATAACATTGTTCTATTGTTGTTATCATTATTTCATTTCCATAACATATTAATAATTACATACTCTTAACTCAAAACTTGTTGCCAAATCATTTATATTATTCCAATTAAATTAAAATTAATACTGGAAATAATAATGAAATAACCAAGAAAATCAGGATCAGACTCATTACTTTCCTTTTTCATTTAATCTTCCTAAAAGAAAAAGGGATAAAAATAAATAGAAAAAATCAAATAATTTATATCTCAAAATATAAATATAAAAAAACAATTATCTTTTTATACCAAAACCCCTCCTCCCTCAAAAAGAATGTATTAACCAACTTTAATCAAATTTACCAATTTAAAAAAAGAAATCGACAAAGAAATATCTCTTCCCCTATTCAAATTAAATTATCTATTCACCACAATCTCACCACAATCTCTGATACATTTTTTCAAGAGTGAACGCAATTCTCACGCCTCTTTCTCCTCCGCGCAGCTTCTTGAATTAATCCCCTCACCCATTTACCATGTTTCCTATCGACTTACCTACTCAATTTCCTTTGATGCACCCCCTTTCCACAATCGTGTCTCGGTTTAATATAAACTTTCCCCCATTCCCACCCCACGTGCCCATTGTATACGCGCCTTATCGTGGCTCGCGGCAATTCATTTATCGCGGCCAAAATCTCATTGTCATTCCCTCCCCCTCTCGTTACGAAAAGATGCAAATGAGAGGGCAATCCAGCGGCAAACACGGATACTCGTTCACGGTATTTGTATAATTTATTCGTATATTTGAGCGGAGCATACACAACCGATACCGGACATGTCGCCATAATGGACGCAGGCGAAAGGGACGTCGAACGGATACATTTAATTAAACGGACAATCGAGTAGCGTCGATCGGCTACGAAATTGCCGGCAACAGCTGCCAGCTCTGCATCCAGATGAATTTTTCCGAATTGATGAACTCGCGCAGAGTCATGGATACGTTATGATGTCACTCGATTGCTTTCAATTCCGATGGATTATTGCGACGTGTAATTCTTTTCTCTCTCTCTCTCTCTCTTTTTCTCTTTTTCTCTCTCCTCTTTATTTACTTCGGTTACTTTTTGACGGTTTTATGGGAAGAAATAAATGTCATTCGTCGTGTATCTCGAATTTGATGTACTGTTGTGAGTTAGAAAATTGATCGTTGTCATTATTACTTTGCATACATCCTTTTTGTTTTCTTATGTCATTTTGGATTGGATATTTGGTATTTCAAAAACATTAATTGTGAAATTTTTTTAGTAAATCTTAAAAGGGTAAGCAGTTAAAGAATAGTTAATGTTAGTGACAAAAGTTAAGAAATTAATCATTTGTAAATTTTTTTCCTTTTTTTTTTATTTTCATCTTCTTTAAATTTTTATATATTCGAAATTTAATCTTAAGTTTATTTCTTTTGTGTGTATTTTCCAGTATCTCAGTAGTCTTTTTAAAAAAAATTATTTCAAATTAAATAATAATATAACATGACTCTCTCTCTTTCTCTACCTAAAAAACCTCTCTTGAGCAAACATTTAGAAAAGTAAAAAAAAAAGGAAAAAAAGGGAAATATACACTTGGAAACTGGTTTCTCTATCAATCGTCAAAAAATTCGCAGTTACGAAGACAAACGGTGAATCTGGCAACACAAAGTGCGTCAGATATGTACATCAAACGAATATTCGGCATCGAACTCGAATTTGCATCGGTGTATTTTCACGGGGTTTTCGAGGGAAACGTATCGTGGTTCGTTTGCACGTGAACAGGATGCAACGTCACGTCCAAATATGATCGAAGACGCGAGGCAAAAGGGTAAAAAGGAAAAAAAAAAAAAAAAATGCAAATGCACGTACCAGAACGTGTTACGCGTTGTTCACCCGCGTTCTACATATGCGTTTTGCGTCGAACATCGGCTGTATAACCGAACGATTTCGTGCGTGGCATGGTCGTAAAATGTCAGGCCACTCGTTGCTCTAGTATTTCACCGGCCTAACACCGGTTTCGCGTGTGCTTTGACAAATATTCGTTGATCATACCGAACGCTTTAAACGATCCTTTCGTGATTATTCGATGATGAAATGTTGGTTTTATTTCTCGATTATTCACTATTCGTGATTTTATTCACGGCTTGTCGAAATTTATCGAATACGAAAAATGATAAAATTGAAAATGAAATTACATTTTTTTTTTTTGAAAATGAAGATTGTTAATACTACTTTCAATACTAACGAAAAAAAATGTGGAAAAAATTGCTTAACGATAACAGACACGCAATAATTTTCGATCTAATTTCGTCGATTTAGAAGAAAATAATCAAAAACAATGTGTTGCAATAATATTTGTCCATTAATATGTGTATATACGTTTCTTATTAAAATAAATAAGATTTTAAAAGACTGGAAATATCTGGTAAATATATGTTTTCGTATATGTTTGTGTCATATATACATACGTATCATACTACGACGATGAGACTTGGAAATGGTATAATAAAAGAATCACTCAAAATTATATTATTTAATTAATTATCATTAATTTTAATTGTGATTCTTCTGAGCTATGGAAAGATCAAAATATATATCTAAAAGTAAACCTTTCAAATCATCATTGTATTTTAAATTTTTTAATATACACTTGAAGAATACACATTTTCATTTAATCTTTGATGAATAGTCAAAGATTATAATTTTAGATCACATTGATTTCCTCTTTCTTTCGATTACTGTTATTGTTTCTTGGCAATTTCTATAACTCTTCAACTAACGAATATCTAATAATGAAAATATCTAATAATGAAAATATTAAACGTTCTTGTGATTGTGATTAACAGAAATTGAAATCAGCTACATATAGCGTCACGTTTTCAAAACAAAACACGTAATTCATTTCGAAATACCATAGTTAAAAGGTAAACAATCTACACGGCCCTGATCGAATCAGTTTTTCCTTCCATATATCGAGCAATATCACGCGTATCGAAGTTTTCTATTTTCGAGATTCTGCTTTTTCAAACGTATCGTTGATTTAGGAACACGTTAGCGCAATGTCTCGTTGATTGTGATACATAACAACGAAAAAAAAGTTATATCTAATCCAGTAATCCTGATTATTACTTTTCCATCACCTTTTTTTTTTGATAAGTGGCCATATTCTGAAGAATTGATTCACCAAATGATCGTCATTGATTGATCACTATATATTTGATACTGAAAATGAGTAAATTTATGAAAATCATTTTGTATCTTGTATTATTGTAGAGAATTATTCTAAAAGAATAATTCTTTAGATAGAAATTTAAAATCCAATTAGAATCTTCACTAAATTCATTTTAAAGATGAAATCATTCTAATTCTATCACAATTTATCAACACTACACATTTATCCAGAAAATTACTGTATATATTTGTGTATTTAATATATATGTATACACCGATTATTTATTTGTAAAAATATAATTTAAAGACACTGATAGAGATTGTCATAAAGTTTAAGAATATCACAATTTATCAACACTAAACATTTATCTAGAAAATTACTGTATATATTTGTGAGATATATAATATATACATATACACCAATTATTCATTTGTAAAAATATAATTTAAAGACACTGATAAAGATTCTCATAAAGCTTGAGAATATCACAATTTATCAACACTAAACATTTATCTAGAAAATTACTGTATATATTTGTGAACTATGTATTTAATATATACGTATATACTTATTCATTTATACAAATATAATTTAAAAACACTGATAGAGATTGTCATAAAGCTTAAGAATATCACAATTTATCAACACTGCACATTTATCCAAAAAATTATTGTATATCTAATATCTAATATATATCTATATATTCATTTATAAAAATATAATTTAAAAACATTAATAGAGATTGTCATAAAGCTTAAGAATAACACAATTTATCAACTACATATTTATCTAGAAAATTACTATATATATTTGTGAGGTGTGTATCTAATATATACGTATATACTTATTCATTTGTAAAAATATAATTTAAAGACACTGATAGAGACTATCATAAAGCTTAAGAATTTTCTATAATTTTCTAATATTACAATATTGAATACAGTGAATAATTTCATCTCTTCAGAATATTCTACATTTGTTTTCTACAGACACGAGTATCTTTTAATCTTTCATTCACCTTCCATCCTCTCAAAATTCTATCAATAAATGCAATGATCAATGAGATCAATTATTTTTCCTCGTGACAACGAGAATTATTCGTGATTAACGAACGAAATCTGAACGGGTTCGATCCTCATTTTCAGCTATTCAACAGGAATTCCTGCACACTGGTAATTACACGCGGCCAGCGCAACAGGGAACAAATATTTTCGTCCGCAAACGAGATCGCCAACAATCCAAGCGAATCTGAACGCGTGCAACGAGGGAGGTATCATGTGCGTGCGCGTACGCAATCACGATCTTTCCTTGTTTGACCTCGTTCCAAGCCCTATCGATTCACCGATAATCCGATATCCGTGTTCCACGATTCTCAATGATTGTTAAGGATGCGTTAAACGGAATTTATGAAAATAAGTTACAAACATAATTATATAGAATAGAATAATATTCCAAGTTAAATTATACGTATATATCTTAAAATTGATTTCCTTTTTGAAATTTTAGAAAAAAATTTATTTCAATATTATATCGATACTCGAATTGTTTAAATATTGCATTTTATTAGTTATTTGGATTATATGGTATTATTTATCAAAATTATTATTGAAATGGAAAGTTTTGAATATAAGTAAAATTAGAATGGAAAAATTCTTCAAATTCTTTTTATATTTAATGAAAAATTATTAAATATAGGATAATTAAATATAGAAATTATTAAATTGAGAGTGATACAATTCTTGGATCATATGAAAGAATAGTGTATAATGTACGATATTATTTTTTATATAATTTATATTATTTTTTTATGAATTTTCCTGATTATATAGCATATCGTTCGAACTAGAATAAAAGTTGAAAAAAGAAAATCTATTTCTTGGCTATTTAAATCTATGAAAATTACGTGGATTTGTAATATGAAGCATTACAGAAAACTAACATTGAAGAATGGCAAGCTCATTAAGGTCAATGATTCTGTGTATAATATTGTGTATGGACTTACAACACATGAACAAGCCTATGGAAATGTTAGTTTTGCTGTAATAAATCAACTTGTGAGAAATTTAATTTTGAAATAGGAAGAATACTTAGGATCCTTGATTGAAGAAAAATTTTTCAATCCAACAGATTTACTACAGATAAAAATCCCCATATAAATAAATAAATAAAAATAAAAAATATATTTGCATCGTTTCAATTATGCTATATTTATTCTGTATATTTGGATTTCAATTTATTTACATTTTCATAGATAGGAATAGAAGTCTAAATGTATTTCATAAATATTAGGTGAAATCAAATTCTCGACACCGTTAATCAAACGGCCGAACACGATCTTCCGTTTCACGATCGAGACATTTCAACGTGTTCCATTTCGAGGACTTCCGCTGACCCGCTACACCGTCATTTTCGTTAATAGCGCTTCGAGGCGCTTCGTATTGCGACCGTAATTAATATAATTCCAAACAAGGCGCATTTTGCAGTTTGCCTCTTAACAAAAACGGCTGCGTTGGTTTTATTAATTTTGCAATATAATGTAACGTGTGCACGTTGGCAATTTAATGAGAAAAGTATGTTCTTTTTCCGTGACACATAATATCGTTGCGATAATTACCTGCACTCTGTGTTTTAATTCTCTGAATTTATTATCATCATGTGGATATTAAAAAATTTTGATGAAAGAAATTACGATATGTAAATAGATTGTGATTAATATGAAAATAGAATTGTGACTATTTTATTGATATATCGTTAAATATTTCGTTTATATAAAAGTTTTTACTTTTTCTTGCTCAAAGATATTATGTATAATAAAAATAAAGTGGCTTTATTGAAAAACTATATTGGAATTTATTTAAACAGCTTTTATTCGATTTTTGAGATCTAATCTAATTAAGAATATAATAATTTTGAACAGGAATAAATTAATACCTTAACGAAAATGAAGAGACAAAATTGTAATCTTGCAGAGATTTTCGAATTGCCACTCAATTTCCATAAAATTAGCATTTAATTATTATATGTTTTCTATTTTGTCATTTATTTTATTCTGATAAAGAAAATCGTTTAAAAAGTGTATCAATACTATAATTATTATCTAATATACTAATGGTTCTTATTTTCTAAGGAACAATATTTAAAATTTAATCATTCTGAACTCGATATTTAATAAACATTAATATTCGTCATTTTTTTTAATAATCGCTCGCCCAAACTGCTTAATTTTTTTCTTTATTAACCCAATAAAAGTACAATTTAACAAGGATTATAAAATAATAAACCACCACATCAGATGCAATTTCATAATAAATTCTATAAAAATTAAACACTTCTTGCTTATAATATTCGACCATTGATCAAATACATACCTGAGAACAATGAAGTCTTATAAAAATGTAATATTTTACATTTTATAACAATGATAATTACGTATAATTACGAAGAGAAGTATAATTTTATTAGAATGAAATTACTTCAATGTTGATCAAGCGGTTGAAATGAGATATACCATTTATTTGCATCATTATTAATACACATTTATTACATAATGCCATCCTCTCGTCGTTGTTTCGTCTTCTTTACATCCCGTGGGACTGAATTTCATCAAATCTAATTCCGCGGATCAAGCGATTTCATTTCGAATCGAAATCCCGAGGAAATCATTTCACCCCCTCCCCCCAGCATCCTTCCTCCCCCTTCACAACTACAATATTCATGAATTTCATTCTCTCTCTCAAATTTCTTCCCCATCCCGGCCAAAAGCGGATATGGCACCAAATCCTAGCCACATAAACGCTCCTTTCGTACGCGGCACCGGCCCTATTCGCGCGGAATAATGGCCCAGTTGTGTAAAAATGCAAAAAGTCGCCCAACGTGGGTACCCTGGTAAGATTTTTCCGCGTGCCGCACTGCGTCACGGTAATGCGGACAATTAAAAGTGATGAAGTTAAGGCCGATTTATTCTTCTCAAATACGAAATTTGATTCAAAGCGAATCGAAAGAAAATAAAGATTGATTGATCGAAAGCCACCAATTCAAGTGTAATATACAGAGAAGTTAATCAAGTTTTGTAAAAGTTAATCAAGTTTTGTAAAAATAAATCAATCTTTATAATGTATTCATATAAAGCATCGATTATATTGATTATTCGAATTAATTTGTTGCATTATTTTTGACAATTATTATAGTATAGTGGTATTTGATCGATATAACGATTATTTAATACATAAATTACATATTTTACGTAATATACATTTCAAATTAGAAGGTGGTGATAAGTAATTTTAGATGTAATTTCTGTAATTATAAATTCAGTAAATATAATAATGCATGTTTAATTATTGGAACAATTCGATTATTCGAATCATCTCGCAGTTGGTTCGGATAATTGACATTCCACTTAATGTTTAGCTTTGGAATCATGTAAATATAAAATTATATTCTATTAGTAATTTTATTTCCACGTGTCAATTATTTTATCATTTTATTATTTAACCATATGATGATCTGTCACGTCTAGATTTATATCTTGTAGTTTTAACAAATATTTATCAAATATATATCAAAATTTTAACAAATATTTTTCGTAACTATAATTACGTTTATATTTTTTTTAAAAATAGGCTAAATTAATATTCACAGTATAAGTGATTGAAAATAAAAATATTTCATATCCAATTGTTGCAACTATTATTTTATAATCTCTATCACATCGATTACATCGATTTTTGTAAATAAATGTAAATAAAATTAATTCAAAAATTTGGATCAATCGTAATGGATCAAACTTAAAGATTCATTATGTTAATGTCAATTATGATTCGGTCAATCGTCATGGAAACGCACCTAAATGAACGTATCGTCTTTGTTTCAACCCCATTTCGACGGAGCTCCGTTATTGATGGATATGCACAATCGGATGTTACAACCGTCTCTCCTTATCTGATGCCCTTTGCTGGCAACCACGTATGCAACTGTCCGATAAAGTTGTTTATTACAGATTTAGATAGGATTCAGAGACGCCTACAGTAATCTCAAACTTGTCGGATATATGACATTCGTTCAGATTAATGCGTTCCAGAAATTAATCTTTCTGACAAATAGACTTCTGCCGAATGTCTTATGCTACTTACTTTGAAAAATAAAATTATGCGATAAATAATTTCGAATAATTTACAATTAACATTTTTCCCATTTTCTTTACAATTTTATATTCATAAATTTACGTTTTATAATACAAAACACAATGATCCATCCATCGATACAATTACAAAAATATTTAAGCTTCTATTTTGGCTTGCCCTCTAATATTAGATAATTCACGAAAGAGCATATATCAACGACTTTATGAACAACGTTTATCTTAAAACGCAACGTTGAAGCAAATGTTTGTAATACAAATGATAAAAGGAAAATTGAATACTCTTTCGATAATGTATATCCCTCATATCTGATAATGTATCATTAAAACCCATATGTCCACTTTACGGAAAAAACGTTCACGGAATAATCCGAAGAGGACGAAGAAACCGCAATCGTCCTCTATGCAAAATATCCAATAGCATTACCATACGTTCGTTGTACACAATCGGGAAAAGTTACGAATTCAGGCCGCGTATCGCTCGGCACGAATTCAATAATCTTGAGCATAATCTGACTGTTGTAACGCGGATATATTAATACAAGAGGCAGTGACGTGCGCCACTCGAGCGGGGAATAGCAACAATTCTAATATCACGAAACGTGGTGTTCCTGGGCGCCAGTTCCTAGAAAATTTACTAATCCATAAATCCTGTTATAGTTCGTACTGCATCCATCATAATATCGTATTTAGACTTTAACTGCAAGATTTAACTGTAACGCGGTCGTAAAAAATTCTGAGTAAATCCACTGAAAATGTGATCGATCGAGTTTTGGAAAGAATCGAAAGATGTCTCGATTTTGTATTGTTTGGAAATTCATTAGACGTGAAACGTCAAATTCAAAATTCTTTATTTTAAAATTTAACATAATTTATTAGGGAGTATGGATTATGCAGTTCATAATAGAGGAGAGAAAAAAGTGGATTCGTAAATTAATCTCTTTAAGTTGATCATAAAATAATAAAACAACATTCTGATTCATGAAAACTTTCTAAAAAGATATCGATCTCGAGGCGAGCTATAGGATGAACCACAGCTATAGGTTGTCCAGTTTGCTTTTTTTCTTTCAATTAAAACTCCATGTCTCTTGGTTAATTGCTCGACTCGTGCCATTTTCGTGATCGATCGGAAACAAGTAACTACGTTAACGAAGCAACTTAGAAATCGTATTTTTCTAATAACGATAATCCAGTCGAGGAAAAGGACATTTTTTCGAAGATGCTATTAATAATTTTTTAAAAATCAAATTTTGATGAAAATTTTTTGAACACGTGGAGAAAATATAATACCTAATTTGAGATTGAAATTGTAATTGCCATCTTACTCTATCTAATGCATTATTAAAATAATTCATCATCATTAATTAAATCTTAACGAATATATATACTATAACGAATATATACACTTTTTTTTTACTGTTTTAATATCTAAAATTCCAATGATATAATATTTTTATAAATATCTCGTATATAATACGTAAAGTCTGTCCAAACATTACTTTGATATTCGATATTTACTATTTTATAAATATTACAATCTATAAGTCTATATGATACTTGAATATTCCATATACTTTTGATGAAACATGAATATCGAAATTAATTCGAATTTACGATCTGAAAATTCATATAATACATATTTAACTATGACCCTATTACTATAGATTGATGGGTAATGAGAAAAGTATGATTCGAAGTGCTGTTAGATTCATGGTTCACGTTTCATAAAATTTTTAAAATTACCGTGAACTATCAATGTAAACGATATCAAATGGTCGACTTGCACATGTAAACTGGTGGGCCAAGTCGATTATTTACGATCGATTTGCTTTTACGCAACGCACTCGTAAAAGGAAACGTTTTTTCCAGAGTGGTGTGAAAATGGCCACGGTTTATTTCATCACAGTCGACGGGCTTAAAAGGTACACCTGCGACGTTCGAACGATAAATATCAGTTATTGGAATACCTGTTGTTGGAAATCAATTGTTCGAAAATTTAAATACACGCGAGTGGTAAATTTGTAAAATTTAATAAAAATAAATAAATATCTTTTATGCAAAACCGATAGAAAGGGATCTTATCAACAATAAAACAAATTATCCACATATATATACATTTCAATAGAATCGAATTTCTTTGTAAAGATTATTTTACATCAAGATTACACAAGAACAATAAATCATGAAAATAATAAAATATTTGTTTTCATTTTAAAATACATCGAATGAATCATATCAAATTTAATCAAAATAAATGAATTACCAATTTATGATATTTCCTATCATATGTTACAGATCCACTTAACTTAATTTAACACTCTCTTTACACTCCTAAAATCCCATCCTTCGTTCCTCCAACACGCATCCATTTCCCCGTTCGATCACAATATCCCTTATACAGCTGATGAGGGGATCGATTCTTCAGAAACATTGCCCCCCTAAAGCTATTTGTCACCATTACCGTCCCAAAATTTCCCTATGCTTTCATCGATCAGCCGAACGGGTCAAGTGCTGTTCAAAAATACACACCAGATTTCCAAACCATCCCTCAAGGGTTTAATCTTTTTAACAAGCGTTAAGAATCGGCATTCACGAAAGGGATGAAAAAAAAAGAGAGAAAGAAAAAAAAAATAAACGTCAAACCGAGTTGGCACGGGACAAAAGACATAGGCACGAGCGGATCGTGTGGAACGTTTAATTTACTAAATGCAGCCGCGTGACATTGGACGGATTCAATTAAACGAAATGGGATTAGAGGGGGTCTCGACGGCGATTATGCTCGTCCCTTTTCGTCCTTTGGCAGACGATCCATTTCCCCCCCCTTTCATCCAGGATAGCCGGTAGTGTGCCCTAAAGTTTTAATGCCCGAATCAGTGAGTGCAAGTTTAATAGACGGTTGAGCTACTCAGCCGGCCGTTGCGCTTTATGTCGTAACCAAGGGTCTTTGAGAACGTTGCACGTGTTTATACACGTTCACCAGGCGTCCCATAAATGATTTATCGACTAGAAACAAAGGGCATTAACGAATTGATCTCCAAAACGCTCAATTCGCAGTTTTTCTTATCAAACTCGAGATAAAAATAAATTTTTGCAAACTCGAGATTATATTTTAGGTTGATGATTATTCTTTTTTTTCGATTAATTTCTTTTGCAATTCATTCGAAAGTAAGAAAGAAACTTTTCTTATCTTATTTATATTTATTTATACTCGAATAAAATTATCTCGATAAAAAAATATTGTTCTTGATGAAACTACCGTTTCAAATTACTTTTTCGAGTCTGAATTATTTTCTTCGAGTTGTTCAAGGTTGTAAAAAAAAAAAAAAAAGACAGAAGGTCGTAAAAATGAATACGCATTCGGGGAATCATTTGCCTGGGAAATAGTTAAAGAATATTTTAAAGAATATTCCCGAGCGGCGCATAACGCGTGAAATATTAAAGAAATATCGAAGAATTAATGTGAAGAGGTTATTAGTCTTATTACATAAATGAAAGGAGATAAATGACATGAAGAATATTTTCTAATTTTCACGCATGTTTATTACAAACCGTTTGGGAATACCTTTTAAGCTTCTTTACATGTTATTGCCATGGTCTATTTGATAATCAATTTTTATAAAGTTATTAGTGAGATATCTTTAAAAAATATATAAAAATGGTTGAAGCTTATTTATTAAGTTATAAACAATTTATATGTATTACAGAGACAGGTTCTATTTCCATCTCGCTTCATCAATATCGCTTTAATAAATAAACTTTGAAAGAAAATTTTTGTGTACCGACTTTTAACTCCCTAAAATCGATTCTCCTTAGTTATTCCAAACAAATGAATATTCTGTATATTGTGATATACTTTTAATACATATAAGAATGGAAATTAATTATAAAGAGAAATAAAATAATTTTTTTTTTCTTCTAAATGATATTTCTATAGATTTACATTTAATCTAATCATTTTTAATGTGATATCGAAAGATGTTTTAAACAAATGTTATCAAAAAAAATTATCGTGCAATCAAAACATTGGTATGCTGTTTCATTTCGAAAAGTGAACAGGACCATACCTTCCACCCTCGAAGAGAGATTGCCGCGTCATTTGTTTCAAAAGGGATCCCAACGAACCCTAAAATACCAGATGCTATGGTTCATGGGCAACACGGATTGCCAAAGTTTTAGGTACAACTGAGGGTTGAAGGATTAGAATTCTTCAAATGTTTTCACGGCAATTTCGACCATACTGTGTGCTCTGTGCTTTATGGAAAATAATCGAGCTGAATAAAGTGATATTCAATTACACGAACGGATGATGTTATTTTAATAATTAAAATGATAAATAAAAACTTGAACAAAAATGATTTTTTAAATCATGTATTTCTAAGTATATATTATTTATCACAACTATTTGTAAAAATAAGTAAAAATAAGTCATTTATTAAACTAATAATATTTTTCATTGCTTTCGAAATATTTTCTAATATATTGAAAATATATTTACTGTTTCAACAATTTATTCTATAATTTTGTCTTTCAATAAATATACATACATTTCTTAGAGAAATAATAATTTCAAGATTCGTTTCTGGAATTGTTAATACATATGCATTTTTCTTCTAAATGATATTTCTATAGATTTACATTTAATCTAATCATTTTTAATGTGATATCGAAAGATGTTTTAAACAAATGTTATCAAAAAAAATTATCGTGCAATCAAAATAAATAATTAATAAATAATTATATGAATAAGTGAATAAATAAATAATTTTCGTCCCACTATCCGTTGATTACCCATCTGAAAATCGATGTCACGATAAAAAAATGCTTACTCACCGCCCCTAACACCACCCCTAAACACGACCCAACACCCAAGGAAAAGAGAGCCGAGCTCGTATCGTGAGAACGTCGTTTTAAAATAACCAAGCTGAGGCAAGATGGCTCTCGACCGCGTTTCAAGGCTAACGATCAAAGGAAAAACGCCAAGATAATTTCAACGAGCTTGCAAAACGCGCGTCTTATCGTTTCAGAATTATCCGGTTGATAATCACCGTGATTCATATAATATCTGGCAAAATCCGTGTTTAACAGGATTCACAAAGAGGGTTACGAAGCTTCTTATGACCCGTATTTCTGTCACAATGGAATAATACATCGAGTCGCGATTTAATTATAAAGCAACAAATTGAAGTACAAAGTTGTTGGAAACAGTATTCGATGATGGCACTATATCGTCGAGTTGCCTTTCAGTAGATTTCGAAATCAACCAATTCTCTAAAAATACAATTATGTTTCTACTGTTATTATATTTCTAGACGACAAAAATTTAATAATAATACGGGACGAAGTATAAAGTTATTCTTATTATGATCGAGAAGATATCCCTTAACGTGTTTATCTTAATTTTCACCATTGTTTTCTTTCATCGATCCTTCTTTTCTATGTTTAACAAAATACGAAGAAAACTAGTCGAACAATATCGAGATTAAATTTCCCTATAATTATTAAATTTCCTAAATTTCCCTATACTTTGTGTAACAAATGATAAAAAATACGGGATAAATAAAATGGAAAATCGAATCGATCGCTTTCGAATGCGCCAAACAAAGAGATAGCCACACTGTATCGCCCAAGGTATTATTATACGTCTGCTCCTTGCGTTCAATACGCATCCATAGCGATTAGCTCGTTCAATTTCTGAGACGGTAATACGTATCACCCGTCAACCGACTCATCCCTTTGGCGACGTAATAATCCCAGAGCTCGGCCAGTGCGCGTTTACCAAGGGGTGCTGTTAATTGCGACTACAGGTATTAGTTGTTAACCGATGACACGATGATGTGTAATGATCGAGCGAGCTGTTGAAAGAAATCAATTTTTTTCGACTCGATGTAATACGTTTTATTCATGGAAAATATTGGTATATTGGTTTAGATTTGTTATTTCACTATTCATCATTATATTTTTGTAACTTGTTTCAATTTTACACCATATTTATCGCGTCTTTTATCATTACAGAAATCTACAAGATGGATGAAGTAAGATTTAAGGAAGTAGGATGCTAAAGTTAAAACGAAGACAGAAGTTGTTATGCAAAAGTTTCTGTTGAAATTTATTTTTCAACTTGTAATTTTTATTACAATTTAATTTTGCACTAAGTGAAAGATGAAACATTTTATATCTCACTCGTTTCATCTAGTGCAAAATTAAATTGTATTTCGTTAAATTTAAATAATTACATAAATAATAACTTTTAGTTTGTTTTTTTTAAACACAATTCAAAACGCAATTTTCTATCTAACTCATTCACGAATGAAAAAAGTTAAAAGTGTAAAAAATCCATAAAATATTCCAATAATAAAATTATATTAAATATATATTACAAGAAAATCGTTCGTATTATTAATATATTAACATTGAACTTTCTCACACAGAAAGTTATTGTTTATATTGAAATTAGCTGATATTGGTTTTGTAAAGCTAATTAGAAATAAGTGGTTCAAATATATATATATATATATATCCAAGCGACATAATACTTTAACAGAAATCGCTAATAATCATTGCATTATCGATACAATAAACCTCGATTGTAATAAGCTGACGCTTGCAAAATCGATAACTTAATAACTCAATGCCCTGACGCGATCCTTTCAGACTATCTTACGTTATCAAGAGTATCTGTTTCAATCAAATAACTGCAACTTCCTCCTCGTTTCACATGATTATTTGTTAATTGCTCGCAATATTAAATCCTTTCCCAATAATTTGAAGTTTCACGACTATTCTTCATTAATTTCGATATACACAAATATATATACGAAAAATTTGAAAGAAATTACGTCGAATTACTTCTTTAAATCGATTAATGCAATTAATCATTCTCTTTAAAAAAAAAATCGTTGAACCAATTAAAACGAAAAATTACACAAAAATCGTTAATTTTTGAGATATTTTAATCTCTCAAGAAAGACTAATATTCTTATAAAAATAATCATCAAATTCGTCTCTCAATGAGAATACATTCCATTAATTTTCTCAAATTCTCGATAACCAACATGATACCTTTCCAAGAAACAGCATAGGGAGAATTTTCTCATTTCGAAATTCACGTATCGTCCAACGTTTCAACGAAATGAGCAGCGTCAACTTGAAGGAAGTTGGTGTCAGTTTCCGTTGGCAGATTGTCTGCCACGTTTGCCATACGACATATCGGGCCGGCAACAAACAATTTTCAATAACATTACGTAACACGTGCATCGTAATGTGGATATATACGTATATAGATATATAACCGAGCATACGCGCGCGTTATGAAATGCCTGTGCACCCTCTACGGCTACATCGTTATATTATGCATTCGCGATATATAGAGCAACGCACTGTATTCACATGTATTCACATGTATTGCGCGCGGCGAGTAGTTGTAGGCACACACCAATACACCCGGTTGCACGCGATCCGTGTAATGGGATACGACATGTACGGAACGAGCGTTTATACGTACTTCTCCACCGTGGTTGAAGACAAAATGATTCTTCCGATTTTCTTTGTCGCTGGATTGCGTAATTTATCGAGTTGTAGGTGAAGAATATGTGTTCGTTTTGTTTTTTATAATTTGAATAAAATATATATAGCTCGATCTATATTGTTGGTGTAACAAAATAAAAGTAAATAATATAAGATATTACATCATATATGTAAATTACAATATGCAAAATAAAACGATCCTTTTCATGTTTATCATAGATAATACAATTCTTTTGGAAAATCCATCATCCTATCGCATCATCTGATCAATTATTGTTAATCGTGAAAGTTCATTAACAGATATCAGTGTATTCCAAATACTTGTTATAATAATTAAATAATTTTTTCCTAATAGTAAACATTTAGTTCAATATGCATTATCTAAAATCAATATAATATAATATATATATGAGAGATGTTGCACGAAATATATATAAATGTTAAAAGTTTTGTTCGAATCTTTTGTCAAAAAGTAATTGAGGTTAAGATCAAGTTAATAAAACTATATATCTCCATATCGCGTCGAGTGATGGATCCTGGCCATCATCTTCATCCGATTATCGATGAAAATTCTACGTTGCACGTTCGCTCAATTCCTTCCAAGGAACGTTCTCTTTCACCCGATAAATATTTCTCGGGGCCACGTTAACCAGCGAATGAAGCGAGCGATGATTGATGAGAATTGCAACGTCACGCGTGTACGTTCATCGAGCTAACGTCATTCGAGATCCCTATCTCCTCGACACGAAACTATATATTACGTGAAAGTTGTTTCCCGAAAACTGAGAACGCTAACTTGCAACAAAGTTAGAGCTCTGATATTTTACTTTCTTTTCGAGATTTTTTCTTTCTTTTCTGTTGTTTCGTAAATGTTTGTTGCACACTTTGCGTGCCTACCATCGAGATCGCGAATGTAACGAATGATGACTGATGGAGGTGTGTGTAATGAGTTACGGAGAGGAGTTTTTATTTATTTATTTTTTTTTTTTTTCCTTACAGAGTTTTTCATACAGTCGCGAGATCTGTGATATTCGATGTCCTTTGATGTTGGAACTTTTCAATTGAAAATTCACTCGATAGAGATTCGCAAATAAATGAATGAGGTGGGAGAAGAAATTTCTTTTTATATGTATTGCTGTATTTCATATATGTTAATACATTCGTGTGATATTTTTGAAAGAAGTTGTTTATTACGATAGTTATAAGTTATATAAGTTATAAGTTATATAAGATAGATTATAAGTTATAAGTTATAAGAGATAGTTATTTATTAAGTAATTTGTATTTGCTTTGGATTAAAATTGTTCAAATTCACAATAGATATTTAATCAATGAAAAGAGAGAAGAAATTATGATTTTTGTGAGATATTTTTGGAAGATGTCTAAATTTTAAAAGTTGAAAATTGCTATAAGTTCAAGTTTGAGACAGTTCTATATATCTTTTATAGTATTCTATATATCGTCTTCTATCTCTGCTTTACTTCACAAACTTAAATATTTTATAACTTAATAAGTAATAATCGACATTTTCGTATATTAACTATTGCGTTTATTATTATTTCAGAATCAAGCCACAAATTTAAACTAAGTAAAATAATTTTGTATTACACCTTTTACAGATATTTATATATCATAATTTCTCAATACCTAATTCTTAACGTTTTCTAAAAAATCTAAAACTTCTTAAACATGTATTTCATTTCCATTTCTTTATCCATACATGAATTAAACTTTGCATATTAACACAATATTTTCACTTACTTCCATCTTAATCAATTTAAAAATTCCAATAGACCTTAGATTGAACGAATTGAAAAATTGAAAATATTCATAAAACTTGAGAATAATTTTAATTTGTCAAAGTCAAGAATAAATAAACATTAATAACAATCGAACAACTAATTTCATAAATTTAAAAAAAAAATATCTCGAGATTAAAGAATCTGCAATGACAATTATATAAATGACTCATTCGGTAGCAGCTGAGCTCGATTAGCTATCTATCCAACGACACACTTTAGATTCGTAGATCTCGAGCGTGGAAGGTTTTCCGGTCGACACGTAATCGGTTGGTTCCAGAAGTGCGGGGGTGGGAAGTAAATTGCAACGAGTTTCGTTCCGCGCGTTTCGATCTCGTGGGATCTTAGCCACCCTCGAGCTCATGGCCGACGACGAGCTCATGGAAAAACGATTAGAACCCTTGGTGGTGTGAGCTTTATCGCGGTCTCCGCGATTTACTGCCGACCGTTGTATAGATAGGGGATACACTTCCAGCTGCCAGCCATGGGATACGACACTCTCTCCCTTCGAGAGAACCTTCGACTATGACCTGAACTATCTTGACGCTATGACTGGAGGGGAGTGAAAAGGAAGAATTGGAAAGAATATCGTTTTGAATATTGTTTCGTGTGAGAAACTGAATATTTGGGAATTGAGTATTAAGTATATCGATCTTATTGATCTCGAGATATTTGTATTTGAAGAAATATAATTTCTTATATTAATAATTTGTTTTAATTAAGATATTATAGTATATTATAGTAATAATTTATATTACTAATAATATATATTATATATATTATAGTAATAATTTGATTTAATTAAGATATTGGAATGCAACGATGATGTTGATTGATAGAAAGTAATAAATGAAAAAAAGAATGGATATTTCGAGTCGTTCGATACGTTTGCACGATATAAATATTCGAAGGAATTGAAAATGCTTGAACATTTTCTTATAATCGGGGAAAGCGTCCCCGGATAAGTCGGACGAATTTCTTTTTACACGAATCTTCGATGTTGGTTAAACCGAGGACACGTTGCACATTCGCGGGAACGAAGCCCGATGAGATCTGTGGGAAAAGTGGAATTTGAAAATTCCAAAGGATCAATGCGAATAGCATTGAAAACGTTGCGGATGAAACTTTATTTACCTTCGAAAAATCCTCGCTGCCGTAAAAATACATCGACTTTATGTCACGAAATGTAAGTATCGTTTTCACGTGATTCACCTGACTACTCGTTTTCTCTTTTATTTATTTTTTTTTTTCGAGATGTAATGTGAAAATGTAAAAAGAATACACGTGGAATATGCGTTTTCGGCTAAAATAAGAGAGATTATATCCCTGTCTCTCTTTCTCTCTCGCTCTAAGAACATAATGGAAGTAGAAAATAATGTTTGTTTGAGAGAGAGAGAAAGATTTACGGATTCATTTCGATGGAAATGTAAAAAAGCTTCGCATCTACTAATGTATTATGACGTTTTAATTAAAATGAATTATGACGTAGATATATATATATATATATCTATTCAACGAACGTTTTAATCTTTGTAATCGTAATTCTCCGTAATTTCTTCCATTCAAAATACGGAATTTTATTATTTTTAATCGAAAGAATTAAAAATTGTTGACAGATTAAACTAATGATAATAGATGATAGCTGTAAAAAAAAGTACGATACGAAATCTGTTACTTGATTCTCATTTATAAACTTTTAACACGTTGTAAAAATATATACGTCGCGAAAAAGTTGATCACAAACTAGAAACTCCTTTTTTTAAACACATATCGCCTATAAAAATTACCAGACAGCCTTCGTCGACCGTGAAATTCATAAAACATAGAAGCGTCGGATAACCCTGCCGTCCGTTTGAAAGTTTAAGGGTGACGATAAAGTCCGCCAGTTTGAAAGTTGTGTATTCGCTATACATAGACGCAACGTGAGACCAACCAGGCGGGTGGATAATGGAGGGTGATGGGAAAATTGAGTGAAGGATTTTACGGTCGCGCTTAACAGCGAGTTACACGCGAGATTATAGCGTGTTAATAGTTCAAATAACTGCAGAAGGGGTTGTAATACGTAGATAGAATAAAAAAGTTATCCGATATCATAATTCCGGTATACGGTATATAAAATCCTTCCTTTCGTATTAAAACAACGAAAAATATTAATTCTTAATTCGTTAAAGTCGGTTACAATTTTTCTTTCCAATTGCACGAAGAAAAATCGAGTAAAATATTCTGCCAAGTGATACGAATTCGTTCGAGAGAGTTTGGACATCTTGTAAACGGAGGAAAGAGAAAGAAGAGATGGAATTTATACTGAATTTACACCAAATAATTAGAGTATAATTATCATGAACACTAATATATATATATGTATTCAAACAAATAGCATAAAATAGCATATGTATTCAAACAAAGCATAAACTTATTGTAGTAAAAACAAAAATAAAATTATAGAACTAAATTATATATTAATTACAATTTGGATGCATGAAACAAATATATTTATATTCAAAAAAGAAGTCTAAGCTCACTATTATAATCAAGAGACTATGTTACAAAATCCAATGTTGTGACTGTGGAAACAAGACTGTGGGATAAATTATGCATAAAAAAAAAGAAAACAAACAAAGATTTAATAAAACATCTTTCAAATCCATCCTCAAACCGTCTCTTTTTTTCCACTTCCCAATCTCCAGCTAATTTCTCATTTACCCGTCTCCTCCACAAACTTTCAACATCGTAATCCTCTTCCCGCGGACAAATGACGTAGCAAAGTAACGATCGCGCTCCTCTACGAGAAGGTGGATGAATATTGGCCGGATTTCTCCTCGCGAGCGTCGTCTATCGTCCCTCCCTGTTGCAACACGCGTGAATGACGATTACGTACAACGTGCTCGACACGAGAATATAACCGAGTATACATGTACTCTAACCAGGTATCAACCTGTGTAACTTGGCCAATATGTGCAAGGATTCCATCTCGTACGGACACTCGGCCTCCTCTAGCTAGGGGGCGTTTTCGTAGAATCCAATTTTCCAAGATTCTCGTCGCCTTAACAGGGGAGAATCCCTCCCTCTCTCTCTCTCTCTCTCCCTTCTTGCCATTATCTCTTAAGCGTGCTTGTCCCCTAATGGTCTCCCTGGCCCTGGTTAGAACACGGTCGCTTAGTAAACACGCCCATTTCGTAGTCGTAAATCGTTGAAGCGTTTGGGCGATTGGGAAGGGGATGGTCCGGGAAATTCGAGTCGAAATTTCGCGGATATTATGTTCTGTGGGGGAGGGGGAGAAGTTGTACGTCGCGAAATGCGTGAAATTTCTTTCTTTCTTTCTTTCTTTTTTTATATTTCTACGAGTTTTCTACGAGGGGTGGTGGAAGGAGAGGATTGTGATGGATCGCGATGGAGGGAGTGGAGAATTCGTAAGTTTCGTAACAACTGGATTTCGATTTCGAAAGGGTTTGAAAGGGCGCGGCGGATTGGCGGAAAAGTTGAAACGCTTGTTCTTTGAAACGCCGCGGCCGAAGTTGGAACGGCGAGAACAACGATTCTCAACGGTCCTTGGAAAGTTTCGAGTTCGCCGCGATATTATGCTGCTCCTCGAGAGGGGGTTGTATAGGCAGGGCAAGGTATTAATTCCTTCATTACGAAAAATAAGGAAGAAGGTATTGGTTTGTGGTACAAAAATATAAATTGATAAATGAATTGAAGTGAAAGGAACAATTTAAAGTGATCTAGATGAAACTGGAAAAAAGCTGCCAAACATTCTTCAGAAATTAAAAATTAATTTTCCACTTGCGAAGTTTTGACAAAACATACAATGTTATTTATTATTTTTAGTAATATTCGTTATGATGTTTTAAAGAAAAATAGCAAAACGACGGAATGAAAGGAAATAAATGTAAGAAAATAAAATCCTTTTCTTTTATTATATGTATATAACTTATAGAATGATCTAACGATTCGATTCATTGTATAATCTTGATTTTAAGGTAAGTAAAGTTTTACTGTTTATTAGAAAGTTAAATCGTTATTTATTAAAAAGTTATTAAAAAGAAGCTAAATAAATTTTTGTTTAAAATTAATTTATCTTAGTTCTAAATTAAATAAAAACTTATTTAATTATCAGCTGATTTGGAGGTTTGCATTTATTTTAGATTAATCTTCTTAATCTATCAATCTAACAATCTAAACTGTTTTGAGGGAACATTTTTGTTAATAACCTTTCAATAATCAACAATAATCTCCAAGTAAAATCTTTATATTTTTTCTTTTTACTTAAGATGTTAAAAAAATTATCAAGAACTAAAAGATTCGAGTTACAACAAAACTCTATACATAAACACTTTCCTTCGACATAAAATCCATACTTATTTATATAAAATTAACGAAACTAGGTCAAGTGATCCATGTTTAATCGTTTATCGCATTTAATCCTGTCCAACTTGCAAGTTTAAACTTTCTCCAGTGCATAACGTGTGTCAGTAGCAAAAGGAAAACGCAATTTTCCGTCCGGTTGATAGTTCAGATGTCCCGTGGTCAGCTTTCACGAGCGAATATCCAATGCGCGCGAACTCTCCAGCTCGACAGGAAGTCAAAAGTTAACGAACGTCTCGTTAAAAGATCCATCCGATCCTCTTCCTTTGACTCTCTCTCTCTCTCTCTCTCTCTCTTTCTGTTTTCGTTATCTCTCTATTTTCCAACAACCGCATCCCCTTCCCCACTATCATCCATTCTCGGCCACGAGTAATTCGAGTTATTCGTGAAATCCGTATGAAAAGTTTTATCCCGAGTCAGCGCGTGTTACCCCGTATTACGTCGTCGTTTAATTTGCACGCGAGCACGGACGAACGATCGATAATTTCGTTTTCCACCCGGTTTGCGGGCATTACATTCGTTCAATGTTTGTCGATGAGTATTGATTACAAGAGTGGACAGTGAGGGGACAATTATAAGTTGCTTTTTTTTTTATCCCTTGGGTAAATAGTAACCAGTTCGACCAGTTGCAACGAAAAGATGCGTAAGAGGAACGAGTCTTGTTATTTTTCTTGTTTTTTCTTTTTTTTTTTTTTTTTGGAGAGAAAAATGTTTGCTTTTAAATTTACTATGCTCGTTAAAAATATTTCCTGGCACAAAGAAGATATAAAGGGATTATTATATTATATACTTGATTTCTCGTTTCGATTTTCTGCGAAAGTTTTTCTGCATTGCAAATTTTTTTTTTTTTTGTAAGTTTAAAACAAGATAGTTAGATAAATAAAGTATTCGATCGTTTATATATAATTTATTCTTCCTTTGAATCTGTATTTTGAGTTATCTTGAACCATGAGTCTTTGTTTGGTATGTGAAAAAAGTAAATCATTCCGTTTAAAAAAACAAAATTAATGATCTCTATATATATCCATCTATCAAAAAATTATTTGATATAATGCAAATTTAAGCTATAATATAATTTTTGTATTATTAATAACAATCGAGATATTCAAATAGAGTCTGTTTTAAATGCTGTATAATTCCATTGAAGGGAATAATTGTATTTAATTTATTCATAAAATTGTGAAAATTTAAAAATCGATAAAATTTAATTCCCAATATTTTATATCGTTGCTTGTTATTAATTAAATTCCAAAAAAGATCTTAAATTGATAAAATTTTGATTTTCGATATCCTCAGATTATATAACTTTCACAATACTAAGTTGAAAAATTAGAAATATAATCTGAATATGAATCCATAATGAATCCATAAATCATTCCATTTCAATACAAAGCTTTTTATAATTTTTATTCAAGGCGAATCGCGCCCATTTTTATGAATATGTTCATCGGAACAAAACAGGTATAAAATATATTCTCTCGTCAAGCATTCGTGTACGTATATAAAGAAATCTTGGAATAATGCTTGAAACGAATAACTTGTCATGAATAATTAATGAATCTTAGTCTTTGATCATTTAAATTACCAAAGAATCCTCGTAACGGAATTCCACTTTCAAAAGCGTTTCACCCTCTTCCCTTTTCTCAAGATTATTTCACTTCCGTTTAACTTTTACTTACACCCTCTAAAAAAAGGAAAGATTCTTTCGTAACTAGAACGATGCTTGGTAAACTAAAATTCTAAGAAAAATTCACGTGTATCGATGTAAAGCCAATGTGAAATTTGCAAAATCTTTTCCTCTAATTACTTCATCTCGAGACTATTCTGTTAGAAACTAACTTCTCTATGTTTTTGTCTTATTGTTCAAATTTAATTTTACCTCGTGTTCCATTGAAAAAAATGTTTATTAGGCTCATACGAAGTGCTGATTCTGATTTTAAGAAATATTATGAGCGAAATAACTCGTCACGAATTAAAAAGATATGAGGAATATTTCATCCATGGTATTTTACAAGCATCGAGAGATATCTCGTTTTTGGTAAGGAATTGAACGAATGAATATCAATCAATTTCATTTTCCACAAAATAATGAAATAAAACATTTTTATTCGGATAAATTATATATTATTTGGATATATAAATTATTGAATTAATTATTTCGATATTTATTTATTAATTTCTTTTTATATTCATTATTTAAAATTTTAATCGAATATCGAATCGATTCGTTCTAGAATTTTTCTTAATTAATGCCACTTCGATTTTTAAGAGTGGCAAATATTTTCGAATAAATATTATGAACGCAATAAATGATTATTAAATACTCGTATGTATATCATACACGATAATCAAAGACGTAATACATTCATAGCTCTGTTCATTAAATCATTCGTACCGCCATGTTTGCTAGGGATAATCACTTTCTGGAATCGAAATTGTTAGTTCAGATATCTTCATTGATTGGAAATTTCGATGGTTAAACAGATTGATGATAAACTACAGTTTTATATACGGTGGATTGTGATTCAAATCTATTATTGTTACACGATATCTATTATAGTACAATGACTCCAAAAAATAGTGGTTTTTTAAAATTGAATTTAACGTGTTTTGAAAATGAAAAATAAAAAATCAAAAGAATTTATTAGATTGGACATATTAAAAAAAATCTTGAGAAAAGAAAGATATTATATTAATGAAAATTTATAAAATATATTTCGAACAGATATATGAAAAATCTGCATATATGCATAGATATTAATTTCTCGAAACAATTTAAAATAATAATTAATTAATTCTAATTTCAAACTTATCGTGTTTTAAAAGGTGTTTCGATATTTTATGGAGCAACGTCGTCCTGCAAAATCGTAAGTTATCGCTGATTGAAATTCCAATTAACATGGTGTATTAAAGTATTGACTACAGACAACAATTAATTTCGTTTCTTAATGGCATTGCACAAATGATCTCCATCTTATTTTCTAATTCCATAATCGATAAAACATTGCGGTTTGCGTATACAGGTGCAACTGTGCACATATCGAAACGATAACACCCATAAAGCTCGGATTATTTCGTGGGTTAGATAACTCCTCGGTTGGATATCTGCAAAAGTTGCATCGATTAAAAGATTAATAGAGGAAAAAGGAGATTAAATTGAACGTATTCATTCATCTCCACACGATGAAAACGAAGCTTTGAAAGTCGAATATTATCCAATCTTTTTCATCCCTTTGTTAAGAAGATGTATTAATTTTCAACTTCATTTCCATTCTGCCTGCCTTCCAAAGAAATATCGAAATTGCTTGATTAAACAGGGGGGATATAATATCGTTGACGCGAAAATGAAAATGTTAAAATGTTAACGTGGAGGAAAATTGTCTTTACGTCGAGAAATTTTCTAAGCGATGTGCAAAAGAAAAATGTCCCCTTTTTCCTCGTTTTTTTTTTTTTTTTTCTTCTTTTACGTTACTTTGAAACGACGTAAGATAAGATGAAGAAGAGAATGAAATCTTAATCGTACTCTTTCATATGCAAAGACAGAGTATCGAATTTCAAAAGGAAATAAATTATCTTAGAGAGAATGATAAAAAAAGAACTGTTAACATTTGCGTTTTTTAGTTAACTATTTCTCCATTTAAATCTTTATGCTGTACAATAAATAAAATTAATGGAAAATATAACCTGAAGTATTTTTTTATTCACATCATATATTCCCTATCATGTATATAAATTAAATTTCTCCTTTCAAAATAACAAAATAAATAAAATTCAGATATAATAATAATATAGAAATTTTTAAAAAACGCACATACATATGTATTGCATTTAACGAATAAAATAGTTACATTAATTTTAATTTATAATTAAATTGTTGCTATTTTATAACATTGTATCATGTTCAAAATACAATTTTCATATAAACCAATTAAAATAAAACGTACTAGAGGTGAAAAGAAAATATTCCATCAATCTACTTATATAATCGATCTTACGTTTAAAGAGAGAGAGAGAGAGAGAGAGAGAGAGAATAAAATCCAATATCACGGAAACCCGAAGAGAGGAAGAGTGACAAGAGGAGGAAAAGGTCCCTCAGTGACATTCCTCGATGATTAACACCCGGAAGACCGTCGAACGAAGAAGATTTCGAGAGCTTTATTAGGGATTAATGGTCTCGAGAGGACGATGTCGTCTCGAGAACGATGCTGCCCCCATTCCAGATCAATAGATACTACTTTCAGCTTTCGTCCACCCAATTTGACGATATTATCGCGCATTGTTCTCTCCGATACGCGGATACAGTGAAATCGTCGTTAAACCACCTAAAGGCCTGTTTCCACGGGCCACAGAAGCGTTAACTCGGCGGATTATGGCTTCGAGACTCGGCTGACATTTCGCCATTTCCCACATGGCGGCGCATGCATCGGCGAGCCAAATGGATGGCCATGATTTTTATCGATCCATCCATGATCGAGGAAATTGCCTCGTCTTTCGGATTTTCGCCATTTCGACCATCCTCGAAAAGAAAACAATTTCGTGGGATGAAAAGCAAAGAGATTCTCTTCCCTCGTTATTATCGATCGAATTTCGAGTTTTAAACAGCGATATAGATGATCTATGACATATTTGGTGTCATTATCGTGTACCAATATTCGTGTCGAGATTTATTACACTTTGTTGAAACGAACAAGTGTGAGATAGCCGTGCAACTATAATTATTAATGATAAATTCTGCTTGAATAATTATATTTTGGTGAAGATGTAATTAATTGAGAAATATTATTAAAGTGTTGTTATCTGTTGTGAATGACGATATGTAATGAAAGATGAATAATTGAGGTTAATTTGTAAATACATCGATTAATGTATTCGTGGGACAATTCTAAAGATCGAAATAAATACAAAAGTTGATATATAATTAAGTCTCATTTAATACTGCGTTACATTGCTTATAAATAAATAAATGAAATTTATATACACTAATCTTTTATTTCTAAAAAATGAATATATTAAATTTGTGCATATACGATTCGATCAATTGTTTGTTTGATATTTTAATCTCGATTTATCATTTCATCAAATCAATTCAATGCGCGAGATACGTGTATATTAAAAATTGAAGCGGGCACGAATTATAATAGAATTAGAACATTTCGAGTCGAGTCAATTGTGATCGATCATAGCATAGAATCACGTGCAATAGTCCTTCCATAACGGTCGGTCAACAATGACATAATATTATCCATCGATCGATACTGGCACAACATCATCCGCTATAACGCATCTCTACATTTGAATCAGTTGGCCAAGATTAATTCGACAGGCAACCAGTCACGAAAGAATGGTGCACCAGTTGCTATCTTGAAGATTTACGATCCCAAATAGGAAATAATCCATGAGATTCGATCGTGATACGACACCGTTCCAATAGAAATCCATCTCTATTAATATCCATTAAGATCCGGCCAATTTCAAGAGTGAACAAATGTTAAGATACATTTAAATACGTAATATAAAAAGAATGTGTTTAGAATTAAACTTGAAAAGCATTTCTAGGCAAAGCTGTATGACGATAAGAAATAAATAAACTGTGTTGTCTTTATAAAAAGTAATAAAGACAATTACTTATTACTTTTTATAACTTCTATTAATATGGAGCATTAAAATAATAAAATTAAAAATATACAAATCATTTATATATTTATTATAGTTTCTATATATAAAAAGATTAAATAAATTTTCTAATTCACTTAATCAGGAGAATCATGCAAAATCATAAACAAAACTTGGAAAGTAACTTGAGGAGAAATTAAAAATTTTGTAATTTCAATTGTATTTTGAAAAGTATTGAAGATATAGTTTCAGAATCAAAATATTTATAATAGATAATACAAAGATCACTCAATATTTATTTCCTGAAATCGTATCTCTTATGTACAATCCATTTATCAGGAGTTAACGAGACAAAGACGAAGATAATGAACGATTAAAAATTATTCTTTCCTTAACACAATGATAGCTTAGGATAATAGCATACTTACACACTTCTAATGATCCTTCATTCGTCGACTGAAATTCATTATCCTCCAAGTTACAACGATTTAAATTTTAATAAAGTTTCTATTTTTAAATTAATTTTAATTTTAATCGAAAGTAACGATAATAATCTTATACCAATAACTGTATCGAAGACTCTAAACTAATTTAAATCTCAACTCCCTCGTTCTAAGCAATTAAGAAATTCACATTCGTTCGTGAAAGTTTGCTTGAAAGCAAAAAACCAATAAGAGAAAGAAATTTTATGCAATTTTATTTTTTCCTGTATATTCTTTACTTTATCCTTATCCAAAAAAATCGAATTATCAAATCCTCACCATTCCTATTCGATTAAAGCACGCACAACCGCGAATTTGATCGACAACCGGTTGATCCATCGCGAAGTAAATCGCGAATGGCCGAAATTTTTGACAAGATTGCGATTTATTCGGAGAACGTTAACTCGTAACACGGTTTTGCTCTAAAACGAACAACAAGAGGGACGGTGATGCGGAACAGTGCGCATGACAATCGGTCCCGTTCTTGTGGTTACGCGTACGTGCACCCCCAATTACTTGCATCCCTCTACGAGCACAATCGTCGGAACAATGAGCCGTGTTCCCCGCCAGAAATCGCAAAAACTCATTGAACATCGCGAACCGCTCGCCTCTATTTTGCTTCAAGATTCGCGTTTTGCTGATGGAACATCAGCTTCCCCGATTTGATAAATCAAGGTGCAGATGTAGAAATAATAGGAGGATGGGATATAGGAAAGATTCGTATCGCATGTTTGTTAGAAAAATGAGTTGTGATGTATTTTTATTGATACTATCGATATATCAAATTGTCAATAACATATAAATATTATCTATTGTTATAAAAATATATACAAAAATATCGTATTAAAGTGTGTTGTAAATTGAACATTTAGAGACAGAAAATAGACTTGCAAGAGTTTATTGTAAAAAGTAGAAGCAACAATGGAATTTCTGAACAATATAATATTTGCAAAGTTTTTTTTAATTATTCCACTTTTCTAAGACAAGACACGATACAAATCTTATTATTTTGCAATTTAACGTAGGATAAATAATTGGAGGAAATCGAAATCGAAAAATAGAGTTTGATAAAAATATTCTTTTTTTCCCCTTCCTTCTCTCTTTCTTTTTAATTCCACGAGATACCATTAATGGAATCAATTCTTTCCAAGAATAACGAGCGCATAAATCCAAGTTCGAGAGATAAGCTAGGAAATCCTGCTTCAACTCGTTCAAGTACCATAAACGCGTAAATCGTGGTTTTGTGGCCGAATTCGGTAACAAATCCTCGGACGTTGCAACATTGCGGCGAAGTGGTCGAAAATCAATAGCATGGACGAAACACGGAAACGACTCTGTAACTACGAATTCGGCTAATTTTTGGGATTGCGGCCAATAATTTTGGCGACTCGTCGCCTGATAATAACCAACTGATTAACGGTGCATATTTCTCAATAAAAACGCGACCGTATCGAGGATTGTACCGCTTTATCAATTTTCCATTTCGCGGCCCATGATCGTGGATAAATTTCACCCAAAAGGGGAAACACAATTATTGTGAATTTATACGCGTGGACAAATATTCTTTATATCGAGTATCGTAATCGCGATTCACTACTCTCCCAGTCTGTTATACTCGAATATATATGTTCGAAAATTGGAGAACGATAATTGAATCGTCGTACGTCTTTAAACATTTAATTTTTCTCATAAGCGATATAATTTTTCGTGATAGAAATGCGTAAACAAAAATTCACAATATCGTTTTTGATAAGAGAAAAAAAAGTTAATAACTAAAAAAGTGGAACTTTTGCATAAAAATCTTAGAGTGATATATATTTGTAATTTATTATAATATTCTTACATATTCTTCTATGATTTTTTAAATAATAACAAACTTAAAAAATTAATTAGAATAAATATTAATTATAAATTTATATGAACGCTTTTCTGAATTTCGAAAATGATAAAAATAATTAAATAAAAAAATAATTAATAACTAAAAAAGTGAAACTTTTGCATAAAAAATCTTACAGTGATATATATTTGATATTTTTTTAATTTATTGCAATACAATATTCTTACATATTGTTCTATGATTTTTTAAACAAATTTTATTATTAAAAAATTTTATTATATTATTATTATTAACAATATTATTATTTATTATTATATTATTATATAATATTATATAATATTATATTTATATTTATTATTATATTATTATTAACAAATTTTATTATATTAAAAAATTAATTAGAATAAATATCAATGAAATTATAAAATCCATCACGTTCGTTGTGTCTTAAATTTATATGAACGCGTTTCTGAATTTCGAAAATAATAAAAATAATTAAATAAAAAAATAATTAATAACTAAAAAAGTGAAACTTTTGCATAAAAAATCTTACAGTGATATATATTTGATATTTTTTTAATTTATTGCAATACAATATTCTTACATATTGTTCTATGATTTTTTAAACAAATTTTATTATTAAAAAATTTTATTATATTATTATTATTAACAATATTATTATTTATTATTATATTATTATATAATATTATATAATATTATATTATATTTATTATTATATTATTATTAACAAATTTTATTATATTAAAAAATTAATTAGAATAAATATCAATGAAATTATAAAATCTATCACGTTCGTTGTGTCTTAAATTTATATAAACGCGTTTCTGAATTTCGAAAATGATAAAAATAATTAAAGAAGCAAGATAATTACGAATTCACAGTATTATCTACGTACGTACACACTTTTGTGTTCACATGCTGAATGCAAGAAACGCAACCACTTCACAGGAATACTCGACAACTATAACGTTCCGTCTTGTGCAATTTTGAGTTATATCTTTATTTATGTCGGTGTACGTTCTCGAGCGATATGCTTTACTGCTTTCGTTTATGTTATCACATTCGATTTAAGAACGATTATTTTGTATTCCGTTGTTGTATACCGTTATGCGTAAAGCATTATGAAACCATTTGCTTTTACATTTGTCTTTAGAATAAAACATATTATCTCTCTTACGCCAAATTGACAAGTTGTAAAATATTTAATAAAATACTATGTAATACAAAATGAAAAGAGATTTATGGACTATTTTTAGAAGAATATCTCGAAAGAGATATTTTTAAAATTATTTGAAAAATAATAAAACAATTGCGGACGAATCGTTTTAAGGAGAATCAAGAAAAATAATTATTAATTGAACTTGTATTTAATAAAACATAAAAACATCTCTCTCCACATAAACATATCTTTTAAGATAAATTTAAAAATAATTTAAAAGGATGTTGAAACAAATGAAAAGGAAACGCTCGAAACGTCCAACACCAAAGAAATTGGAACAAGAACGGAAGATAAAAAGATATCAATTTTTAAAATACAATTTTACGACCATCATTTCTCAGATCATCGTAGCATACCTTCCAACGCTCCTCCTTTCCCACACACGTGCACACGCACACCGAGAACAAAGAGGGATATCGTGACACGAGGGTAGAAAAGGAAGAAACGAATCACGCGATGGCATCGGTTAGCCGCGAGCAATGAGCGAACGAACGAAGCCACTAAGCTCGATGCAAGGACTAAAAAGAAAAAGGATCTTCGGGCATGCAAATGGCGACGAGGAAGAAAAACTAGTAGAAAAGAGAGAGAGGGGGAGAGGCGGCAAAGATGGAAAGAATAAAGAGGGAACGAAACGGTTTCGAGCTATTTCGCGACCGATGAATATGCACGAGGGCCGATTTAGAAGATTAACCGTTCGTGAAAAGATAAAAATAGAACAATGACGATCGAACGATCAAGCGATAAAATCGAAAGCGAGAGAATAAGGAGAAATGGAATTTGGCAGATAACGGTTTGTCCTCGGTTCATTGATGAAAACTGGCCATAGAGAAAATCAAAGGAAGGGGAAAAAAAAAAAAAAAAAAAAGAAAAGAAAACAATGAAAGTGGAACGCAGAGTCTTCTTTTTTTTTTCGTATAGTCATCCTGAAAGGCAACTTTAACACCTTTAGTTTTTTTCAAGGCGGGATCGCTCCCGGCTTCCATTAGCCTTGCCACGTTGCTTGCCAGATTGCGAACACCTTCAATTTCGCGCATCATTTGCATAGCCGCGTTTCGCCTCTTCTTTCACGTCGTCCCCTCCGCTCCAACGAGACCTTAATACTGTTTGTGAATGTACCATGTGCAGAGATTGAAAGAGAGATTTAACGGCGATCGAAGGATGAGCGCGATGATCTTATATGATTGGCGGGGATTGAATTTTATTTAAAAAATCCGACCTCTCTGAAAAGTCATGAATTGAGGAGATTTAGCTTCCAAGCACTTTTTTTCTTTTTTTTTTTTTTAAAATGTATCGATAATATCCGAGATTATACCAATTGTAAAACCTACACTGTGATATTAAACAAATTTTATCAAGTATTATCTAAATCAAAACACAATAATTTGATACAGAAAAGAAATTTTTAGAAAAATGATATATAATATAAATCCAATGGAGCTAATGGTTGAATTAAATTTTTCTTAAATAAATAACGTATTAGAGTAAATATAACAAATAATATAATTTGTCCATCTTCAAGACTTTCATAAATATTGCATAAATATTGTTATCTATTATAGCAGCAAATAGTTGAATAGTTTATTTAAATAGCTATTAACGAAATCATCAAATGTGTTATCATTGTACAAGGAGTTAATTGTCAGAACATATCTCATAATTCTATATCTCTGTGAAAATAATTATTTGTATACCAATTTCGTTTAATATTTACCACGTTTCAAATTTTTGTCTATCTTCGAAACAACGCGAAATATTAGAACAATTTTCCCTCCCCCTTCGTGTAATTTAAACATGCTTAATTTAGCTGAAAATTTAAATTAAATGTAAGCTGCAACTTAACTAATCGTACCTTTAAAATTAAATTTAGCGAATAATAAAAGAAAGAGAGATAGAAAAAAAAAGATCTCATAGAAACATTCGCGTTATCTGACCTCGTTTCCTAGTTGCATCCATTTTTAACGTTTCAATAACTCATGTTTCCCGTATAACTGATTCTAACTAAAAATATTTACGATCACCGGTTATATATACGGTATATGTGATGCTTTCGATTGCAAACTCGTTCTGTAAATAATTCCAATTTAAAAATATAGGTCATTTCTAATAAAAACTTTCCAAAAGATAAATGGGAAAAACAGGGAAACGTTTCGAACCTAACGTTTGAATGAATCGAAATGTTTGTGTCGAGCTCTTTCATCTCTGTACACGCGAATATTTACGATCCGATGATCTTTATCGTTTTAGATCGATATTGCATATCCCATCAAACGATTCATAGGTTTTTTTAGAAATTTTATCGTGACACGAAAATGATGATCAAACATCAACCCTTTTAATGAATCCATGCAAAATTTCGATGTTTTATACCATCAACAAAGACAAATAACATCAAATGATTACTCTGATATATATATATATATGTATATCGGAGGGAGGATTTGAATATCGAAATCGCAACATCGGATCAATAATCTGACAGATATTGGTCAATTGAAACAGGAAAATCATCTCGTTATATGATGAAATCGCATCACGAGAAATGTATTTTCAAACAATTAGCATATTCGGGACACGGATTCAGAGATAGCTATTGATCCAGAAAATTGATTGTAATTTTGTCACAGCTTACATCTAATTAATCACAATCGAATAGAATGGTTCATTTGATTTAACATAACGGGCATTTAATAATTATAGTCAATGAAATTGATACGTTTCTATGTTTATTTAATTATTGAACGTTTTATTTATATTATTTTAGATATATGGAAATATATAAATCTGTGTCGATACTGAATTTTAATGAATAAAATATTTATTCTTTCTGTATTTATATCTCTTCGTATTTATATATTTTTTTTTATTTAAGATTTCCATATTTAATAGATTATTTAGAAAATATTTTTTGGATAAAAAGTGATATAAAAATATATCACATATACAGTATTCCGGAATGAATCAATAAATCAAGGAAAATAAGATAATTAAAATTTTTAATGAAGAAAGAAAAAGAAATGTTACATGAAAGTAATGATATAATTGCTTTTTCAAAAAAAAATTATCTTATACAGATTACTCTTTTGAATTCTTCGAATATTTCTCATAAACTTGTATCGATTTATATTTAAAATTATACCACCCTCATCGAAAATAAATTTATTTAAAATATGATATTTCAATTACTAAATTCTTAAAACTATAATATTATAAATACTCTTTATACTTTTATTCGTAAACTTACTTTACTCACCTGTACTATTAATACTACAATTAATAACTAAAATTAAAACTATATTTATAATTTACAAATCCGAGTTTCAATCTTTACAAAACTAATAACTTGATTTAAAATTGGAAAAATCGAAAATTCAAAGAATCCAACATCAAGTCAACCCATGGCGAAATCGATTCTTCCATTCATTTGCTTGGTTCGATAGTTATATCTAATAGCGTGAATAATACTAGCGGTAACACTGAGGCCGCCTAGTGGCGATGAACGGTACTACAGATCGGCGTGTAAATCGACCACGGCGATTTAATCATAATCGTGGCCACCTAGCGGCAGTGGCGGGTACTAAGCGTCGATATAGGCAGCTTGCAACGATGATATAATATTACATTACATTATATCTAATATTTAACATCATAACATCGTAATCATTCTTAATGATTTAAAATCAAAAGAAAGTTTTTGCCAGTTCATCAGACAATTCACATTTATACATTTCACTTATCTGAAAATTCATGTTATTCCTTCGATGTGACATTTCAAAAATACCGTATCAATATAATATTTCAAAGCGTTCATCCCGACGAATCTAATTGAATCTCATTCCCTCCGCTATCTCGACACCCACTGATCACGATATAATAATGTTTATCCACAGCAAACTGATGAAATTTCGATCGGAAGTTAGCCGAAACGCGGAAGCGTTTAATCAGCGAGCTTTGCCCCTCGTTGAAATTACGTATTACGCATCGAGAAAAGGAAGGCAAATATCGAGACAGATTATTTTGATCGAATAAGTTTCAAAGAGCAACGAGGACGAACGTCGAGAATGTTGGAGGAAAATTCTTCCATTGTTCCAAGGGTGGTTGAACTTTTCTCAACCGAATGAATCGATTTGTGTGGCGAATCATCGCATGACTCTACTTTAAAGGAACTGGCCTGCCTGCAGCAGGGATCAAACTTTCGATAGAGTGCATAGGAGTGGGGGTGTGGGATCGCGCGCAACCGAGGAAACACGTGACGATTTCGTTCTCGACACGAGATTTATCGCTTCGTAAGAGTTTATTTATGAAGGGAAAATTTATGGGATCACGGTGGAGCACGGTGCTCGTGCGTTCCTCGAACTTGGCGTGTGTAAAAAGAAGGGCGTGTGATTCTTGGGTGAAATAATTTAGAGATAAATTAGAATTCGGATGGTACGAGTGATTGATTGTGCTTTTGAGAATAAAACCAGGGGATTTATTAAATGTAAACAATTGAATTTAATATTTATATGGCCACGAACAAAATTACCGGGAAAGGAAACGATCGATCATTGACAATGTTTGGAAATTATATTGTGTTTATATAAGGGGGGTCAAATAAATTCTATCGATCAAAATGTTCAAAATCTTACGTATACTGTCAATATAATTTTTTTTCTTTTAGATATACACAGGATGAATCGTTTCTCTGTCGCTTGAATTTATCTATAAACTATTTGTATAAAAAAATTTTTTAAACGTACAATATAATTTTTATAGCTTGAAAGAGCGAACGTTGAATGTATAAAAATGTTAAATGTAGAATTTCCTTTTTTCCATAATTAATTCATCGATTACAGAATGATCTTAGCCTTTAAGATAATTGGTAAATCATTTTTAATATTAATCTTCATCGATCTAATACATAGAGGGCAGCATCGAAACATATATATTCCCATTATACATAGTTTTGTGAAAAGAATCTTGAAGAGAACGTTCGAAAGGGGATATATGTACAACGACCAGACTAATTCCTTTTTAATGATACTTCGAGATAATAAAATAGTACACGTACAGTATTCTTTACAAAAAACTACGAATCCGCTTAAAAGAATTATATCCTTTTGAATTTTGAAACTTACATATCCTTTTTTTTAAAGAATACAATATCCCCCGTACAAACGTTACCTCGCCTTTTTCCTTATCATCTCTCGTTCATTAAATTTTACAAATTGTTCAAGATATCTCTTTCGCTTAATCATCAAAACCGAAACAAAAAAAAAAAGAAAACATCCCCCTTCGGGGGAGAGAAGCTTTTATCTACACGAATCCATTCGAAAATCTTCACGAGCCATCAACCGTCAATCGAGATAAACCTGGAATAAAATCGGACCATCGAGGCTCGAAATACCTTTCGAATACTTAAACGCCGCCACCTTCATAATCTTCCACTCCTCTCTCCCCCTCCCCCTATATTTCTCCACCATTCTTCAACCATTCTTCGCAGCCTTTTTTTTTTTTTTCTTCCTTTACACGGTTCATAAAGACGAAGTGGAGATGCGAGGACGCCGAAGGAGGCAAGAATCCGCGCAGGAGGGAAGACAAAAGCGAGACGAACGAACCCTTCGACGAACCCTTCACGTTCCCTTCTTTGCTGACAAATCGCGAAGATAGCTCGGCCACCGTGGGGAATAGAGAGAAGGGGGCAAAGCTCTCGAAAGAATTACGGGATACGGAACGATGTCGTAGACACAGGCACCGATAGGTTCCGATATCTCTCTCCCTGACCAGAGATAAGGATGGACTTTGCCCGTTTCGAGGGGTAGGGGGGGAAAAAAATGATCGAGCTTTCGTATTGGAAGTATTTTTAAGATTCCCTGGCTGGTTCGAGGAGGAATTTTGAATTTTTAAAATCGTTTTAAAGGAATATTTCTTTTAAGATTCCTTGTCTTTTAATAAGTGATGGCAAATCTTACATTTCATACAATAAAATTTCAGTATCACTTTCATGATAAATAAATGGCATCAATTTTTAGAAATCTATAGTTTAAAGGCACGGAAAATTATAAATTTTTGTTAAGTCGGTTAAATCAGAGTGAAGGACAGAGATAAATTGAGATTATTTTCGAGTATGGAGTAGAAAGTATTTTTAAGATTTCGTTTAAAAGGAGTTTTTTGTTCAGAGAAATGCCAAGTCTTTAAAATTGTTTCGAAGAAATGTTTGCTTTGTGGATAGATCATTGTCCTTCGAATAATTTAATTTAAGATGAGAAGATGATACTTACTTGACATGATGACAATATTATAAATAATAAATATCTATTGTGTTATATATAGAAATATCATTTGGGAGGAAATATTAAGATTTGGATAATTACAAAAGATTTTCATTCAAAGGAATTTTTAAAGTTGTTTTTTAAATGGTTAAAATAGAAACAAGATACATAATAAATTTCTATTTAATCAATAGGAAATTTAAAAATAAGTATTTGAAAGTAATAAGATATATATATATAATCCAAATTGTTATGAAATAAAATTTATTGCCTTTATTTTTCAATAAAATGTTTCTATTATTACATAAATATTATAATAAATGCAATAATACTTTTTTATTTATCTTTCTATTTATTTATATAATATTCATCATTGCTGATTTTTCAATATAATTAGAGGGAATAGATAAAGATAAAATATTTCAAGATAAATTAACAAATATATCTTGATTTAAAAAAGAAATAAATATAAAAATTCACAATATTCGCCATAAAGAAGAATCGAATGGAATCTTTATATTTGTTATTTCGTCGAAATACTCGATTCCGTATTTATTCTGTAGAGAATCATAGAATTTCTTGTTTAATACCAAACGAGGACGTGTAAGATACTCCGAGGAACAATTCTCTTACGATTCGAAACGATTGTGTTTATATATAAAAGGCAAATCTTTTGGTTACATTTCATACAATAAAATTTCAGTATCACTTTCATGATAAATAAATGGCATCGATTTTTAGAAATCTATAGTTTTATATTCACTCGATAAAAAACTAATAAATTTCCCAAAATATCATCAAATATATACAAATCTTCGATCAATATTTGACATTTTTCGAAACGATTGTGTTTATATATAAAATCTTTTGGTTACATTTCATACAATAAAATTTCAGTATCACTTTCATGATAAATAAATGGCATCAATTTTTAGAAATCTATAGTTTTATATTCACTCGATAAAAAACTAATAAATTTCCCAAAATATCATCAAATATATATAAATCTTCGATCAATATTTGACATTGTTTGCACAACAATTTCTAAAATGAACGTTCACTATTTTTTTTTATTTTTAATTCTCTTACTTCAAAATTTACAAATTTAATAAAACCATTCATAGTTGATTCAATATTTATATATATATATATACTACATTCACAATCTTACCAATTTTTTTAATTGCACTATGAAATAATTGAATATCTAGTTCAGAAAAATAAATATGCATTAACTAAAATTATCAATATATTTTATACATGATCATGAAAATCAATGCAAATGTTAAAAGTTAAAGAAAATCCTTGAAATGATTCAGTTTCTATATACCACCTAAAAAATTATTACAACCCCTTCGTATCAAGATGAATTCTCTCCATACACATATAATTATTTTTAATACAAAAATATTATATTTACCTGAACCTCGAGAACGAACCTCCTTCTTCTTCGAATAAGAAGATATCCAATTTTAACTTCACCCCTATCTCCGTTAATATCCAAAAAGAAATCAAAAGAATATTCCCTCATAATTATTTCACTTACATCCACTCGCGAAAAATTGCTTCGCGAGCAAAAATATTATTTCGTCTTCCCTGTTCTCGAGGGAAAAAAAATTGCCAAAAACCATCAACTGGGAACAAATTCTCTTCCGCGATAGGAAAACACTCGAGTGACAGTAGTCGGAGCGTTAAAGTGGTCAGACACGTCCACCGTGTCGCGCCGTTCGATATTTTCCCACGCGCCCACGCCACCTTCTCGAGAATTACGATTGGTACGGGGAGGAGGAGGGAGATTCTCGTCGACAGAAACGAAAAACTTCTCTCTCTCTCTCTCTCTATATATATATATATATATATATATATATATATATATATACTTCCTCGAGACGTCAACGAAGAGACAGTTCACGGTTGCCGGTCGAGCATTGTCAGGCGTTAGAAAACGGGACAAGGAAGCGTAGCAGAAAGAAAAAGAGGAGAAGGAGATTGAATTGTCTAAGAGGCAAGTGACTGGTCGTTACGCGGCTCGCTCATTTGCGCGATGAGAAACCTCGGATGTCGAAACATCCTCGCACATCCTCCACGTACAAAGTCGGGAATCGGTTCTAATGATCCGGAAAAGAAGAGTTGCCCTCGTCGAGCCGCGAAATCGTTTTATTGCCGATCTCGAGATGGACAGGGGGTAATAGTGGGTGAACAGGTGGCGCTCGATACGGCGATCGAGGGAAGGAGCACACCTTCGAACGTGCGTGTTTGCCTTTGATTGATGTGCAATGGCGTGATGGTACATTGGCGGATACGATATACACAGATTGTTTGCGGACGGAATATTTGGCAACGTGGACTGATCTTTATTCGCGTATACAGCAATGGATCAGGAATTATTGCTAATCGAAATTGAAAGTGATCGTTGAAACAGGGATCTCTATCTCAAGGAATGAGATGGATAAGGAAGGGAGAAAGGGAGATGGATTTACTCTACTCGGATGATGTCTCTAAGAAATGGTGGAAAAAGAGTGATTTCTGCCTTTTAAGGAAGAAAGATGGTCGAATTCTAGACGTTGTGAGTAAAGATTGGTATATATTGACGAATATTGTTCACAAACGATCTGCCAATACGACAATATCGTGCATGCAGTCTATTTATAGATGTTAAATCCACAAACGGATATTTTGCCTTCCATTATCTATAAACAGTGCACACCAACTATAGCAAACTATCTATTGTTTTAAGATAAAATAAAAATGTAACGAAATTTAATAACACCTAAATATTTATCTTATATCCTTGCCTAGACTTTCCTTTCCTTTCGAGAATTGAAACGATCGATCAAAAGAAAATGGGAAACAATCCAGATCGATCTAGATAAATCCAGAAAGCATATTGATACGCCCCCTTATAGAAATAAGAAGGAGACAAGAGGATTCCGAGGAGAACAATTCGCCAATCATAACATCTCTCTCTCTCTCTCTCTCTCTCTCTCCCTAACTCTTGCAATTTCGTCCCCAGACACTTTACCCCAGCTACACAACCCAAAGGAAACACATCCTGACCGATAGCCATTCCTTTTCCCCATTCGAACCACGCTCGTTCATCAACTCAGAAGCACGAACACAGCCTGTCGAGATCTTATCTTCGTTACGCAAAATGCGAAAGAAACAGAAAGAGGGAGAGAGAAGGGTGAAAAGACACGGAAGAAAATCCTCGTCGTCGATTCGCAAGAGAAATACAGAGAACGCACACAAGAAGAATATTGGAACGAAGAAGAAGGAGGAGGATGAGAGCATCGGAGACGTTGAGACGCCAGTAGCGAAGCAATTTTTTGATAGGATCAACGCTCGAACGTGTGTCGTGCTCTCTCTGTTTCTTTCCTTCTTCGCACACCGAGCCAGATATGGAGCATCGCAAATGGACCGCAATCTTTCCTTTCAACGCTGCACGACGGCGTATCGGGAATTTTCCTGCAATGCAGCGCTCGTGCAAGATGGTTTAAACTTAACCACCCCCTCCACCCTTCAGGCGAACCGACCCTTCTCAGACTTCTCGTGTTTCGCATTATACGGGAACGAATGGGTAAAGTGGTTTTTATTGTGGAACGATGGCCGGTTTCGTGTTTGAAGGGAATGTAATGGTTATTGCGCAGGATTAATGATCGTTCTCGTGTCTTTTATTTTCCTGGAGAGTTCTGAGTGGCGAAAGTTTACAACGGAATTGGCGCTAGGTGGATTCCTTTCGTTTCGCGCGAGTTTAGGTGTTAAATATATTTTTACGGTTGATGAAAATCGTGAAAGTATCATTGCTTGGATTGTTCTTCGTATGACTTGCGAATATCGGGAATATGATTTTATGACAATGAAAATTGTTGATTTCGAATTGTTGTTTCGTGAGGAATAAGTAAAGAAATAATAATTGACGGTTTTACAAGTTTAATTTGCAGGGTTTTATTAAGGTCCGCTCGTAAAACTATATATACGGATATATTGCGGATTATATATATCCGATATATACGGAATATTTGATATCCGTGTCCTTAAAATATTTATCTATTATATACACCACGGTTGTTATTTCCATCCTTCATCTACGCGCTTTCAATGTCGAAATGGTTTATGAGTTTACGACTTGCAAGAACGTTCGTAAGAAGCGAAGAAATTTCGCGCCAAGTGTAAGAAGTCGACGTGTATCCGAAGGAAAATTCCGTAAATGCGAGCAATTTAATATGTTTTTTGAATGTGTCGTTTGAAAATTTATTATTACGCTATCTACAATAAATTGAGAGAAAGTAATTCGTTTCGTTATTTTATATATAGCGTATAATCTTATCTAAATTGGTGAATTCTAAAGGAAAGAGTTTATGAAACGTGACAGGTTTCTCGATTTTAAAGAAAAAAAAGATTCCTGCTTTAATATCGTTTGATAAATACATTGGAAAAAAATAGCAATGACTTTGTTTACATTTCTTTGAAATCATTTAAATTTACACGAACATTTTTACGAATACTTAATAACAAAATACTATATTTCTAACTCTTAATTAAATTTCTAATGCTTTATATGGAAAGCTAAGAATAATGCAATAGAAAATAGTATCATATTTTAATTTTATATTTTAGCTGATATATAAGTAATCTTAACATATTAAAAATTAAAACCAATACGATGCTGAGAAAAAAAAAAGTTATTCTTTTCTCAAACATTAAATTATAAATATAAATTTCTCAAATTAATTCTATATCACTAAAAATCCCATTAATCCTCCTTCTCGTAATCGTGATTCTCCATTTATAATTAAAATTAAACAACAACTTATTATTTTAAAAAAGGTATTAACAAATTAACGTCTAAAAAATAATTACCAGATGAATATTTTCTTAGCTCTCGAATTCAATCCACACATTCAAAGAAAACGAAGTGATTTTTATTATCAAGCTAATACCAGTCGTTGTTGTTGGCAGTGTGTTTCGAAGATGAATCGGAAACACGCGAGCCAACACACGCCACGTTCGCATTTTCCCTTCCGCGAGCCGTGTTTCCTCGTGGAATCTCGTGCACGAGCCGATTTCACTTGGCTTAGCGATTTATTAAAACCCGGTGCGGGGATCTTAACGACCCCCTCCTCCCCTCCCCTCTCGTTTCCATCCGTTTCGCAACAGTGGCATACACTGAGTGCGCGCCAATGCTAATTTCGAGGGGGTGAAGAATGCGTAGGTATATTTCAAGGGGTTGTTAAGTGCGTGCATTCCATAAGGGCCATCGATTTGTCTTGCTGAACGGTGACTTCCTTGAAATGAGATATTGCGTTCAGACTGGGTGCTGGGAGGAGTTAGCATTATGGATCATTAGTTCTCAACTGCGATGTTTCTAAAGGATTTTGAGAGGGGGAGGGAAAGTGGCGTTGTCCTGGGATTATCGATTGCGCGCGAGATGATGCGTAAGAATGAAGATTTTGATCATTTCAGATGGTAAATTTGGTATTTGGATTATATATTCGAAGGTAATTTTGAATGTAATATTTTATTTACTTTAATTTTCGAAATTTACTTAACAAAGATGCGGATGAGATTTATTAATATTTTTTGTATTTTTTGTTTAAAATTTAGCGTTCAAAGTTATACTGTAAATATTCAAAATTAATATCAATATTTTAAATTTGATTATTTATTAAATTTCATTTCAAATGTTTCAATATTAAAACAATTTGATAGACAAATATTTAATCCAGAAACATTATGGGAAATATTTGAAACTCAAATATAATTTAGTAATATAACCTCTCGTATTTTTCCAAGCTACATGTATGTCCTCCATTACCATATTATTCTTGATTTCTTGATTTCTGTTATAATCATATAGACTTGTCTCTATGAATAAAGGAATAAATATTATTTCGAAATTATCTCGAAAAAAGATTATTTAATTAGAGAAAATACGATACGTATGAAAATAAATCTTCACTTTTAAACAACAATTTAAATTAAACAATTTAATTAATTAAATTTGAATACGTATTATGAATATAAATCAAATTACTTTTCCTTTATCTTCATCCTTATTACTTTATACATTTTATGCAAGAATTTAAAGCAAATTTGTCCAAGTTAAGAGAAACATATTATCATCCTTTCCTCCATCTTATCGAGAATCGGCTTATTATACCCGTTAGAACGTGTCGTAATAAAATAGTGACAGGATAAGAGCGATAAAAAATTATCAAGAATCCATAATGATTCGTATCGCAGGGACATTTTACATTCATAGAAATCGAGACTCGAGGTGCATCGAACTTTCCGAACACGGTAAACCCATTGCTACGCCGTATTTTCAAACGAATTTTCGCTGTCGTTTTATGATGGAATAAAATCAAACGCTCGTCCGTGAGATCAAACCTCAATCAATATTCTCCATGATCGCGGCCCGTGAGAAAATGCTCGCTCGAACGCGATTATTCAAACGATCCTGATCTTTTAGCCATGGCGGCAACGCCTCGTATTTGACATTCGCCGCGCTCGATCGATCCGAAAACCTTGATCTATAATGTCATCCGCGCTCGATCGTTCCCTCCTCGAGAAATGTTCTCCCCGCCCAAGTGAATTGAATAAACCGAAGCGATTTCTCTCCGAACGAGCAACGAACGATCGAGCTCAACCAGACCGAATTTATTTTCTGTTTAGCCATGATCCTATCGAATTTGCGAATTCCCTTCCCTCCTCTCGGTGAACAAAGAAGTCGTAAAGATCTGTGTCGCTCTATTATCGCGAATTTTGAATTTTATCTCGAGTGAAGAGTAAAATCGATTTAATCGTCTATCGTTTCTTCGTTTATTATCGACGAGATTTATTCCAATTTCTGGACGTGTTATTAGTTTGAAATCTAATAATGAATAATGCTATATTATAAGATAACAAAATCATGATAATCTTGGAATTGGCTTAAAAATCTTTATATGTATTTTGAATATTTGCGAGTTTTATTTTGGAGCAGACATATTGAAAATTTTATATTGACAATTTAATCATTTAAATATTTCCAACACAATACTTATTTTCCAAATTTTCTTTGATCACATTACACAGAAACAATAATCTTTAACTCGCTTATAAAAGTACTGCATTGTCTTACTACATTATCCGTAATATACATAATTATTAAAATTAATTTTAAATAATTTTTCATTATCAAAAATCTGAACATCGAATAAAATAGACAAGAAAATTTTAATTACCAAATTTTAAATATTTGCACAAATGAATACATTCTCCGTCATAATATTCCATCGATGTAACATCTAATTCAACCTAACCTCAAAAAAAGGGTTAAACAAACCGGGAACGAATTCTCTTACCGATCGATCATTCAATCCAGCACGAGACGTTCCAATTTCACAAGTGTTATATCTCTTGGAGAATTCTTTTCCCTCGTCGTGTTCGCAAAACCCGAACTCACGGGGGGCAGAGGTTACTCGAGGATCGAAGTGCGGTTAAGCTCGCAGCCGGGCGGTCGGTTCAATTACATCTAACCGAAATCCAGAATAGAAGTCTAATCGGCGGCAATCAGTGTTCGATTCGACCGGGTGATTAATAACAGGCAATTAGCCGTTTCCATATCTAATTATTCACCGTGAACGTCCATTAGCGAGCCGTGCTAATCGGCGCGAGCCGGGAACAAAGACGACGAAGGAAGACACGGTTGATAGTGGATGTCCTGCGCCCTCTATCGAGCTTCGCCATTACGCCAAGATCGATGGTTGGTCGTTTTTTTTTTTTTTTTTTTTTTTTGGAAAGCTCCACGACACTTTCTTTCGCCCGGATATCGGTTGACACATCATTAATTACTCTCATGACGTCCAACGAGGAATTTGTAGATCTCGAAGCAGGATTCTCTTTATACGATCGAGAAGTTATTTAATCCTTCCACAATTAACAATTAATATTATTGGTATTGTGTATTTGCATATTGTAAATATTTTAATATCATTGGGAGAGTATTTATATTCCAATGTATGAAAATATTGGAATCATAGGTTGTTGATAAAAATAGGCTAATAAATTTATTATTTATCCTACATTGACATTTTAAGTAGTTATTAAACAGAACGTAATATTGTTTGTTGTTTTTCAGCTATATTATTTATAAATAAAAATTTCATTTTCTGTATTAATTTATTTCTTTGTTCAATAAAACTGTGTTTTCTTATTTTGTTGAAGATATAATTGGAATATATGTTATATCATCTGATATAAAAAGAGGGGAAAGGATTTGTACAATATCTTTTAATCTTTCACTTTACATCGTGAATAAAAGAGTAAAAATTAATCACTTGTATAAGAAAAAGTAGCTGTGTTAAAGAGTTAATGCTCGATTCGTTCTTGTTATCTCCATTGTGTCTGCTCCCTGTAAGAGAGAGTGTGCGAATCTCTATATGGTATAATTTGAATTTCATCAGGATTAGTGGTGTTTTTTGTTGGGAGGAAGGATTATGGTAAGTAACAATTAACCGACTTTCGAGAGAATTTTCTCAAAGATGCGTTGAAGACAATAGAGCAAATAGGATATTTTAGAGATTATTGTAACGAAATTAAATATTTTATTATGTGGGAAGAGATTTAAGTAAGTTTAAGCAATTTTTTCAGTCAAGTTTTTTCGTTTTATTTGATTATATTATACTTTGCAAACAAGAGAAATGAGAATTAAATTATTCATTGGAAAGAATCTTTCGAATGAATGGAGAGGGAATTTTGAAATTTCGGCATTATTAAATTGAGCGTATTTTGAAAATTATTGAATAATTATATGAAAAAATGAAAATATTTCACTTTCTCACTTTCGTTAAGAATTTTCATTGAAAGATATTTTTGTTGTTATTATTGAAGGAAAAAATTTTCAATTTGTTAAAACTTTATTATTTATTAAACTAATTGTTTCGTATTTATAGAAATAGAATTTTTTTTAAATTTTGATATTGCCTAAGAATTCGAGTTGTTAACCTTGAGCGGATAAAATAGATCAAATATTATTGATCTATGAATCACAGAGAACACCATTCTTACTTTTACGAGTTTGCCACGTGCATGGTTAACGTGTTAAATATACATCATCGATGCACGAGTAATACAGCTTTTCTGTTTCCTCTGCTATTTGCTATTACTTTTTCATTTTTGCGCTTCTATTTCGATAGATTCCTGTTGACAAACATTTACCTTGCTACCAAAAGCAATAAAGAAAAAACATCGATAAAAACTATGATTTTTATCGAATACAAAAGTCTGCCTCGATAAATCTTTCATAGTCTCTGATGACTTTCATTTAAATGGTCTCCACTGGTTCAAAGTATACGCGTGTAAATTGTAATAAGCAATAACTCCAATAATTTTTTTAATTAAAAGATGCAAAATTCGTATCCAGAAAATTTAATCATGGAAGAAAAATAAATTTAATTTTTATAAATTTTTGAAATTAAACGTGACAAGTTTTTCGCTCTCCCTTAACTATTTAGACATCAGAGACTCGTCCAGAAAAAACTATAAGTTATTAAAGCGCTTTTTTAACTACTAAAAATTAATCAAAATTATACAGTGTGTCTCTAAAATAATAAGCAATTTCTATAATTTCATTTTGTGTATCAACTTATTTTTCCAATTAACACAAAATCAAGACAAATGTTTATAATCAAGAATTAATAAATCCAAAATAAACGAATTCTAACAGACAACAGTGATTTCAAAGAAACGATTCCACTTCCACTCGAGATTCAAAAATGAAAAACAGAGTTCTTACCCTCGAAATCTTGGTCGAGATCTTGGTTGGCAATCGTACTACCTTCCATCCGCATTATCAAGCCATTCGACCCCATAAATGGGATAACTGTTAAACCTGCGACCATCCGGCTCTTTATTCACGATTCAAGATATTTGTGGAATCTGAAATTTTGCATTTCGTTGCGCAAAACAATCGTGGAAAATCAACATCGTTTCTTAACAGGCATCGTTTATTTTATCGAAATACACGAGTTGGTCAAAGAGCATATGGGTTTCTTGAATGTTTTACGGTGTTTTTTTCATTTTCACGAACGTATTCGCTGTTGAAATGAAGGAAAAGAAGAGGAGTGTCGTAAAATGTTTATCAGGCTTGCTAAACGATGTTATTCGTTCTTGCTTGATGGTTTCTTGGAAATCTTTGTAGGTGCTGTTAAAGAGTAACCGCTACTGTTATCGATATCGGTTTGAAGATGTTTGGAGCGAATTAATAAGATTGTCTAGTAAGTAAGTGGAAACATTCTAAAATAAATTACGTTCCATATTTTTTTGATTTAAACACGGATCCTTTAAGAAAATTTCCAATTTACATTTTATTTTGAGATTTTATAATTATTTATGCAAAAATTTCATATGAAAAATAAATGAATTTACAATTAAACGATTCGTTTAAGAAATTTTTAAGAAATTAATTATTTATTGTTTCTTTATTACTGTTTGTTATTCTTAATATATCATGTCAAATGTTTATATCATTATTCTGACTAACATTATTATATATTTATTATTATTATTAAATTTATTGTTCGTTTATTATGAAAATTATTTCAAAATACATTTCTTAACAATTAACAAATATCATTACTTAAAATCATTATCCACTTTTTAATCTATTTTAAAATAAATTTCGTCCAGGAAGGATCCAGATTCAAATAAATATTCTTTTCTGCAAATATCCAAAATAAAAAATCTAAAATAAATAAAAATGCGAAACAAAGAAAGAAAGAGTAAATTTTAGAAATATACTGTAAGATATAATTTTCTGAAAAGACTGGAACGATCCCAAGGAAGAAGTAGGATGAATCGCATTCCATCAAAGAGCGACGACATCCGTAGCAAAATTTGAAGGCCGATAATGCGACGGATTGCACGGTCGTTGGGTTATCGTGGGCATTAACTTACCTATGACTCGTCGAAGGGGAGGGGGACGATAGGGCGGCAAATCGATAAACTGTGGTCGAACTTTTATAGGTGGCCGTATTTTTGGGGGGGCAAAAATATTTTTGCCTCGCCCAGAGGCGGCAAGCCCAGAGGCGGATCGGTCCATGTGAGAATTTATAGCGCCATAAAAAAATCTGCATCGGTCTGCACCGATACACCGACGCAACTTATAAATCCACGTCTGCAGAAATTCGTTAATCCAGGCCATCGTTTTTCATCCAATTTCGATTCTGATAGAGATAAGTCCCGCTCGTTCGTGGTTGAAGCGAACGGTTAATTAAGTCTTAACAGATGGAACGAAACGATCGATTTAATAGTCAATTAGCATTACATTCGGTTATTCTTGCAAACGTGTTTAAAATTCTCGTATATTCCGTGTAAAAATTTTTGCAAATTTTTATCTTTTGCTTTGTTCTCCGTCACGAATTTTTTTCCACCATCTTTAATACGGATTAAAATGAAAATTTAAAACTATATATAACACTGAAATTTACATATTTTTTTCACAGCTTCGTAAATATTCATGATTTATACTTTTTGTTAGAAATACTTTTCACTCCTCTAAATTATTTCTTTGTCAAATTGTTCTAAAAATTGTATAAGTTAATTGATAGATTTGAAACAAAATTCTAATGATTGAATATATGTATATATGTATTAATTAATTTATATCTTAATATTTCTCTCTATATATATAATTTATTCATTTCCTTTTTTTTTATACAAGTACATTTAGATAATCACACAAGTTTCAAGTGGTACGCTAGAAACTTACGCGTTAAAAAAAAACTGAAATCAGTCCGCAGTTACCGCTAAATTTCTAAATTACGGATCCTCAATCTGGAATATGAAGTCCGTAATTAAAGACACGCTCTACTTAACCTTCACCTTAAAACGATTCGGATCTGAAAAAGCCGGGCAATTCATCAGCGAAACGCTCGAACCCTCTTCTGCCGCTCGATTTCAAATAAAACGCGTTCAAATTTAATTAAAAAACCGGCGATCGTCTCTCACAATCGAGCACCAGTCAAATCGTCCTTCATGCGCGAAAAATCGCATCGGGAAATAAATTTTTTTCGAACGCAAATTTAATTGGGGCAAGATCCCACTTCCACGTCCGAGTTTTTCTTTTTTTACCTAATTCCGCGGGATCGCGAGAAAACACGTTCTCTAAACCTCTTCTATCCCGAAGGAGATGGTAACGTCGCCCACAACTTTAATTGGACGGATTCTTCTGGAAGATAAAAAACCGCGAGCAAAGAAAGGATCGACCAGGTTTTCTTCCCTTGAAAACGCCAAACGATGGAAAGGAAGTCTGATCGTGTATCGTATAAAACGAGGAAACGGTAAAAATGGCGGATCCACGAGCGAAGAAGAAACGTGAAAAAAAGAAATTGAACGAGACATTATAAGCCAACCCATTTTGACACCCAATCCGTTGAGAAATTTTGCGATTTCTCTGGATCGTGAAAAAAAAAATCGAAACAATGATCGAGAGGGGAAAGATACGAGAGGATCGAAATGATATGCGCGAATGGCGGGATGTGAGAAGAATAACGGGGGCAGCAAGCACCCCCTCAACCCAGTGCCCCGTGCCAAAACGGAACAATCGTCCTAGATCCATCGGTGCTAACAATGGTGGAGAGGACGATTTATCGAAGCCACCTCGGATACTCAGCCGTGGCTCCTCCCGTGTCAAAACCTGCCGCGGATCGATTTATCGCGCACTTTATGCGGTTGATGTACAACGAAGCCTGCCCTCGTGCGACCGATGGAACGAGATCCGGTGATTCAGCGCCACGAAGACGAGGATCGGCCGCTAGCTGACAACCGGAAGTGTCGTTACAGTGGTACGCGCTTCAAGGGGGAGAAAGGGGAGAATGAAGGGTTTGTAAAGTGAGAGTGTGCAAAAGGGAGAAACGAGGATTGGAGGGGTTAATTTACAGCAATGGAGAAGTTGGTACACGTTTTAGCTTTAAGAAGGAAAGTTTAAGAAATTGGTGAATCGTGTTATACAAGTTAAGGGTTAAAGTTTATCAAGACCTATAAAAATATATAACAGGGTAGATCAATCTTTTTTCCTGTCATATGGTACTGCGAATAATATTAATTTTTTTTTTAAATTTAATTTTCTTTAATAATAAACAACAAAATTCTCACTTATAGTTTATTAATAAACAACAAGGCGGTACAAATTGATCGAATTAATTGAAATTCTCGAAGATCTATAAAAGATATAACAAGGTAGATTGATCAATCTTTTTTCTGTAATAAATGATATGATTATGAACAACATTAAATTTAATTTTCTTTAATAATAAACAACAAAATTCTCACTCATAGTTTATTAATAAACAACAAGGCGATACAAATTGAATCGAATTAATTAAAAGTTCTGGTATTTTTATATTCCATTTAAATCTGAAATATGTTCGTCTCTCTTTTTTTTTTTTTTTTTTTTACATGGCCAACAAATGACAATAGAGAAATGGAACAGTTGAAAAATCTACGGATGAAGAGGAATCCCTTTAATTGCTTCGTTCGCGCGTTGCAACAAATAAATGGGTCTGTTGGCCGCCATTATTTAGTATTCAAAAGATATGGCGCGACACACACACATACAGCTACGATGCGTGACGACATTAAAGTCGTAAAAGTTGCAAGGAGAACGTAGCTCGAAAACTGTGGCGCACTAAGTAACATGAATTACCAAGTTGAAGAATGGAGACTTCAAGTCAACGACCAAGTGTCACTCGTAAGTGAAGTGTTATGTATTTTGTATGCATCTCGCTAAGCAAGTTTAATAATCAATAGCAGTGTCGAAAGCGCGAAATTTGCATGATCGCAAGTTTAAGATAATTAATTATCAAGATGATTAAACCATTCATGATATTATTCATTCCTCTTTGTGTTATCTTTTATCCCAAGAATAAAATAATTTTATTTTCTTATTATCAAAGATTTCGATAAAAATATTTTTCGAAAGATGTCTTTTAATATTTCTCAAATAAATCAAACTAAGTTTAACATAAAATGTGATGGAATAGATTACACAATTTCCAGGAGACAGGTAATTGGGTTATCAAAAACTACGTACATTTATCTTATTGAATTCTTATTGAATTGATAAAAAATCTAAAGGTGCAATGATGATCTATTTAAAAATTTAATTAATCATTCGTTTAATTATCATTATCAATTTGCTGCAAGTGGATTTATCATTTGCCTAAAATCGTAAATACTGCAAATACTACTGAACAAAAGCAACATTTATTTTCATTCACCATAAATGCAGAATTAGAGTGAATTCTAAGCTTGAGATATATTCAGAGAATTACCAGAAATGCGATATTGTGTCACCTGACTATCTGAATAATTTGTTGTATTTCTTCTAAGATAGATACTTCTTTCTGCAATCATGATGAGAATCAATTATATATTTCTCAAATGGAATGTTCCAAATCTTTATCTGTAATTTTGTAAATTTCACCCGCAAGATGACATGCAAGGAAAACTTTAAATTGATCATATGACAATAAAACCATCAATAATTCATCGTTTGAATTCAATACACAAAATTAATCTTGAATATAAATTCCACTTCAATTCATTGTTAAATAATTACTTAAACATTGTCAAGAAATATCAGATTTCAAGAGTTCCATGTATCATATTATAATTTTCAATAAATAAATATATTAAATAATATAATATAATATAATAAATATAATAAATATATTCAATAAATATTATATTACAATTTTCATTGTTTATCAATTTAAGATTTAATAGATTTTCTATTCTCTGTCCCAAATTCCCAATTATTTTCTTCCCTTTTCCCTTTTCTATTTCGTATTCTGTTCAACACTCACCTGTTCAACACTGAAAACATCCATATTTCTACAAATTTCACTAATCATTAACCATATTGGCAAAGATAAAAACTTTTGTTTTGAGACATGTGTATATATAGAGGAATGTTTAATCGCACAAAAAAAAAAAAGCAAATATCTCTGATCCACGATTTTGTGATGCTAAGGTTAACGATGCGTATACACGAGACAAAGAAACGAAAATCTCAATAACGGGAGAACTGTCGTCACATAATTGGCATAGACCGAGTGTTTCTCTTCAATTTATCGCCTCGTCTCGTCGGCTAATCGGCACGTTTAATCAAAGTGACTTTTCAGACACGTAGTCACGTAGACAAACAAACCCTTATTTCTCTAGTGGTAATTCGATGAGAATGAAAAAGGGAAGATCGAACGAGACTCGCCTGCCACGAATGATACTTACAGGTGCTCGAGATATCCATCGTCGAACATTGGAATCGATTTTATGTTGCTATTTTCACGATTCCCCAATTTTATATATTGTATTTTATTTTATTATTGAATATATGTGGATATTGTGCTTTGTATTATTTTATTTTTATTTTATACATTATTATCGATAAAATATTCGATGAAATAATGAAGAAAGAATAAAAAATGAAATATTATAAAATCGGTATTGTAATAATTACAATATAATCGAGTACGAATTGGAACATGTTTGAAATATAATCTATAGATATTAATATTTATTACAAGTGTTTAATTTAATGATAATGTTGAAATCGCGAGATCGATATACGATATATAAATTGCAATTTAATTTATGCTTTTTACATTAGAATAAAAGAAATGCTTCGTTAAATTCTATTAATACTATTCACAATCTTTTGCATTTCAATGATTCTCTTCACAATATCGCGTAAACAATAAAGTATTGATAATTACGTTAGAAGAAACTATTCATTTTATTACGGAAGAAAGAAAATTTATATCGGTAATAACAATTTATAATATTTTATTTACAGGACGAATTGCAATTCCCTATTATTAAATAATAATATTAAATAAAAAGAAGAAACGAATAATTTTAAAAGAGGGATAATCTAATGTAATTAATTTTTTATTTTATAGACAAAAAAAATATATTTTCGTTTAATAAATAATAAATAAAAATTAAACACTTTGTACTTGTAATGAAACATTTTATTATAAATATCATGCTAACATCATAATCAATCTATATACAGAGAACAGCATCGAATGTATCATCCTCCAGATACACGAACAATACCGTTTCAAAAAATTTATCCCCGTAACTATTAAATTATTCAATTCTGACGTTAAACCAGAAAACAACATTTCCCAGGTGTTTCTCTGATAAAAAAAAAAAAAAAAAAAAAAATACAATACATACAACAGTCATCGATTCGCCTTTCGAAACGAAGTGTAAGCTGTTTCAAAAACAAACTCGCGCGCTTTTGATCGATATGCCCAACTAGACTTTTCGAAAAAGGTTGGATTATTTATTACCACGCGTCGAAAAATACACGAAATGTCTATAAACATCAGTCACGAGTGTCGAAGATTTACGTATATCATTGTACGTGGATTTGTCCAATGTCGGAGGAATCGCAAACGAGGAATTGCTGACCCAATCGGGGTTAAATCGACAAACTTTCCACGTTTTGAAATCGTCGCTATATATTATATACTGTGTACTCATGTTTGCTCGTATTCGATTTGACGCGGAAAAAAATTCTGGTTTCTACTTGCAAAATATGTAACTTGTCTGAAAATGATACGACAATGATAATTTTCAGCTTGAAAGTTTGGTAAATATTTATGCAAAAGAATATATAAATAATATTCTGTGATATGAAAGAAATAAATAAATGGAGATTTGTTTGATTTTGTTATTAATTTAATATTTTGAAGATAAAGAAAAGTGTATTATAAGAAATAATGAAAATGTAACAAGTTTACAATTTGGAAAATTTATTCTTCGATAATGTATATTTGATTACTTTAAAAGTGAAATTTCCAAAGTGAAATTTCAACTCAATTCCTTGTATTGATTTTGAATAAAAAAATATTCAATTATGTATAACTAGAAACTAGATAGTATCTTGTATTTTTAGTCAATGAAAAAATGGAAGAAGAGGAAGAATGGTTAAAGAAAGAGAGATAGAATAAATTTTCGAGCCGATAAACTTTTACGTCTTGGAGAACAGCTGTCTTATTTAATTAAAGTCACAACGTAGCTACTGTCAATGCTTCACTTATTCGTCGCGAATCACAAGACGATATTATAAATTAAATTCTGAGCCTGAATTTATACGGGCTCACTGAATTTCTGGCTCGTTTCATCAGCTAATTGAATAATATTTTTGGTTTTCCGCTTCTTTTCCTCCTTTTTCACGTTCACTCCTCGGTTATTCTACATTGACGTATGCATTGAACAAATGCTATGGTTTAGTCGGTTTTCGCTTTCATGTCGATAAAATTGTTTTCAATCGTGGATTATGTAAAAACAATACGTAAAGTTCGATACTAAACTCGATAGCGGGATTTGCAATATAGTTTTTTTTTCTCTTTGCTTTTTCGAAAAGCTTACAATGTGAATAGAATGAATACAATGGAAAAGAACGTGTTTTCATTTTCTTTCTTCATGTTTATTAACGACACATAAATGATAGCAATTCTTTCATTTTAATTGAATATTGCATTCGAATGGAAAACATTTTTCACATAAAAAAATTTAAAAAAAAAACTAATACAAGATTCGATATTTTTCTTGCATAAGCATATATATATATTTATTCTTTAATGAAAATAATCTATTATGACATTAACATTAAATCGTTGAAAATGAAATAAATACTGTAAAAAAATTAAAATAATAATAGTTATAAATTTATTTCAAAAAATAATAATTTAATATAAACACTATTTATTCAATTATAAAAAAGAATTACCGAGTTTATTGTTAAATTGACTAAATCTAGGATTTGGTTATGGATGGTAGTAAAAATTATAACTAACATCATAATTTCAAGAAACGTATTTTTATTTCTCTTAAAATTAATTATTCTATACACTAGCTTAATTATTTATTATTTAAATTAATTTACTCTAATATATATTTATTCATACATATATAAATATGGAAAAAAAAACAAAACAATCACTTATTATAATTAGATAATATAGATCTTACCTTATTATTATATAATGTCGAATCTCGGTTTTCACACAAAGTAAATCCGATTACAATTCAATAATAGATGACTTTTATATATAACATATATTATTATTATGTTACCTCTGTCGTCGAATTTAGAAGAATCACAAACACAAAACACACTTAAATCTTGGTATTCTTGAAAAAAAACATTTGACATTCGTTTTTTTGATCTACTACTTATACCTGACAATATAAATAATTCTAACGAGATTCGCGATGGCGCTTAAAGCCACCTAGCGACGGTGATCGGTATTACACGCGATCGCTAGTTGATTTGCTCATAATTACAGCCATCTAGTGGTAATAACAGGTATTAATACTCGATCAGTAGTATAACATCATATTAATATATACGTAAATATAATCGTATAAGAGATCTCTGGATTCATTTCAACAGTCATTATACAAAGTATACAATTAAAAATGTAAGTATTAATTTTAAAAAAGAGTCATGATACGTTACTCCATTATTGTAAATTTAAAAGATTTGTTTTAATTATCGTTTTACGTACAAAAAAAATAGTAAAATTTTTATCTTTTCCATTTTTTTTCTAAAATCTTTCACTCGTGAAGAAAATATTGAGAATTAATAATAGCTTGTATGCTGTGCTACAGTGATACCGATTAGATATCACTAAATTTTTAATATCGACACCTTTGGCAAACCTTCTTATCGCGGAGAACCACGAGACCAGCTTCGAAAGCGGCCGATAATACAATGAAGATTATGGCACACTTTCAGCCTAGGCCGGAATCGAGTAAGAATGTTGGCAAGGATCCCATTGAAATTATTTTCCAGCACAGTTAACGGGATGCGACGTCGGTGGAATCTGATGCACCGTGCTGTGTATACGCTGCTCCTGATAATGAAACAATTTTCTAGCGGTCGTAAAAACCATGGTAAATTGCACCCAGCCTTAGAGTAGCTGTAAAACGTGCTGCAGTCCATCGGTTTCTTACTTGAATTAATAAATGAATTAAATGATTGATATTTGTTATCTACACAATTTAGACAACTGATCAACATCTACGTATAAACAAGATATATTGTATATAATATTTCATAATAAAATATTATTACACGAGCGGCAAGTGTCTTCATCGACAAAATATTTAAATTATACGATCATTTTTCATGAAAATTGTCAATTTGACAATGATATTGTAAATTATCTATTATATTTATTACATAAAAATGGATTCTATTTAAATAAAAGAATTAGAAAACATTGCTCTAGAAGTATAGATTCCATTCCTCAAAAGCGATTATCATGAGATATCCTCGCTCTTTTGTTTTCTTTCTTTCTTTTTTCGTCATTCAAAGAATTCAGGAAACGAGGAACATATATACTTCATTCTCCTTCATACTGTGCCCACTGTGTTCAATTTGTGATCACGTTGCAATCATCCCTTTCTTTCCATTTCATTGTCTTTTATTCTCGAACCAAGCCAGATTGTCACGAATCGCCATCTTCGTTTCTTTCTTTATCACCAATTCTTTTCTAAACTAAAGGTTTCTTTTACCTCGTTCTTCTTGTTAACAAGTGCAGATTAATATTTCGAGAGAAAATATCGAAATCGTCGAAATCACTAGCTATAGATAAAAGCTTCGAGTATCTTTTAAAATATCATTTCTCGATAAGGAATATTATAACTTTATAGAGATTCATAAAATTCATAAATAACCTATAAAATTAATAGGGAGAAGTTTTATAAATATTTAACAAAGTAATAATAGTTTCAAATTAGATTTCTTGAAATAAAAAGCATATTTTGAGTGATAAAATTGAATACTTTTATCATTTTTTTTAAATTCTTTTCTAAATCATTTTTAATTGATAAGTTTTTATAATATATTAATAAAACGACAGATGGTTATACCTTGTTCATATTTTTTTTTTTTTTTTGGTACAAGAACTATATCACTAATCTAATAATATAAAACTCTATATTTTTCTGACTTTGAATATTATTAATATTTTCAAAATGGATGCTGATGATAAAAAAGCTAATCAAAAATAGCCTGTAATATAAATAATCAGAAAACTATTATATGCCCATCATCAATTTATAATTTTAAAACTTATGACAGAATATCAGCCATTGAATATACTTAAAGAAATTAAAATACTTACAAATTGTATAAATAAATATAAATGATGTATAAAAATATATAACAACTAGATATTAACACACAGATGATAAGTATTAGAATTTTTCAAAAATAATCCATTTTCATCGTAAAAACCTCTCTCTTAACAAATACTTATGCAATATTTTCGTTATACATTTCGATTATTTCTGTTAAAGAAAAAAAGTCAATGAAATAAAGGGAAGAAGAGGGGTATGAATGGAACGAGCATCTATCGAAACGAAGGCTCCCTTCACGATTGCAATCATAGCATTTCAATTATTCCTGTAATGGCTGACAGAGTTGGTTTGTAATTCGCGATATTATTTCATTAGCGATATTATGAGTGGTCGTTTCTAAATGTTGCGCGGAAGTGACTCTCGGGAATCAATGTGCCGGTTCGTTCGCTTTAAGCGCAACGATTTCGTAACTTGTTCGTTTCATCGACGGTTTTGCTGGAGAATATACATCGCATATGCGACTTCGAAACGGCAGTTGAGAATAATTTAACGAGTTTTCCCTCGTTAGTGGAGCGATATAAATCATCGTACCCCATCGCACGGTTTCTAGAAATAACATTGTGAATCCCCGTTTTATAGATTATGTAATTTATTTCGGAATGGCCAATTTTCCAAAGAGTGAACGATAAAGTTATTTTAAAATTATTTCTTTCTCTGCTGAGATATTCTTTACGTCAGTGTATCTGAAATATTTTAGGTAAAAATGTTTCATTTTGAAAATTCATCCGAAAAATTGAATATTCAAGTTAAAAATAATGTGATACCATTAATGGAGAGATTTTTTTCTGCTTATATATATGTTGAGATAGCTGCATTCAGAATGGATAATCGTCTCTGTAATTGTAATCGTCATATACAATTTTATCTAACGCACATTCCTTCGTATATTCCGTTTATACATAAAAATAAAAAATTGCGTAATCAAAAATAAGAAACAAACTTGAAAGAAAAAGAAACAAGGCAATATTAGTTAAAGCAGAGAAAATAATAATAATTCATACAATTCTCGAAAATAGCATAATTTCACAAAGCCGTGCAATTTTGTATTCCTTTATCTTCTATCTTTCGGTGCAGAAATATAACAACAATTTTAAAATGTTACAATTTTAACCCAGTTAATTACTTTACTTTCGTGTATATATTATAATATACAGAATTAAATAAAATTTCAACTATCCAATAAAACATCCCCCTTTACACTTTTAAACAATTCCAACTAATAATAAGAAAACCCTTCGATGCTTATTACAAATTACACGGATGATATATAATTTTAATTAATAAATATCCTTTCCCGCTTCTAAAAATAATCAAAACTCCCCGCTAAATTTCATTTAATTCCGCACAATAGTTTCCTTTTCGACGCTTTTCGCGTTCCCTCCGCTATTTCTTCAACGAGGGGTTGTATCTCGCTTCCGTTGCAGAAACTATCAACGGAAGGAATCGCTTTGTCCACAGGGCGAAAGAGGGAAAAGAGGTTTTTCGAGGAAAAATAGAATCCTCGAGAGAAGTTTCACCCGACCCCCGACTCTATTAAATTAATAGTATTAATCCTTTACACTGGAAATATCGAGCTGGTCGTGCGGGTTCATCCCTCTCCTCCTCCTCCTCTCTCTCTCTCTCTCTCTCTCTCTCTCTCTCTCTCTCTCTCGCAGTCGGTTGGCCCGCCTGCATTCGTGCATTGTTTGCGCTCACGCTTGTTCCCGGCCTTATCTGTATGTTGATTGCGTAAATTAATTTCCCTGGTAAAACGGCCGGGCGAAATAAGGGGTTACGAAACGAGGTAATTTCTGGGTGACGTCCACCTCGCTCTCCTCCTCGGTGGAACGCCGCATTTGCCCGACGCGTTCCGTTGCCCCGACGATCGAGCATTTCGTGATTTTCCACGTCACGGGTTCAGATGGCCAAGGGATATTGAATTAAACCGGGCTTGCGACACAGGTAGACTGAATACCGCTACTCTCACACCGTCCCTATTCTCGAGAAATATCGTGAAAGATCGGGTTCTTAGGGAGGGGGGAATGAGCTAGTTTTTGAGCGGTTGGAAGTAGATTGGATTTGTTTCGATTAATATTTTATTTGAAAAAATGAGAAAATAGGAAAATGTATTTATGTATTTACGTGAGGGAATCTTAATTGGTAAAATTGAAAAATCGTGTTATGATAAAACATAATGCTTCGTTTAATTGGTGATTAACTGTTGGAGATTATTTTTAAATAGTGGGTAATTGTAGTTTGGATAATTTGTGTTTTTTTTTTTGCATATCGTGTGTATTCTCTGTTCAAAACATTCGTGATGTGTTAGGTAATTAATTAATTTAGTTTATTTTGGTTATTATTTTGGTTGGAAAAAGAAAATATGGGTAAACGAAAATGTTTGTCAAATTTATTTGTCGATTCGATGAATTCCAATATTTAAAATTAATATTTTTAAATTCTGTGTTTCTTGTAAAATTTGATATATTTTTGTTATTGACAATCGTTATAAATAATCGAAATAATAAATAAATAAAATTCGAATATACGTTTTATTACATTTAAAATTTTATGTTCATTTCAATTTCTCAAAATCTGAGATCACAAATGATACGAACATACGAGATATCATTTCAAATTGAAATATGAATATGAAACATGTACAATTTCGAAAAAATATTCTCTTTTCACGTCCATTTCAGTTAAAAACTGTTCGAAAAATTATAACCTGTCTCGTTTATTGAATTAATACAAAAGAAATTTCAAATTGTAATTCTCGTGCATTATCTCCGATAATTATTCTTTCAGTTCATCAAATGATACATTAATTTCTAGAAAAATTCCTTCGTACATTTTCAATCTATTTCTATTGTATAATCACATTATTCTAAAGAAAATTTTCACCAGCGATATCCAAACTGTTATTCCATTCTACTCCAATAAAATAAAAATTGACCACTCGAGCAGTGAAAATTTCAAATATTATCCTCGAAATAACGATTTAAACCATATTTAACTTTCTCTCGTTTAATTCATCGCTGCTTACCCGCCAAAGAACCAAATATTTTCTATCCAAACTCGAAAACGCGAGAATAGAAGTCGATCGTCTCGAGCAAAGTTTTCGAGAAAATCCACATATCCTACGTCTTATTTGCCCCCCTTAAAAATTTTCTAGAAACCGGATGTTCCTCGTTCTTCGTCACACGCGTGCCAATGCTTCATCCTTCTAATCCTGGATACACACAGGCATACAAATAAAAAAAATTTTTGGTATTAGAATTTTCCCAGGACTATATATTTTATTATTTTATTATTTTACTATATATTTTTGGAAAAGTTACAAGCATGCTGCTCCCTCGTTCGAGCATTCTGGATTTAAGCAGACAGGGGTGGTCCTCGAGGCCGGGCCAGCCTCTCCCTTGCGACGTGTCTCCCGTCTAAACTGTGCCGAGAGAATATAAATAGGGAATTTAACGAAACATTTTCGCGGAAAATACCAGTTAGCATAATGGCCGCAGGCAGTGAGATGTAACGTGAACCGCGCCGGAAACCACGTTTCTCTTCTCTGTTTTCCCATCGAGTCGAATCATCGAGTATCACGATACGAGACGGATGAGACGGCGGTTTGATTTTACGTGGATAAATTGAAGAACACTCGAAGGAAGTAGCCCTTTCTTGGAAAAAATATGCATACAGTGTTTCTCAAACACTATGGAAGCAATGAGTTGAATATTAAAAGTAAAGCTTCGTTTATACGAATAGAATTTTAGTTGATTTTATGAATTTGAGATTCTGAAGCATTATCATTTTAGTTGTGCGAACATTTTTATGCAATAATTAGAAATTGGGATTTAAAATTGTGGATTAAGTATAACTTGCAAAAATGTGAATTATTTTGTGAATTAATAATATTTGATATATTATTATGCATTTTATAAGAGAATTGTTCCTTTTATATGAATGTAAATTCTTATTAATTGAGGAAAAAAATTATAGCCGGTGGAGAAATTGGCTGAATTCCTGTTATGAATAGAGTTTCATTGTATTGGATTTTACTGCATTAAGTTTTTATCATATCGTGAAGATAAATTTCCGAGTCTTTCAATTATTCCATAAGTTGTTTAAAATGTATCCTGAGCTGTAAACTTATATTTGATAACTTAACTTACCTGTTTATTTGATTTTTTAAAAAATTTTATATTACAAATATTTAGATCGTGATATTCAGATCATTACAAAAGAATTAAAAATAAATTAATGTTAGTTAATTAAACATATGTATAAATTAAAAAACTCTTTCTTTTTTCTCAGACATAAACATTCTTTGTCTAATCGATTTCTCTTTCGAGAACTTTTATGAATTTTATTCTTCTAACATTATAAATTATCGTGAAAATTCATTATAATTAAATAAATATTCGATTTATACTTACATAACAAGGCGTGTAACTAATGAACCAAGTATCCATTGAAAACTTACCTGAAAGCAAATAAAAAAAAAAAAAGAAGAAAAATATTATTGCAAATAAAGTACATAAAAGATGAAATAAAATTAAAATCAAAATAACTCCTATACACAAAAATCGAACTATCCAATTATAAACAATATAAAATCCCCTCTACTCTTCCAATATCTGCTATAATTTTTCCACAATCTGAAAATTTCACGAATAACAGATTGAATAAAAAGTTCGCGACAAATGCAGTCCCTAATTGAATCGACTTAATCGAAAGATCCTTCTTAACAGTTCGCCCCAGTTTTTTCTTTGATTTAGTCCACGGGTCGCGCATTTTTATCTCTCTTCATCTCTTCAAACCTCTGAAAAACCCTCTCTTCATTCAATCCATCGTTATTTATCGCCAACAAAATATCCGCCGACCTTTATTACAAAAAAAAAAAAAAAAAAAAAAAATAATCTCGTTGAAAAATAACTTCGCATTCGCGGTCGGCCAACGCCATTTCCTGCGAAAGAATTAAACGAGAGGGAAGTTTTTTCCCTATCTTCGCATCTACTACGTATCGATGCCGGGTTTAAGGTAATTAGAGTGCGGGGGCCACTTACTTCTTGCTTTCCATCGCGAGCGGATAATAATTTCTTGTTCGCATGCCGAAACCACTTCGACAACTCCTTTTGTTGTCCGATTCACGGCGAGATCCACAATGCGAGACCCGCAGCGAAAGAAATGACATTTCTAACCCCCGTGGAATCGCGCGATAAAAGGGTAACCCATTGTTCCCGCGCACGTATACCACCGATACGAAAGAAATCCTGGGCTTGCTTCTGCGGGATTCGAATGGGGAAATTAACATTGCCGAGATTGTTTCGATCGAGAGAATGGAGAATTTCTCTTTTTTCCTTTTCTCTACGATTGGGGATATAAATAAACTTGGGGAAGTTGAATCAAGAGGAGAGAAATAGTTATAGAGATATATTGTGTAGTAATAGAATATTTTAGAAAATTTAAGAATTTAAAGTTTTAAGCGAGAAATAGTAGCGATTAAAAGAATGGTAGAAGGAGAATTGAACGATCTTTAAAAATTTAGATTATAGTAAAAGATAAAGCAAAATGAAATATTCTTTCTTATAAATAATAGCATAAAAGATATTAGCACATTGTCGAATAAAATAAAATGATACGAGATATCAGATAATTGATAGAAATAAATTACAGTTTTCAGCATATTTAAAGCTTTATAGCATGATATAAATTGGTATTTATCAGACAATATGTCATTTTAAAATGTACAATTGTTGTGTATATTGAATAATATTTATTTCAATTAAATGATTAACGATCGTAATTAACGATTAAATAACTAATATATATCTCGAAGTTATAATTATAGTAAATACTTAATCACCAACTTATTAATTAACAATTAAATTATTCAATCAATCGTTGAAATTCTATCGTATCGAGATCAACTTAAAGATAGAATTTTATTATACAGCTGTGTTAACAAGTCCCGTAAATTATTGCAAATTCCGGTCAAATCATCTTAAACTGCACGATACCGAAAGAAGGGGTATACGAGATCTGGAGAAAAATGGAGTACTAAAACGGAATAATGGCGCGCCAGTGAAATATCGCAAAAGCGGTTTAATGTATCATCCTCGCCGCGTATCAGTTCCGTTTTAACGTAGCCGGATCAGCGCTGGCAATAATAAATTTTATTTCCATTATTCCTCAGGTTACCGTGTCAAGATCTTAAAACTTTGATTCCAACCCTTCTTTTGTTTTACACTTTTTACCCACGTCATTACACACGTACACCATTCCGATCGCTCTCGCCATGATGTGTCCATACGTGTGTATCCACTATTCCTGAAAATTTCGCGGAATATTTGGCGAGGCGAACAGATTTAAAGAAAAGAAAAATGTGATTCGGGATCAAAATTTTCCATTAAACGTTCCGAATGAGTTATTTCATTCATTGGATTAATCGATGCGAAATTTTTCCTTCCCCGTCCGTGAATAATTTTCATGTATTAGAATTATGAAACGACGGTACAAGTTTGGAACGCATTGTATTAAATAACATCATAACAACGCGGGAAATGTAAATTCCACGATGAAATATCGATAAACGCGGCTCGTTGGAAATATAACGTTGGATTAACTATTGGCAGACTTGTCAATGTCCAATGCGAATTTATACGCAACTGTGCCAGCAACCGTGTAACAACAATGAACGTTATTCCGTGAATTCTTGAAATTCGCGTAATTCTACCGTTGACAAATTAATTTATTCGAATCATTTATCAAGTGTCTCGTGTTTAATTAAATTTATTATCAAGAGAAATTCTCGTTGAAGAGAAATTAATTTAAATTTTTGAAAATTCAATAGTTCTTCGTATATCAACATGTATTCTCTGCAAATATTCCAAATTTTTTTAATTCATTGATTTAACATCTTTTTGAAATTTTGAATTTAAAATAAAGGAAATGTACAAAGTCTCAAAGAGAGATTCTTTGTTCGTCAAATCTCTAACAAAATAACGTGGCATCATAATCAGTTATAAGAGTCATAAAAATTAAAATAATATAATTTGACAAATGTAAGAAACATTCTGACTATATCATTTTACAATCTTAGAAAAATTATATTATTTATTTTCGATATTTCGTGTCAAATTTTTTCTTACGTCACTTTATTGAACTCTTCTACGAAGAGGAATTAAGCGATAAATAAAATTGTCAACGCGTCGAGTTAATGATCTCTTCACGTTTACGACAAAAGAAAACATGGAAATCCTATTATCGATACCCCAATAGTTTCTCGCACGAACGGCCGACAGTTCACAGCAGATATTCTTTGACTGGAAATAAGGGCATCTCGAACCACGCATATTGATGTTCGTAAGTACAATGTATCTCACTCCCTCATCCCTTGCGATATGAATAATGCATTGGCGTGTGACTCTTATAACGTCAAAGTGGCGCGAACGAACTTCGAACAGTCTTGTCCGCCACAAGGTTTCCATTTCAGATATTTCAACTGGACAAGTGCATCAGCTGTGTGTATTGCAACGTTTGATATACTTTGTATGGGAGGGGGAAAAAATCATATATCACGAAAATAAAATATTTTGAAGGAAATGAAAAAGTTTTGTTTAATGAAAAAAACTTTTTTTTGAAGCAAGTGATAATTTTAAACTTTTATATGATAATTTAATGAATTTAAAAATAATTTTAATGTTTCTTCCAATTTTTCTTTATTTAATTTTATTTTTATTTTTTTTAATTTTAGTTAAATAATATTGTTTTAAACTATGTTTTGTCTTATTCTTCTTGAGGAATAAAACTACTACAGATTTTTCTTTTTTTGTGAAAGAAAATCCTATTTGCTAATGGAATAAAAATAAGAGGAAAATATATGGATAAGATAATCGGAAAATAATTTAAGAAACAACTTCTTTCTATTAAAATTATTAAAATACAAAATATTGTTAGTAGTTTTATAAGAAAATGTATAAAAAGTGCTAGATTTATATTTAGATTTAAAAGCAGATTTAAAATTATACTGTTGAAAAAGATTTTCATTACATATCACTAATAAATAAAATTAATTTTTATAAATTAGGAGTATAGAAGTTATTCTGTTTAAAAATTTCATTAGTCATTATTTATTTCTTTTTCTTCTTGTAATAATATTTAAATATTAATTAATTAGAATATTACAACAACAAGTTCTCAAATTAATATTATAACAACTTATTTTTAAATATAATTATTCAACAATTATTGCTTTAAAATCTTTAATAAAATTGGTAAAATTTAAAAGTAATTAAACTATGATAAAAAATGCTTTGTCCCAGTATCATTAATCCTTTTTTCCCCATTATTTAATTAAAATTATACTTAAGTGAAATTAAGGGTCCTCAATTCCTTAATTATTATTATTACTTTTTTTTTTTTATAAAAACAAGACAATTTATATACTGAAACAGCAATATCTTCACTCTTTCTCCCCTTTCTATCGTCATCCTTTTATATCCCTTTTCGTATATACACAAAAATCATGTAAAATCGCATTTTTATAACTCGAAAGTCAAAGCCACACTTCGCGATATTAGAAAGCATAAATTGACGACGAGAGAACAAGAATGAGAGAGGGTGCGATCATGAAGAGGAGGAAATATATACCCTCTCACCCTTTGAGACGACTTTGCTCGAATGGTAAATAGCGGGAACGTGTGTATACTTTTTCTTGGCATCGTGTAAAAATGGAGAAACTGGCTAAGATACAAGGGGTGTGTCCAATGTGGGTGACAATTTTCTTTCTTCTCCTTTCCTTTCCTTTCTTTCTCTCTACATATCTTATGCCCGCGTTTAATAATACGACAGTGGATACCTAGCTTTCTTATCCATTCCCCTTCACAGACTATCTCGAAAATGACTCATCCAGTCAGATTTTCAAAGATTTTATTCGATATTGTCAAACCAGATGCTCGTAACAAAAATTTGTGGATATTTTAAAAAAAAAGTTATGAAGCAAAAATTTTTAAAGATGCAACTTTCATGTATCAATATTACAATTTATAACAATAAAAATATAATCAAATTAGAATTGAAATTGTAGAAATTTCTTATTGATAATTTATCATCCAAGCTCATAAGTTACATCCATAAGTTATATTTTATTATTTTATTATTTTCTCAAGCAATTTCGAGTGTATATGAAAATCACAACTAACGATAGATCAAAAATAAATTTATGCTTTTCTTTAATCAGCTGAATAAAAAATGATTTTTGTTATTTCAATTTATTAAATAACTTTTATTCATGCCTTGAATTATTCCGATTTATAATTACAATCGTACACGAAATAAAAAAAAACAAAACTATACAATTTTATATCGTATTACTTTTTCTCTTCGATAACAATCGGAGAAGATTGAGACCAAAAATTAAGACGCGTATTCTCTCGGATATATAGGAGACAGTAAAAATTCTATTTACATATTTATTAGGCAACTTCTACCCCACGCTATGAATTTGAAATTCCTCAAGCGCTGATAAGGTACGGCTCGAAGTAAAATCAATGGTGCCGTCGTCGGCACAGAAGGCACTCAATTCCTGTCTGCTAAAAATAAACCGTATAATTACAGATTACACGCGAACTTAATGTGCTGTTTCGTATGAAAGTGCTCCTTGAAAAATTACCCTACGATTCTAATAATTCTTTGATCTCTTGAAACAATTATAATCCGTATTTATAATATTTAAATTAATCATTATCCTTAAAAAAAAAAAAATGAAAGAATAATATTATAATTATTATAATTATAATATATAATATAAATATAATATAATAATATTATATAATAAATATAATAATAAATATAAATATAATAATATTATAATTATTTTAACAATATTTAAAATTCATGGGAAAAAAATTACACCAAGAATATATTCGTCACAAAATTAGAAAATTATATTATTCCCAAAATTCCAACTTGATAAATAAAACACAATAAATTGCAAAGCTCCTCTCCTTTAAATTTAAACGCCTACGTCTCATCAAACATTAATTCTCGAATCAACTACAAAGCAAATATCCCTCTAATATCCCATTCCCCCGATTCACCAGTAGAGTATCTCACCTTACAACACGTACACGATATTAGCAAACACGATGGCTTCCCTCGAGCCCTGGTCGTCGTCCGTTTCAGACAAATCCACCACTTGCAAAGAGACAAAACCTCATAAACGCCTCCAATCGCGGATACGGCTAACATAGGCGTAGGATAAACCCTTGCTCTCCCATGGGCGCTTTTGTCGTCGATTCCAAACGACGACCACTCCTGAAGATCGAGATCTTTTCCGCGAATCTTCCCTCTCTCTTTCTCTCTCTCTCTCTCGTGGAACACAGAAAAAGAACAAGAAGAAGCAAAGAAAAGTGGAGTGGAGAGGGGAAAAAATGGGCAAAAAGGAGAGGAAAAGAAAAAGAAGAAGAGCGTTGTTCGCAACAGCAGCTCCGAGGGTGGCATCGGTGGCCAGGGAATCTAAATAAGAGCTGCAACGTCCTGCAGCCACGCCACAAAGGAACAAGGAAAAAGGGCTTTCCAACCTCTTTAATCTTTCTGGCTGGTTAATTACGGAACCCGGCATGTTTTCCACCCGCGCCTCGTATTTTTCGACCAAGGTCTTTCGCTCCAAGGAGCGGAAACACGCCGCAAACGCGGCGCGGCGTTAAATACATCAGCTTGGATTCGTGAATTTAATGAAATTGGCGGAGATAGGAAACCGCCAGTTCTCGGGAATTAGTAGTTTAACGAAACTGGCAGCTTAGTTGTTTTCGCCATGGAGCTCGTTTCATCGATCAATGCCTCGATTCTCTTCGATTGATCAAATCGAGGTTGTTACAGAATGATTGCTACAATTTTTCTTTTCGAAAAGAAATAGAAATCGTTTTGCACAGCTTTATTATATTATCGAATTATTATTTTGGGAGGATTATTTTCTGGTTTAAAAAGAATCGTTTATAGAAAAAATGGAATGGAATATTAATTGTAGAGATAGGGGTTGGAAAAGGGGAGAGGATTAATGCGAATGGATTATAAGTTTCTTTTTAGCTTGTATAATTAATTAAATCTTGTTCATAGTTTCTTTAGAATTGAATCTTCGTTCGTTAAACTTCTCTCACTCGAAGAATTCTTCACGTTTCGAAGATTTGCACTTTTCTCCTTGAGAGTTAAGGAGATTATTTGTGAAATCAGTGTGCTTGTAAAATGGTATTAAATGATAGAATTTTTTAAATATTTTTTTTTTTTTTTAATAATAATTTAATAATTCTAAAGGTTTTCAAAATGGACTATTGTAACGCAAATGCTTTTTAATATTTCATCTCTTGTTCAATTTTTCAGTTTAATCGACAAATCCAATTTTTATATACGATTCTTTTTTTCAAAAATATCTTATAAGTATTTATTTTCAATGCGCCTAAAATATTGAAATACGAACGAATATTGAAATCATATTTATTTCACAATGTCATTTTTAGTCATAATGTATAACATGTGATTGAAATTTATTATTAAAAAAAAAAAAAAAAAAAAAAAAAAGAGAGAAAAAAGAGAGAAAAAGGGGGAAAAAATATTATATTCGAAAAATATAACACGCTTTTCATATGCACTTTCATAAACACACAAGTATCTCTGCCATCAGAAATTTCGTTGAAAGTTAACATTTACCCTTTCTTCCAACGAGATATCTTTTTCCAGACCTTGCCTTCATTATTTCCAGATCATTCACCAATTTCTAAATATAAACGATTCAATGGCTTGGCTCGTCAATTATTCGTATCACATTCTATAAATAATTCTACAATTATTTGATTAAATAATTTGAATCAATAACCATAAATCGATCGATAATTCACGATGAATTATCTCGCAAACTATGTAATTAGAAAATACGTTTGTACGTATATAATCAGACATCTGATAATTTAAACGATAAATAAAATTTCTATTCAACGAATTCGCAATTCGACTCGTTTTACACCTTCGTCGATCGAGAGATTGAAAGCTTTTTAAATTAAACGGATTAAAGGAGTTTACCACATATACCATAAATAGCCGAATATACTGAAATATTGAATGCCTCTGGAGAAACTTGTTAAAGATAACCTGTTAATGAGGCACGCTGTGAAAAGACCAATAGACTCTCGCGTTACACGGGCATAATTACTCATTCGTGTCACCACAGGCACAGCAAGAGATACGTGTCGGCCGATGTGGGACACAATTTTAACCTGGGACGACCCCCACACGTTATCGTTAAAACGTTCTACATCCCTTGGTAAAGCGTATGGGAACGTGATTTTAACCGAAAACGGCCCACTTACCTTCGTCAAACATTCTGACGTTACGCATTACACGCGTGAGAACACGGTCCTGGACCGAAACGACCCGCACACCAACTGTTCCCCATGTTACACTCCCAATATACACGCGAGAACGTGTTTATATTATTGCAATCCAAACAATTCCCCAAGAATCATATAAATCTCTAATCATCATTGCGTTAATATTTATGAGGATTTTATTTTAAAATTCGTTACTTACATAATAATATTTACACGTGATTATACAATATATATATATATATATATATATTTTAAAATTCGTTACTTACATAATAATATTTACACATGATTATACACAATATATATATATATATATTTGATTCTAGAGTTTATTATTTATTATTTGAAATAAACAAACAAAGATTGATATATAAAAATATCAGTTATTTATTGTAATTAATTGAATCTCGAGTCAGATGAAGCGAGATGCTTAGTATAACAAAAGATAATTATAAGTTAATTAACCAATTTGTAATATATTGAATTTGAAAATCTGTAATATTGAATTTTTCATTTATATTAAATTCTTATCTTGAGAAAAAATTTACAGAGATTTTAACAAAATGCAATCCAAATTTATATTCTAAATAATATCCCTCATTATTGCTAGACTGTTAACCAAAAATATAAATCTGAAGATAATTATAAATTACGTATACGTTAAATATATCGAGTATAATATTTATTAGTAGAGTGAAAGGATCTGGATCAAAGAAATTTCAAAAAAGAAAAAAGAATCTATTGAACAATCTCTATATATTATATAAGGACAACTTAGCTTGCAAAAAGCTTGAGGAAAAATAAATTCCGATCCTGTGTTCTCTCTATCCAACTTTTCCCCTGCAGAAAACAGCAATGGCGATAACATTGGATGGAATTCAACCAGAGGGTATTTAGCAGTTCGAGAAACGAGCGACATCGGGCCAGAGCAAAGAAGAAAAAAGAAAATGGAGGGGAGAAGGAAAGGGGGGAAGTCCTAGACAGAAAAGAAAAGACACTTCATTCCCTTTTCGCTTTTGATGAAAAATATCCCGAAGGTATCTTAACTCGCGTAATACAGGATTAATTGCAGCTTTCATTATCGGCGTTCCGCTGGAACAAAACCAGGTGCTACGGTTTCACGTTTGCATACGCACACGCACTCGCACCGCGTGCGTATATATTTTGCAGTGTTAAAATAAGCCGTGTGTTTCGAGTCAAAGGTTCGCGGTTTGCGGTTTCTATCCAAAGGAAACGAACGTCGGTTAAATGCTACCTACGCCGGTAACTGAAACTCGCAAAAATTTCGCTAATTTCGTTTCGACATTTTTGAACCCGTGCCCCGTTCTCGCTCTCCCGTTATTTGCATTTATTCCCGTATTTTTCCACCCTCCTCCTCTCACCCTTCCAACGTTTCCCGCATTTAAATCGAATTCCAAGTTTCGAAAAATATTTGAAACCGGTTTTTGTGAAACGGTGTGGATACCATTCGCGACGTGTTTAAAAATAGACCGCCATCGAGAGGAATAACAAACCGGTATTGTTGCGGAGAGAAGAGGATCTCTGCAATCACGAGTGGAAATTTTGCGTTATCTAATGGCGTTATTTTATGAAGGATATGAAGGACGGGTCAATTGAACGTGACTGATTCGATTATTCTCGTTATATCGATGTTATAAAAGATATTAATGCTTTTTACTATTTTTAACTTTAAAAAAGCTTTCGACTCGTTCGTGTTTAATTTTATGCTTCTTTATGTCTATAAATCAAGTTCCTTTTTTTACAAATAAAAGGAGAAAATTGAAGATAAAAATATCACGAATTAGCGGAATATTGCAAAATGAAAGTATAAATTGGATTGATAAATTTTAAAATAACATCGACGAAATCTGACACGTGTAAACCGTGCAATCAAATTTATTCCATTCCTTGTCCTTGTAAATTCATTTCGGTTAATTGTTACATAAATCAGTTTGATGCTTTTATGACACGATTATTCGTCGATTTTCATTTCCAATTTGATAAATAAATTTGTTCTCGTTATTACATTATATTATTCATACATTGAATACAATATTATTTTACATCGAAATACAATTTAAACTTTTTCCCTCGTGAATAGAAATTTCACTATTTACACAAAAATACTCCTACCCCTAAAACTCATCCATATTTTCCCCACCATCGATCAAATGCTATCATGACGAAACATCAAAAATGAATCAAAAAAAAAATAAAATCAAATACATCGATACGCGTTGATACAAATATTATATGAGAGGTATATAATAAAATGAGAGGTAAATAATATCAACAGAGAGGTATTAACCGATTTTTCATTCAGAAGGAAAAATTCATCCTGAATATCCCTCTCTTTCTCTTTCTCTCTCTCTCTCTCCCTCCCCCTTTTCGAAGTTTAACGAGCGCCTCGTTCACGAACGATTCCCCACGACAGCCATGGGATTCCCCCAGGATCAAACTCGCCCGACGATTTCCTTCCTGAGGCCGCTGTCAGCGATGGTAAATTTAATTCCCGGGAAATCAGCCGGGCGCCGCGCTTTTTGCATCGCGATCACGGAGCCACGGATGTGTGTCACGTTCGAGTACCACGTCTTCCGGTGGATTGAAAAGGGGGAACGAGCGTACATCCCCGCTTCTTAAACCCCTTCTCGAAGGAGCCCTCTCGGCTTTCTCGCGGCATTTCACGCGGAAGAAGGAGCGACAGATGTGGATGTATGGGTAGTACTTCCTTCTTCTTTACACCCCCCTAGATGATTCGAGGGATTTGGGCAATGGTGGTGGTGGAGCAGAGATCGAAGGTGTAATAATTTGTGAACGAGAATAAAAGTTTCGGGGGAGGTAGTGTTTTAATAGGGGATTTTAAGTTGAATTTTATTTTTTTTTAATGTAATCAAGATATATCAATTCATTAATATTCATTTAATTATGAATTCAATAACGTTTTGATATCATTTTCAATACATGTTAAATTTTAAATTTAATATTTAATTTTTCGTAGAAATGACACGTATTTCATTTAAATAAAATATTTCAAATATGTATATCGTAAGAAATATTTTATATTAAATTCGTTTTTCTGGTTATTAAATATAAATATACTGAAGCTAAAATTTTTCGATAATTCGACAAATTTTCAAAAGATGTGAAAATGTGAAAATATTATACAAAGTTTTTAAAATTTAACAAATTTTCCCTTTCCAACCTTCGAATAAAATATATTCTGAGTTAAGAGATAAGTATTTCATTGCACAAAGAACTCGCGTTATTTTCATCCTTTGCCTTCTGTTTCGCTACCTATTAAAGCATCAGCACGCCGAATGGCATGTCACAGGGACTCTTTGTTTCGCGGGATTGGGGCTGCTCATGATATAATACTTTATCAAGGCGAATTTTCTCGTCAACCAGCGGCCGAATTTTATCCATATATATATATTAAAAAAAAAAAAAGTTACCCCGTTAAAAATGTCCCGCCACATCAGAGAATTTTTTCGCGGGTCGATCCTTTGAACGCTGCGGTCGAAACACAGCTTGCGCGGACTTTTTTGTCCATTTTAAGTTTTTTCTCTGTTATTTCTAACACGATGGAAAATACACAGGAAAATTACTTTCTCGTGTTCTTAAACGGTTACAAAAATATTATTTTTCATTTAATGAACATTGTATAAAAAAACGTTCAAAGGGCTGGAAGAATTAAGCATAAAGTGAGGCATTTAAACTCGCTTATTTTTTTTTTTTTTTTTTTTTTTTACGATAAAAAGAAAATATCGAATTAAATTTTCTTGCTTTCGAGAGACACATAATCTGATGTCTTAATATTCTTTTTATAGATAAATAAAAGTAGTAAAAGAAACGTATAAATCTTTTTTTTTAATAATATATAATGATATGGTTTTTTTTATTTATATTCTGATGTATATTATATATAAAAGATGTTAAAATATTCCAACACCTTTGGAAGAGATCTATATATATATAAAAAATCTATATATAAAAAAATCTATATATATATAATATAAAAGTTAGTATAGAAAAAAATATATTAATTAGTATTTTTGTATATTTTTTCTATTTCTTTTATTTTCTTAAAATCGATTCCTTAGAGATAAAAATCACACGAATATATTAATATATTATTCTATATACATATATAGGATCAAGGTAACGAGAAATAAGCAAGATGGCGCCATGAGCGTATAGGTCAAATATAGATCTAAAACAAATGACGGATTATTAATCCCGGATCTTAATTAATATTTTTGTATACTTTTTCTATTTCTTTTATTTTCTTAAAATTGATTCCCTAGAGATAAATGTCACACGAATATATTAATATATTACTCTGTATACATATATAGGATCAAGGTAACGAGAAATAAGCAAGATGGCGCCATGAGCGTATAGGTCAAGTATAGATCTAAAACAAATGACGGATTATTAATCCGTCATTAATTAATCCGGATTAACTCATACTTTTCCTTATTACTGTTGTTCGAAAATGAAATTTAATGCACACAATAAAATATTTATGTGAAATTTTTATGATTTATACTTTCGAAGTAACAGATGTTAGGAACTAATAATGTAAATAATATACGAGTAAAGCGATGAATGAATGATAATAAATATGTCATTCTATATATTAATTCAAAATAGAGAGAATAATTGCACTTAAATTTTAATCCATTGTATTACCGTGCATATTTTCACTGATACTTATTTAAGAAATGATTATTTACGATGATGATAAAAATGGCGATGAATATCCAAAAATATTAATACAACGATTAACTTTCAAATCCTCGAATTTTTATAAAACTAACTAAAAAAACAGGACACGAGTTCCGCTTAAAAAAAAAATTCGAAGATAAATAAAATAACTGGGAGTTATTCACTGTATTCTTTCTTTCGACGTTTTTATTTCTTCTCATGGAAAAAAAAATAACAGGAATTTTTTTTTTCGAGACAATCCACTACCACGTTCCACCCATGAGGGTCGCAGGAATATGATTGATCACCCAGCTACGAATTTCACGTTGGCGATCGACTGTTAATTGACAAGTAACCACGATTGACGGAGTGCCACCAAGTGATCGAAGTTTGACGTTGTCCCCATGCATAATAAAAGAATTTGGTTGAACACATAGCCTCGGTTACGCGTTTGTCAGCTGTCACTATTGGTAACAGTTTACTCGCGATTCGAGAGAAAAATATTCGTGCATTTCTGATCGATCGCTGATTTCAAAGGAAATCATATATTTCGATCATACTGTTGACTTTAAACCGAATAACAAATCGCAGAAATGAGAAATTTGATTGAAATGGCGAATATTTTAAAAGAATATTTTAGCGAAGTATGAAATATCTTTGTTAAAGAAATTTTTGAAGTGAATTGTCTAATGTAAAAATATAGAATGAAATAGTGAAAAGTAAAAATAGGATTTTATGTTTCTATAATCCTTTCATCTGTCATAAAGCTTTATATATAATGATAATGATAATGAAAATCATTTTTCCTGAACTGAAAGCTTTTTACATTGAAAGAATTTTTTTAAATTAACTTTTTTACATTGGAAATACAACAAATGAATGAAAAATATACTTATAAATAGAATAATCCCTTTCACATGAATGAAGAATAATCGTAATGAATTTTGAGAAAGAAGAAGAAAGAAAAAAAAAATATATAAGACATATATAAGACAAACCGACTATAATATTCTGAACAATTTCGCTCGAGATACTAAAAGAACCATATTTTTTTATCTTTTTTTAATTCCTTCTGAAATTATCAATCTCGGTAAAAAAAAAAAAAGAAAAGAAAAGAAAAGTCGTAGAAACTGAAACTTTTCTAAAATATAATTTTCCTGTGCTTAAACGCGCAACTTTGTTCAATTTTCTCCTCCCTTCCCGTTCCTTCATCTTTCGTTCCATCGTGGTGATGGCACATTATGCACTACGTTCCTTAAGCCGGTGTATTAAAAATTTTACGACGAAAAATGACGAGGAAAACGAGCCACCACTGTCCTTACTTAATCCATCCTTTTCATTCGTACTCTCTGTCGGAAAAACACTTCGAGCTTTTTTGCCGAGGCTCTCTCAGAAATTCTCATCTTTATTGCAGAAAACGAACAACTCGGCTGAGTCATCGAGAAATCGGATATTCCAAACGAACGACCTTTAAGATTTCGTTCGAATGAAATTTCATTGCGAATCGAATTTTAACAGTCTAATATGAATCGCAAATTTCAAAGTATTTTTATATCAAATTAAATGTCAATTTTAAATGAAACAATGAAAAAATATATTGATATATATATACATATTCACGCCTGTAAGTAGGCAACCTTTAAAAAAAATCACTTAAAACTTTAAATTCAACCAATTTTTTAAACTCTTTAACTACTTTTAAGTGTTAATTTTAAACAATTTGGCATCGAAACGCCTAAAAGATAGCTAATTGAATAATAAATAATATCGTTCCAGATGAATTATGAATTATTTAAAAACTATTTTTACACTTTTTACATACGTATATTCAGATCGTTATAATTTTTAAAATAATAAAAGAAAAGAAGAGAGAAAAGAAAGAGGCGAGTCAATATACACCTCTTGAGGGATGTGTGCTTAGTTCTAAAGTACCATTCTCTACCGACACACTGCTCGATCATCGAACTTGGAGGACCAACGAGCGCGGCAAATCGTCCGGTTCGCACGATGACAAACGGCGATCAGGACGTCGGAGCTGTGATGGTGCAACGTTGACCGATCGTTTTATTAACCTGATCTTCCACGGAGTCGTAACAGTCATTTTTCCGTGGTCGAGAGTTGGTCCGACAATCCCCTTCCTCCCCCCGACGACCCCAATCCATTATCCCTCGGTTGACAGCGCAAACAGCTTCCTCTTGGCCGTCTCGGTAACGGCCAATGCATTTCAAATAAAGGCGTTTACGTATATCTGTATACACTGTATCATCCCATTGGACGAAAAGGGGAAGGGGGAGAGGGGGGGGGGGGGGAGATTCGCTTCCTTCTCAGGAATAGGATGTCTTATAGGATGCTTCGTCGCATTGTAAATTTGACCATTTTTATCCGATTCGATTTACAACGTACGATTTCTGGAATTGGATATTTTTAAAAAGGTTCGCAGTTTCTCGAGTATTCGATAGTTTTTTTTTATTTTTGTTAAAGTGTCGAGATTTATTTAGCAAAGGGGTTATTATTAGATATGAAAGTTGAAATTTTGAATTGCTACGAGAAATTTATTTTTAAGATTATTAGAAAATAATCTTGTTTGTGAGCCACTTTGAATAGTGTAGGATAAATTAAAAGGAAATGAGGTTACCAGTGATGAGAATTGCTTCTCGAGTATCGACTCTATCTGTCAAAAGGAATTGGATATTTAATATAATATTTTTATTCTATTTTTTTTTTTTTTTTACAATAAATTTAATATAATCTTGAGGTTCAATTCTTTCCAATTCTGTCTATTTTTTTTTAATCCTATATTATTTTTCAATCCTATTCAAATATTTGGAATAGTTTTAATAGATTTTGATGGATTCATAGTGTATATTAAATCTTACTTTGTAAAATCCTTTTTTTTTTTTTATTTGAACACAGAATTGCTTAAAAATCAGACTATATCGTATGCATTATTACTTATTCATCTCCAGAATCAACGTTTAATGTTATCACATGATATAGAATAATGGAAATGGAATAATCAATTCTTCAATAACCAAAGAATTTTCAAAAGAAATACAATATATGTGTCATTAACAGAGTTTCATCTGTCAGTAAAATAAGCTATTTTATATTTCTTTTCAACAGAATGATTCCTCAAAAATTTTATAATTGATGTACAACACATTGATTAAAGAAAATTCCAGAAAAATCCAAAACGATTTTTAGATCATTCAAATACAAGGCTATTAACGCAAAGAGAAGATGAAACGAAAGAAATTTTTAGGAGTTTAGACGTGATGTGATGAATATTTCACCGTCGAGATTCATCATAGACATACCCTTGAAAAAAGACGACGAGATATTCGACCCTTGGAATGTAATATCTCTGTTTCTCCTTATTAAAGGCGATCCTGATCAAGCGGTATTTCTTTCGTTCATTGTAGTTTGTTCGTGGTTTTCATGATTTCTTACGAAAGATTCGTAAGAAATATTGATTTCAACGGAATTTTGTTATATTGGAAATGAAAGAATTGAATCTCCACGTTACACGATGCTGATAAATTAGATATTTAATACTCGTGCCAAATTTTATCGATATAAAAATCTGATACATTACGCAAATTAGTTTCATCAATTTGGGAACTGTTAATTAAAATGACGTTCATTAGCGTTAATATCTTGCCACGGCAGAAAACGATTAATTTCAATCAATAAATTAATTTGTCTACCGTGTTTCTGTGAGCTGAAAGAGCAAGCGTTTGTTCCAAATCATATTTTTTAATTAATAATATCATTACAAATATCATTCAATTGCTTTATTATTTAAATTGAATAAATTGTTGAATAGTAGGAAGAGTTAGATGTTCGGATGGAAATAAAAATTATTTGAGTAAAAATTTGCAAATGCAAATCTTTATAATTGCATTATTTTCTTCGATACGTGAAATGAAAAATAAATTAATAATGAATAATCTAGAAAAATTTCCGTAAACAACTTTTCAAAAGAGTATTCGCGGATTTATTACGTTCATTACTGTGCATTTGCTTTTATTTATCGATCCTCATTGAACGTATTACATTCAAGTGGATTGGAAACGAAACACGAGTATCCTGAACGTACATAAATAATAGTTGATCGCATTTCCATATACGAATACAAATACAAATTATACGAAGTTTATATTCATTCTATCAAAATTAATAACGGATTTATCAACCGGCTTTGATTCTGCAAACCATTTATATCGAAGAATACGTACGTAAAATATACATAGGTAATTATTATAATTTAAACATACATAAAAAAAGGGAAAACAAATTAAATTATTTAAAATTTAATTCTACAAAAATAATCTCTTGTTAACAGATTCAATTAATAAAAATCAAACTATGTATTATTTTTTAAAAATTAAAAAGAAGATTTATAAAATTATGATATTATATAAAATTTTTCTAATGATTGTTTAATAAATTGTTATTGTTTATTTGAAAATATATTGAACTGAAAAATGAATTTTCCCTAAAACTTTATGTAAATACCTATGTTATCATATTATGTTATCAATATCATATTAAGTATTCCTCTAATGTTAGAGATAAATTATTCAAAATATGATTAAGTTTAAAATTTAATTCTACAAAAATAATCTCTTGTTAACAGATATATTCAATTAATAAAAATCAAACTATGTACTATTTTTGAAAAATTAAAAAAAAGATTTATAAAATTATGATATTATATAAAATTTTTCTAATGATTGTTTAATAAATTGTTATTGTTTATTTGAAAATATATTGAACTGAAAAATGAATTTTCCCTAAAACTTTATGTAAATACCTATGTTATCATATTATGTTATCAATATCATATTAAGTATTCCTCTAATGTTAGAGATAAATTATTCAAAATATGATTAAGTTTAAAATTTAATTCTACAAAAATAATCTCTTGTTAACAGATATATTCAATTAATAAAAATCAAACTACGTATTATTTTTAAAAAATTATATAGAAGATTTATAAAATTATGATATTATATAAAATTTTTCTAATGAATCTTGTTTAATAAATTGTCATTGTAAGTTTGCTCACAATATTCAATTAATATCACAAAAAAATATATAATACATTCATTTTTGAAATTTATGTAAAAACATATATAAAAATATATGTATATTTGTATCCACAGTCTACTAATAAGACATTTCAATAGACATTTCTCTTCAGCATCAGAAAAATTGTATTTTAAACTACATGAAAAATATAAGTATCATACTACACATTCCCTTGAAAATATATATTTGCACAAAAATCCCCAGTCCACTCGTTAACAATGGAACCGATTCGAAGCAATCTAATTGCAAAACGATTCGTACACCTTACCTCTACCTCGAGCAATATCGTTTACTCGAACGATAAAATATCAGTTTTTGTAAAAATAGAATTCTCGTCGGGCAATCACATTTTCTTTGATGCACGCCGTGAATCTTAAAGAGATTACCAACAGTCGTAGGGCGCTGGCGATATTGAAAATTCGAGGGAAATTCAAAGAGGGAAGAGAAATTCGATACGTCCAACTTGTACACCCACCTTTTTCCTTCTCTCGTCTCCGCCATCTTTCTCCCGTTCTCCTTCCTTCTCTTCCTTCTCTTCCTTCGAACAGAAGCGAATTCTGTGGATTAGATGGGTAGTAAGGTGGCGATGTGAGTGACAGCGGAAGATTAACCCTTAGCTGGTCTTTATTTTCTCTCTTCGACGCTAAGTTCCAAGGCTGTTCTTTAGAAGTAAGCCTTCGGTGATCTGTCGGAACGTTGGCACACGTGACTCGAATGCACCATTTAGGAGGAGATGTTGGAACATTTTTCCCCGGTATTCCGTCGAACGTTTGCCGTTTTCGAGGTTTGAATAGGCTTGGGAATAATTCAAGTGATATCAAGGGGAAGAAATATGAAGAGTACATTAGATACATTATGCACGGAATGTGTTTCCGTACAGGATATAGTTTTTCCATATACTTCTATACACGTGAATTTAAATAGGATTCATCTGTAAAGATTGCTTGATATATCTCTTTCAACGTGTACTTTATACTTTACAACGTGCACGCAAACTTTCAAGAAAATAAAGAAATCGTTATTGGTATTATTTAAAATCTATTTTGCCATTTTGCCATTTTGAAGATTTTGAAGATTTTGAGAGAATTTCTCCTATCTTGAATATCTTTTTAAGCCAATTTTTTGTAACAATGAATGTAATATTGTAATGCAGTATGAAAATAAAAAAAAAAGAAAAATAAAAAGAATGATTTCATTTTCAATGAATAGATGATAAAACAACATACAAATATTCAATTAATATATCTGGAAAATATATCTTGTTATTCAAAATATGTGTAAAATATAATATTGCAAAATATAATATAATAAAATAATATAATAAAATATAATTTATTATTAGAAAAAATTTCAAATTTCTTCCAACTTTTAATATTATATCCTAACATAAATGACCTAACATAAATGTGTGATAAAATTTGTTTATAATATTCATACAAATAAAATTAATATTAAAAATATAACGTATTCATCGTTTATATAAAACTATGCAACACAAAAAATATATATTTGCATAAAGATCTTCTTAATCCCAAAAATCCAAATAAAATTACAATAATTGAATATAAAAAATAAAAATCTCCTCTCGAATATTTCTACCAATAACAGTAACGAAACTAACCAAGATATTCGATTTAAGGGAACATCCCTTATTTCTCAACCGGTATCATCGTTACTCTTCCCCCAATCTCTCAAAATAAAAGCGAATCACGCTGCAATATCTCCTTTCATCCATCCATCCATCCAGTTGAAGTGAATTATTCGAAATAGCTTTACTGCGTACATTTCCATTCTATACGAATGATAATTATATATAGCAGAGGTATCCAATGGAACAACGCATCGATTTCAAACGAAAAATATAAAATACACTATATATATATATCATGCGAATAAGAAAATAAATCGTTTCGTGTAAATTGAAATGGATTCATTCTCGATAACGAGTTTCAACCGTTTCAACGTTCGATATTTTTTTTTTTTTTTTTTTTACACACATTCGTGACTTTCGTGAAAATCAATTTAATTCGCGGCCAAACACACTCGTATCGAGTAATTGCGCTCGAAACATTATTATTTATAGATGGAGCAACGAATTCGATTGTTTCTATCGAACGAATTACCGATTGAATCGTAAAGCTCGATGCACCAATCTGCTCGTGGACCACGATTTTATATATATGTGTCGTTATAACTAGCTCGTTAAATCTTCGGGATCTTTGATAAGGGGTCTCGGAATTTCGAAACAATCGCGAGAATAAACAATGAAATTGAATGGGAATCGAGAAATCGAAATCGATTTATTAATCGGGTATATTAATAGGAGCGTTAATATTCGATTTTAAATCTGTGAAAGCGTTTGAATATGCTTTGTATATTAACGTATAGATGATTGCAATTAACTCGTGATATTGTAATTTATAATAAAGCAATTGAAACTTATAGCTCAAGTTGTATTCGGTCAGGTTTAAAATTTAAATTGTAAAACAAATATTATTATTCAAATTTGGTACATTTAAATTACATTCAATTCGTACGTTAAATTCTTTGAATGCCTTATAAAGTTACGAATGTTGGGGAACAAACATATTGTTCACAAAACATTTTCTCTAAAATAACAAAAAAAATTATCATAATAAACACAATGATACATCAAATGGCAGACTTTATAGCTATCTAGTTTCAGTATACTTGAATCCATTTTCTTATCAAAAATATTATTCAATAACAAACAATTTTCCACACTAATTATATCTAACAAATTTATTATATATATATATATTATATTTATTATATTTATTACATTTATTATATCTATTATATTTATTATATTTATTACATTTATTACATTTATTATATTTATTATATTTATTACATTTATTATATTTATTATATTTATAACATATCATAGAATATAGAATGCACATCATTCATGCATTATAGTTTAGATAACAAGAGTCCAACTGGAAGATAATCAGGCACTATATAAAATTTCATTCATATATATATATAAACGAGTTTCATTACATATAACGAACATAATAAATGGAATTCTATTAGATACGAAAACATATTTTAGCGTATTTGCGACAACGTGGACAATGGCAATGGCAAATAATAGGGGTCACGGTGTGTACAGTCGCACAATGGAAATTAACGCATAAACCAAAATTACGGGGTATAATGAATCCGTTGCTCGACTATCCTCGCACTTAGTAGTAACACTGAATAAATGGATTACAGGTCATCGGATGTGACGTAATACGAGGTTGGACGGTGATCAGGCACGCGGCATTAGTCGCGAAGTGATTAGCCACGGTTATCCAACCTCGAACAAACCACCGCTCGCTGTTCGAACGTTGCTTGAACTTGAGCCAAGACGTTCGGATATACGTGGTTCGATATGATTTGATAAATGTAATTTTGAAATCATAGAAATTCGATTGAAACGAACGAGTTTCGAACATATTTAATTATTTTTTACGATAATTATTATTTGTAAATGATCTGAAGAATCTTTAATATTCAAGTATATTTTAATATTATTAATATAATTAATATTCAATATTCTTGAGTCTGTACGATTATAGCACGATTGTGCATAGTTCTGTTTGCTATTCCAAATGTGAAATCTCTAATGATGAAACTTTTTATTTGATCCTTTTTTATTAAAAATTAACTTAATCCTCTCTAAAAAAGATTGAGAAAAAAGGAATATTCGTATATTTAATTTCTAAATTAACAATGAATGGCAGTAATTTTTTCATTCCTTATGAACTAATCATCCTGTTCAAACACACGTTCTGTGCTATCCAACGCCATTCATCATCGACTCCATTTATCTAATATCGTAGAGAGACGTTGGCGATAATTAACAAATTGGTTGTAAATCGTGCATGACAACGATCTCGCGAATTGCCCGTTGACCCGTATCATTCTCAAGAAGCAATCGTTTAATGAACGTATTTCCGACGTATTGAAACCTATCACGTCGAACGTTCGAGCATATTCGAAATTCAACGACGATCGTTATATACTTCCGATTAGAAGACGTATGTACGCGTGTTTGTCGAGGAAATATCTCTGACGGATATCTCTTCGACGATTGATGGCCCGAGACGTTGTTCTGAGACACGAGATTTAATGAGAGACGACAAATTGTAAATCTTGGCTGCGTTAACCAGGCAACGATCCGCGAACAAGTGGAATAAATCAATGTTGTCTGATTCTGATTGAATTGAATTGACAAGTGACGAAGTACCGTTTTGAATAATAATTGTACTGTTGGATGGAAGAAGGATGGATTACTTTTTTTTTGAATAAAGTGTCTTGTAAAAAATTTTCATTGTCGTATTTTCTCAAAAATTGATGTTTTCTTCACTTTTGTAAATTAAATGAAAGGCCAATGAAAGATGTGGAAATTGATGATTAGTTAGTGAGTTGTATTATATGAAATTCTAAACGAATAATGACAATAGATTGTTATTAAATCGATTGTAACGTTTTTCTTATACATTTCGACATTTCTCTTCTGTGTTTCTTTCATTTATTTAAATTGATATAATATCTGAAATGTCTTAATTGATAAAGTGAAAGTGGTTTTCTTTTGAATTCCTCGTGTACAATGAATATTTTAATTATTAAAATTACTTAAATAATTTAACAAATTTTCTTTTATACATTTGATTTAAAAATTATTCGTATTAACTCGAATTTATAGATTTCAAATTTTATTAAGTTTTATAAAATTTAGAAAATTAAAATTTTTTTAAAGTTCTTTTTCTATAAAAATTTGTCTATAAAATTACATAATAAATTATGTAATTATGAATATCATTGTGACAATTCCACTGTTTTGATTTAACAAATGAATATATTTGACAACGCGATTCGAATTAATTAAATAATTATTCTGTCAAATATCAATATTGCCAGATTCATCGGATTCATGAATGTAAATGTTATGTGCTTTACTGCTCATATTTCCATTTCGAATCTATAACCTACATAGATTTTAATCAATTTGATGCGTTGTGTTTGACTAATTATTTGTCTAACAAACTTTCCTCAAACATACTGTACAGATATTTCTTCTATTCATTATCATAATATTCGAATTATATTAATATTCAAATGTATTTTTCTCGCTTATACTTGTAAAGACATCTACCTTTTCGTATTTTCATGATAATATTTTTAACACAAATTTTACAAATTTTATTACATGCAAAAATATTACTTATAGATATTCTTTATATTTATATTTATGACGTATATTTTTTAAACATTTCTTGTATTCCATCATCTTTTCGCCATCAATAAAAAATATTCTTTCACAATTCATTATCAATTCTTGGACAAAAATCGTTCAATGTTATCCTTGATGTAAAAGTAATAACTTAAATGTAAAATAAGCTATTATTACTAGCAAATAAGCAATAATGTTTTTACTTATCTCGAGCAATTAATTTCCCCGTTTATATTTGAGTTCCAATATATTCCCAAGTATGTCAAACTTCGACACTTTAGTCCATAAATCAACCCGTCCAAGCACGTGTTAACCATTACTTCTTGCAGAGGTTATTTCTTTTTATAAAATGATAATTCATCCCTGGTATAAAATATTTGATCAGATTTAATAATATTACAACGATTATAACGTAAATATGAAAATATTAAAAGTAATTTATGATCAATTGATTTGATGATCAATTGAATCTCAAAGACTTAAAGGCCAATTGTAATCGTTTCATTGGCGATCAAGGTTATTGGAAAGTTGTATATTATTGGTTAATAATTCGAAATTATTCGAGAGTCACAAGAAATTGTGTATATCATTAGGAATTATAAATGTTCAAAGATCAAAGGAATTGTTGGTAATAGTACTATAAAGGTATCAAAGATATCGAATTTCAACGTGATTAACAATACTCATAGGCCACAACTTTCAGAATCCAGTGTTCAAATTATTCGAAGATATAAGGAAATTAAAAAATAAAAAACAATTTTTATGAAACTTTGTTTTTAGAAGCTATACTTGAGAAAACTTGAGATATAATTTAATTGACCTTTTAGTTAACAAACCTCTTCAATTGTACGTTATTAATTTTCTCACCATTTAAACAAAGATATATATATATATATATTTGTAGAAAACAAGATTCGAGAAGGAAATGGTAAAACTTGGGAGATAGTATGCGTGGTAGAAGATTGAGTGGTAACTATTAGAAAGTATATGTATGCACTTGTAAGGGGTTAAGTCCTCTTAGAGACAGACAGTGCGTGGTGAATGAGAGTTGAGAAAGAGTTTAGAACGAGAGTGCAGGCGAAGAATTCTTAACGAGGATTCAAAGGGGACGTTGAAAACTAGAGTTCAGTGAACCTAGTTCATTTAATTTTCTGTTTCTTACCTTTGAACTTTGTCTCACATTACAATGAGGAACTAAATTACGATGTTAGAGGAAGAAAATAAAAAGATGGGACAAAAGATGATTATTATTTGACGAGTAACAGATAAAATTATATATTATATTTTCTCGAGGAATATCTTCTTTATAGCAATATTATATTTCCAATAAATCATCACGATCTTTTCGTGTACTTATTATTTTTCCTTCACGAATTCTCTGAAAGTTTATTTTCACTTCAATGTTAATATTACAGTTATTTACGTTATACATCATTTCATTATTCAAATTGAATTTTTTCCTACTATATTTTTATTCACATCAAAGCAGTACCAATGCAATCCCTCAAGTTTTTATTCCTGCATTAATTTCACTAATTAACATGTTCATACCTGTATCAATATTTTTCATTTAAAATTCTAATTAATTATTTCAATACATCTACTCTCGAAGTATAAATGTGTGCGTACATAAATCAATCTCACGTGAATTTGAAATAATTCTAATCTCTCTTAAAGAAACTTAAAGGAAAACTCTTTAATTGAAAAAAAGAAAAAAATCGAGATTGTAAAACTTGGATCGCGTAAAGGTCAATGCATTCGATGCAGTTGAGGTCGAGGAATTGAAAAAAGTCGCGGAAGACTTTGAAACACGGATATTACCTGTAAAAGGAGGGGAAGAGTGAGAAAAAGAGCGGCTGAGGGGGAAGAGGGCGCAAACTCGGCCAAACTAAAATTGCTGTGCTTGTCGTTCGAGCATTTAGCGAATTGCAAGCATGGCCAGCTTATCCTATCCGTATTAAAACTTTGAGACTTAAAACCATAAAGTGGAAGAGGTGAGAAAAAACGAATGAAATCCATGCTGACTGTACCTGACTGAATAAAATCACAGCCAACCTCCTCCAATCAAATTTCCCACCCTTTCGCCTCCTTTCTCCCCTAACTTTTCCTTTTTTTTTTCTTTCTTTTTTCTTTTTTCCTTTTATTTTTCTTGAATCCAAAGAAACTCGCAATCGCGTGGATTAAGCTTTCCTTCGGGGAAAGTCTGGATGAAAGATTCGTCTTAATCGGTAATGGTTCTTTAAACGATCCCTCAGATCTCTGATCTTCCTCGAGAGCGAATTCGTAGCTCGAAAGAGGTGGGACGATATTTTAAGTGGAAGAATAAGTTAATTTGTTTAATGGATAAACTGGTAAATTGGCAAGTTTATAATAATGCTCGCTTATTTACATATATCTGGTATTCGTTTATTAATTAGTTAATTTATTCGTCTCTTCTTTTAATTTAATTGAAAATCTCATTTTAATTTCTCATAATTTCGATAATAATTGATCATACCTCTTTCTTCTTAATTCGAAAGAACAAGTAAAATTCCTTTCCAACATTTCATATATCCTTTATTTTCTTTTTTTCTCTCTTATTCAACTAAATGCAAATATTTCACTTACAATTCCTCGTCTCATAAACATCCATAATTCGATAATAATTGATCATACCTCTTTATTTTTAATTCGATAGAGAACAAGTAAAATTCCTTTCTAACATTTGGTTTATTTTTTTCTCTTTTATTCAACTAATCATGCAAATATTTCACTTACACCAACAATTCCTCGTCTCATAAACATCCATTAATTCGATAATAATTGATCATACCTTTTTATTCTTAATTCGAAAGAACAAGTAAAATTCCTTTCCAACATTTCATTTATCCTTTATTTTCTTTTTTTCTCTCTTATTCAACTAAATGCAAATATTTCACTTACACCAACAATTCCTCGTCTCATAAACATCCATAATTCGATAATAATTGATCATACCTCTTTATTTTTAATTCGATAGAGAACAAGTAAAATTCCTTTCTAACATTTGGTTTATTTTTTTTTTCTTTTATCCAACTAATCATGCAAATATTTCACTTACACTAACAATTCCTCGTCTCATAAATATCCATTAATTCGATAATAATTGATCATACCTTTTTATTCTTAATTCGATAGAACAAGTAAAATTCCTTTCCAACATTTGATTTATTTTTTTTTTTTCTTTTATCCAACTAATCATCAAATATTTCATATACATCAATAATGTCTTGTCTCGTGAACATCCATTAATTCGATACGATGAAATCCAGCGTGAAATAAAAAAAAAAGGACAGGATACAAGAAAAGATGTAACAGGAAGGGATGGATAGAGAAAAAAGTCGATGTCATCTCATCGATGCTTAATATCGTCCCACTCCCCCAAAAATCGTTTTTTTCGTGGCTCGTTATAGGAGTCCTTTCCTCGCGCGAACGACTGTCTATCCTGGATCACGAGGATACGACATCCGTAACGGACGTAACATGTGATCGATCATTATTGGACCCTTTCATCCTTCCACCATTAACCCCCTCCTTCTCCCCCTCCCTCCTCTCGCACGCCCGTCAATCCCTTTATAAACACGACCCGCTTCTATTCCTGCTCCCTTGTTTCGCACGTCATCAGCAAAGACTATCGTTGCGTCGCTCCACTCCGCTTTCCATAACGCTTGTTTCGCTGCACACGTCCCTCCTCCTTTCTTTTTCCCATATAAGTGAACAAGAAATGAAAATATACGGTAGGAGATATGCAAATTCGATCATCACGTGCTAGATTTACAGAGGTTTGTCGATTTTTCCGAAGCGACAAATAAAGAAAGATATAATTAAATATAGTTAAATGGTTATTTAATTATTTACTCGCTTTATTAAATTATTTACTCATTTTTTTTGTTTATTAGTTTGTAATTTTAAGTTGTTTCGAAATGTTTCGAATTTGAGATGAGATAGATTGATGTGTCGAGATTGAGTAAGAATTCTTCAATTCTTGATTAGAATTAAATTGCTGCTCAAAAGAAATTGATCAGGTGACACAAAAGGAAAAAGAACAATTTCTCTGGCACTAATTTTAGTAGTATGATAGTAGTAGTAGATCTGGAGATATTCTTGTGAAGGATATTTTTTTTTTTTTTTGGATCTTCAGAACTTTGGATCAGTGATTCTTGTTTATTAGTTTGTAATTATAAGTTGTTTCCAAATGTTTCGAATTTGAGATGAGATAGATTGATGTGTCGAGATTGAGTAAGAATTCTTCAATTCTTGGTTAGAATTAAATTGCTGCTCAAAATTACAAGAAATTGATCGGGTGACACAAAAGGAAAAAGAACAATTTCTCTGGCACTAATTTTAGTAGTATGAGAGATATTCTTGTGAAGGATATTTTTTTTTTGGATCTTCAGAACTTTGGATCAGTGATTCTTGGCTCGAATATTTCTCAGTGTATTTCTTAATCGTATTTTACTTTAAGTAGTGAATTTTTAAATTTTCTATGCTTATAACTAATTATTTATATCTTTTATCTACGAATGTAATAATAAATGTAACTCATTGTTATAAATACTTTGATAATTAAATTATCACAAAGAATCGATATTACTGTGTTATCTTTCTTCGAATCATCGATAGTTTCTTGAACTTCCACCGTCGAATCATCAATATTCTTTCCTAACTTTCGATGAATTATACGTTACAACGTGGATAATCGAAGTCCTCAACCGATTGAAGGACTTTCGATCATTTTTCATTCCTCTCGCCGCGAATTCTCTATTGTTCCCAGTAAGTGGAACATAATTCGACATAGTTCTATAAGTTATGTCTATAATAGTATGTTTAATGGTCAATTAACGTTCAAACGGTGAAAAATGAACATTAAATCGGTTGGTATTAAGGATTTTAAATCAATAATCACGAAACTATAATACTTGTATGAATAAAAATTGATTTGTCAAGATAAGATATTTAAAAATATATAAAAAAATATTAAAGATATTAAATATAATAATATAATAATATAATAATTTTAATATAATAATATAATTATATAATTAATTCATTATAATTATTAATAATAATTAATTAATAATAATATAATAATATAATTAATTTTTAATATAATAATATTAAAGATATATAAAAAAATAATCTTTTCGTGAATAAAAGCTTAGAAATATTTTATATATTACATCTCTACTATAAAATTTAAAATATTCTCGAATCGTAATGAATTGAATTTAATGAATTGAAATCGAATATCTTTTATTCGATAAGTCAAAAGTTAATCAAGAATTAAATTATTATTATTATTGAATGACTTATTACGTTGAAGAATTCTTGCGAAGATTGAAAAAAATTTTGCTTCTCATTTCTTGTTAGATTACAAGTGATTCTATAGCAGTAAAATTGATATAGAGCTGGTTGTAGTATGCGTTACCTTCTTCTCGCTTCGGTGGATCTAATCCCCTTGGCACTCTTCGCTCATTCTGCAGTTACGCCCCTATTCTTAGTGCTTCAATTCCCCCTTGTCATTCTCGAGTACCTAATCCGTTTCTTTTACTGTGACTGGGGAAGTTCCTCCTGATGATGATGATGATGACGATGGATAATTATCAGAATCGTTCGTTCGACAAAAAAATATTTGTTTATGAATTTTGAAACGTTCAACAAGTGGTGAATTTATTAGATATTTATATTTGAAATATTATTATTATTAAAAGTATTTATTAAATTTAAAATTGTTTCTTTAGATAATAGATTGCAAAAAATGTTGATGTTTACGATGATTATTTATTCTCGTTTCATTTATTCATTTATTATGTACATGATATTCATCTTATGATGAAGACGTTTTATAATATTCGTATTTTTTTTTTTTTTTTATTATTCATATTTCTTATTGTATTCGCATTTTTAACGTGGAATGAATGAAATATGAACATGATAAAAGGAATCTAAATGGCGGTATAGATATAGTGCGACACAATATCAGAAAAAGTGTAACGTAATATCTCATACACGATGATACGTGCACTCGTTATTAGATACTTTCATCCAGTGTCCCACTATTTATCACCAACTATCACAATGAGTTGACGCTTTCTGCGCGGTCAATCTCACGATATAGTCGATAGTACGAACACTTAATCATAGGAATATTAACAGGAGGGAACAATTTTCGATGCCTTGAATTCCACAGAAGAAGAGTTTGAACTTTCATTCAACTTTTGAATTTATCTTCGAAAGAAAAATATTCAAACTAACGATACTGATAAGTTCAATCAATCGAAACGATTCTTTTAGAGAAATCACTTGATATTCAAAAAGTTTCATTCTGTTATGATATATAAGATTCAAAATTTGCAATTTTGTGTGCAATTTTCTCCATCATTGAAAATTTAAAAAAAAACTGTAATGCTTGTATCAAATATTATCAATCTGATTAATGATTTATTCAATGAATCTTCAATTTTAAAACAGATTTTAATTATAATTATTAAAAATCATTGAAAATTTTAAAAAAATTGTAATGCTTGTATCAAATATTATCAATCTGATTAATGATTTATTCAATGAGTGTTCAATTTTAAAATAGATTTTAATTATAATTATTGAAAATCACTGAAAATTTAAAAAAAAACTGTAATGCTTGTATCAAATATTATACTAAATGTTGTATTTATTATTCAATCTGATTAATGATTTATTCAATGAGTGTTCAATTTTAAAACAGATTTTAATTATAATTATTGAAAATCATTGAAAATTTAAAAAAAAAACTGTAATGCTTGTATCAAATATTATACTAAATGTTGTATTTATTATTCAATCTGATTAATGATTTATTCAATGAGTCTTCAATTTTAAAACAGATTTTAATTATAATTATTGAAAATCATTCGAAATTGGAGAAAATTTAATTAGATCCATTATAGAATATTTATTCTTATCATCGTGTGAATATTTTCACGAAATGGAGGATATATGTATAATGATTGTAAAGTATCGGCCAATGATTGAAGATAGTAATTCGTAGTATCGTTGAAGGTATCCGTTGATGTGAAGCAAAGCGAACATCAAATTGGTATTGGAATTCCATTGTATCCGTGCTCATCGGTATATACAGGCCCGTTCTAATTCGATCAAAATGATCTTTAAACGGAGTTTATAGCTGCCTTAGAATTTCCACGAATGGAAGCCGGTGTGGAATGTAGAGAGTGGAAGAGGCCTGAATTCCGAAATCTAACAACCTTATTTGCAAAAGTATGCGTCGTGTCCAATAATAATATCCATATTCCTTTCGATTCTCGGCATGTGAAACTTGCAAGATAGCTCAATTATCACAGATTCGTTAAAATGTTGAAGCAAAACGAAATAATACGAAAGTTTTATAAGAGAAAGTTATATATACACTAAAAAATTGGAAAATTTGAGAAGATACATCGAATGTAGTAGATCTTGAGATCTATTGCTAATTTATTCGTGGAGCATCTTTGGAGATTTCAAAGGCCAAAAAAGAAAAAGAACACGAAAATTCAAATTTATTTACTTATAGTTAATAAATAAGCAATTCGTATAAATCTTTTTGTTTTCTGTTTCGTCGTCTAAAATCAATTCCACGAATATATTAAATATCTTTTATATTTTTCAGTATTATCTTTCTTTTATCGATAAAATATATAATCATACACGTATTGAGAAAAGATTCAAATTTGGAACGAACAGATCTAAATCCAATATATCGATTAATATATAATTATTGCAATTCCTTTTGCTCTAGTGACAAATGACAAGGAAAGGATTTTACATTATTACACTGGTTCTCATTATCAGATACGATATTAACATCGTTATAAAGTGTTTGACAATGGGCCGGTGAATCGTTGGATTTCGAATTCCATTCCATGATTCCAATGTCGCAATGCACGTCACGGATCATCATTAGACTATAGAACCGTGAAATGAGACATGCCTGAAGCTACTATCAGCGTGGATCACAGCACCCTAAATTCCACGACTCATTATACGCCCCATATCGAATATTAAAACTATGAATTCATCGAATTGCGTTACGTGTTCGCAGATTATTTGGGCCGTAAGGCATTGAATATCTTATAGATATATCTTATGGCTTTATGGCAAGGCTCATTTGAAATCTCGATTACACTTACACCGTTGCGAAATCGTAAGAGATTTCAGAACTTCGAACCTCAGATCAAGATCAAAGATATTACGACTTTGATTCGTAGTCGATGGAAATGGAACTCGAAATTTCAATCAGCGTATGGCTCGTGCATTTTAATCTCTAACTTTCAGACTTCATCGTGTCTAATCATGGACCATCCCTTTCAAACATTTGGAACTATGATACAAAACTTATATCATATGTTAACGAGGACAAATAAATTTACGAAAAATTAATTAATTTGAAGAGTTATAAGCATTTAAAGTGCATTTATTATTATTTTTACAAGAATAGAAATATTCTAAAAATCTTATCTTATCTATCTTAAATATAAATACTCAATAATGAAAATGTTACAAATCTCAGAATTAGATTAAATTTTTATCATCATCTTCCATTACTTTATTTTCGTAGAAGACAATTATTCCAAACCCATGCTCCCTCTTACACCATTCATTCTAACCTAACCTCCAACAAAATACACCTTTCTCTGATCCCATATACGGACAAATAAATTTACGAAAAATTAATTAATTTGAAGAGTTATAAGCATTTAAAGTGCATTTATTATTATTTTTACAAGAATAGAAATATTCTAAAAATCTTATCTTATCTATCTTAAATATAAATACTCAATAATGAAAATGTTACAAATCTCAGAATTAGATTAAATTTTTATCATCATCTTCCATTACTTTATTTTCGTAGAAGACAATTATTCCAAACCCATGCTCCCTCTTACACCATTCATTCTAACCTAACCTCCAACAAAATACACCTTTTTCTAATCCCATATACGGACAAATAAATTTACGAAAAATTAATTAAATTGAAAAATTATAAGCATATTATTATTATTTTTACAAGAATAGAAATATTTTAAAGAGTTTGGGAATCATTAATGTGAAAACAATTAATAAAAATCTTTTAACACTTATTCCATTAAAAAATTTATCTTAAATATAAATACTCAGTAATTAAAATATTACAAATCTCAGAATTAGATTAAATTTTTATCATCATCTTCCATTACTTTATTTTCGTAGAAGACAATTATTCCAAATTTATGCTCCCTCTTACACGATTCATTTTAACCTAACCTCCAACAAAGTAATTTTTCTAATCCCATATACGGACAAATAAATTTACGAAAAATTAATTAAATTGAAAAATTATAAGCATTATTTATTATTATTTATTAATTTGAAAACAATTATTTATTATTTATTACATTATTTATTATTATTTTTACAAGAATAGAAATATTCTAAAGAATTTGAAAATCATTAATGTGAAAACAATTAATAAAAATCTTTTAACATTTACAACTCCATTAAAAAATTTATCTTAAATATAAATACTCAGTAATTAAAATGTTACAAATCTCAGAATTAGATTAAATTTTTATCATTATCTTCCATTACTTTATTTTCGTAGAAGAAAATTATTCCAAACCCATGCTCCCTCTTACACAATTCATTCTAACCTAACCTCCAACAAAATACACTTTTCTCTGATCCCATATACGGACAAATAAATTTACGAAAAATTAATTAAATTGAAAAATTATAAGCATATTATTATTATTTTTAGAAGAATAGAAATATTTTAAAGAGTTTGAGAATCATTAATGTGAAAACAATTAATAAAAATCTTTTAACACTTACAACTCCATTAAAAAATTTATCTTAAATATAAATACTCAGTAATGTTACAATGTTATATTAATGAAAATGTTACAAATCTCAGAATTAATTTAAATTTTTATCTTCCATTACTTTATTTTCGTAAAAAACAATTATTCAGAATCCATGCTCCCTTAAACATTTCTCTCTCACAAGATTCATTCTAACCTAACCTCCAACAAAGTACACGATATACATTTTCCCTGATATACATTTTAACAACACGTGCTCACAGAACAATTCTCCCTTTACCGTTCCAAAAGACCGACTCGCCTAAAATGGACACGCGTGTTGAAATCGTAATCGGCGTCTTAAAGATTCAAGCAAGAGATTACGGGCCGTAATTATTACACAATTATTATCCTCGCGCCGAGGGCAGTTTAATTACAAGCACCCGCGGGCTTACGTTAGGGAAACCGAGTTATGTTAAGATGCTCGCGGGAATACTTAGCCGCCTCTCCAAGACGAGGCAGGCTGAAAGGGTTGGCAGGGCACGAAGCAAACAGGACCTGAACGTAACCTCGAGCCGCTGCCTCTTGTTAATTAGAGAACGCGTTTGGTTACTCGCGCCAACCTTCTGATCGCGCTGGACCAAACCGTGCCCTCCTCGCGCCCTTCCTCCCTCCTCACCACTGTGTACACGTGCTTGAACGTCAGGACAAACATCCTGGCCGCGGTACTCGTCTTGTTAGATAAGGGATGAAGGGGAAGAGAGAGAAACGTCTTGATGGAATTACGGTAAACCCAGCCGATTTTACCGGCGTTACGAGCGTTAATGCATTAATTATCAGAACCGACATCGAGGCCATTTTACGCGGTTCAGCTATTACACGAGTATCTGACGGGGCAAAGGGTTTCGTGGTACAGGTAAAAGGCGGTTGTTCCTGAAGGATAATTAAATGTACAGAGAATCTGGATATTTTAATGGATCGCTCGTTTTAGAGGGAGAGGGAGGGGAGTGGAAAAAACGTTTTCACAGGTAAGTAGAGAGAGGATTTCCACGAAGGGGGAGTGGAGTATCTTTGTTCGGTGTTAATGAGTTTCTACCCGTTTATATGGGTCCAGGTTTCACGTGTAATTTTCGTGTATGTTTTATGGTGGATGAGAGGTGGATGAGAGAGGAGTTTGTCGTATAAATATAGCAACCGGAATGTTACGTTAAAAAGTTTGGAGAGTGTGAGAATGGGTAAATGGGATGTTTAATTCGAAAGTTGGTATACGCGGATCCGCAAATTCCGTGAAATTCATTGTGGAACAACGATGAATGATTTTATTGTAATTTCGTTGAGAATCTTTTTATATTTATTTGTTCTCGTATCCACTTATTCGAATCGCTAATTGCGAGAGTTTTGAAAGTATTTGAAGATTCTAATTTCTTGGAATATAGAAATATCTTTAATAGGTATCGTTGATATAATTATATTTCAATTTTATCGTAGAATTATTATCAAAAGAAATCAATTTTCACTCCTTTGTATATCATCTTTGTTATAAAATTAATAATTTCTAACAATAATATATTTATAGGTTCATACGAGATTTTCATTCTATTTTGATAAGATAGAATATATCATCAAAATGCATGGGAAAACATGGGTAATCAAGACGATCTATTATTATATTCGTCGTAGAAGAAAATCGATTTTTTATTAATTTCCTTCTTTTTTTTTAAAAAAGATTTTCTATCTATACTTTGTTTCTCTTTAAAATTCGCAGTCAGATGTATTATCAATGTGCAATGTACGATATAACAATATTATAACACGCTATTGAAACAAGTTGAAGACCAGGTTTCCTTGACCTACATTTACGAACGAACGAACACGAACTTTGTGAAGTAAATGAAATATTAAAATGGATTAATATGAAGGATTTCCAACAGTGATGCTTGGTTTCATTTAAATTGACCATAAACGTCAAAAGTTCAAAGATGTGAAAATCTCAGAGGATTATATAATATTCAGAATCTGTATTGCAAAATTTGCTTTCGGTACCATGCAAACTTATTTTTCTTTTTTTCTCTTTTTCTTTTTTTTTTTTTTTTTTAGTATATATATAATGCTGTGCAAATACATACATCGCGACTGCACAAAGTTTAGAATAAAATATCAGAGAAATAAAAGATTTTTATCTCGTGTCAAGTACTGTTAGATTATTTTTTATTTAACGTTAATAATTGTCAAAAAATAAATTCGCAAAAAATATAATTCCTTTGAATTAAGATTCTATTTCTCTCTCTCTCTCTCTCTCTCTCTCTCTCTCTCTCTCTTATATAATTTTTTATAAGAATTCAAAAATAAATATTCAAAGCATGAAAGAATTTTTAAAATTTATACTTTTTAATTAGAAAATGAATAGACATCGAAATGAATGAAGCTAAGCAGAACAGAAGCAAATCTCTTTCATTTTAACTCCTAAGCACCAATTAGCCTTCCATCAATAGCATATACGATCAAGTGACACATTTACTGAAACAAGAACCAAGAACGGTACGAAAGCTTGATCCAATTCATCTTGTTAACGAACAATTCGTGTACGCGCACATATACGAACGAATTCTAATCGTTCGATTCGCGTGTGTGTATTTTACAGAGGCGAATACATTTTCGTAGAACACTATTCCGGCGCGAGACGACAAAAGGATACGAATAACACTTCACACGATGTAAGTTTGCAAATTATATCCTACAAGCAATCCTTATAAGGCTTAACATAATTGGAATTAAAATAAGAAGAAATTGAAACAAAGCAATTGATCATGATAAATCAGTTAATCAATAAAAATTAATATTTAAAATTATATAAGAAATTAGGAATTCATTGAATTAAAAAGTAAATTATTTAAAAATTTATTACGTATTTCTAATTTTAATGATGTCTGTCGATAATAAATGAACATTTTTAAATTTTTTTCAAAAAGATTATTTATAAAATTGTAAATAAGAAGCATAAAGGCGGTGTAAATATTTATTTTATGTAGAATGAATCTTTTTAAGGAGAGAATGTTATGAAAAAAAGTTCTTATAAAAGTTGTTTGATATAAAGAGATACATTATGGAATATTAATAAAGTTATTAATAAGTTTAACTTTTTTAAGTTCAATTTATTAATAAAGTTATTAAAGTTATTAATAAGTTTTCCGTATATTGCAGGTTATATAAAAGTCAACTTTTTTAAACGAAGTCATACAATTTTTATCTTATTAATAAATAATTCGATGGTATAAATATTTTCTATCAAGCTATTTATATCGAAATATCATCAATTTAGATGATATTATAATTCGATAAAGACATATGAAACCACATTGTTTATATTTTCCTTGTCTTTCATACGATACGAGTCTTTTACAAACTTCGATGATTCATTAACGAAAGTCATCTTGGTGAAATAAGAATTGTATGACTTCATTTAAAGAAAAACTTAAATTTTTAAAAACTATTAATCCTAGATAATTATACTTTTGTAAGAACATTTTTTTCTTTCTTCTCCCTTAAAAGATATTGTATTTTGTATTTAAATGAAACAGATATTTTATACAATCTTGGAAACAAAATAAAGAAAATGCAATTGCTTATAAATTTTCACAAATTTTCAAGCGATCGAAATAATTTTAAAAATACAATTTAAAATAATTCCACGATTATCGCGAGACGTTTATTCTCGAATTTGAAAACCTCGATTTTACGATTTTACTATTTTTACGATTCGACGAACGATTCGTTCGTTGAGAACAAATGCATCAGGCACAGTGTTAACGTTTATTATTCCGTTTTACGTTCCTATAAGCACAAAAGTGTATTTATCCGGATATCGAACTGAACGAACGTTTTTCACGTTTTCCATTGAAAGTTAAACATTGTAACGCCGTTTTAATAGCTTGATCGTAACGAACAATTCGTGTCGGTCATACAAAAATTTGCGAATGGTTTATTCGAAAAAAAAAAAAAATGTTTATTGTAACAGGTAAATATCGGGTCGAGCGAATTTAATGAAATTACTTTATCTATTTTTCTCGATAAACATCGTTCGAAAAAAAAAATACTTAGCTGAAATGCGTTATACAAGCATTACTTGCAGATAGATTTATTGAAACACACTATAGCATTTAAATATTTTCGTTTGTCATTGTCCATTTAATGGAAACCTGTTGAATTGAATGAAGTTAAGATGAATATTTCGTCGATTTAATTCTTAATTGTAATATTGATTTAATATAGAATATAATCGTTTTCTTTAATTTAAAATGTTCTATCTAGCATATGAAGTTTCTTCTTTGTGATCTCTTTATTAAAGAAGAATAAATTAAGGCTCGATTTATGGCTCAAGCACTAAAGAAAAAAGAGAAATATATCTAATTGCCGATTTTTGGAAACCTGAAATTATATAAATAATTTTCTGAACAGTTCAAAAGTTCTTAATCTTCCTAGAATTAATCCTAAATTCTAAAATTTTTTAATAAAATATATAACTCTCTAACTTTCTTATAAAATTTAAAAAAAAGGAAATTATGCATAAAATTAGAAATATTATACCTCATCATATCTTGAAAAATAAAAATTAAAAATTAAATGAGATATTTTAAACAAAGAAAAATTGATCATAATATGTATACAATATATAATAATTTCAAAATTTCCAATAACTATTCTTAATAACTATACTTTCAAATATCACTTCTTAATTTGCACAATATTATAATTAATATTCTCTCCATATTCTCTATATCTCCCTCCATCACTGAAATTATATAAATAATTTTTTGAACAGTTCAAAAGTTCTTAATCTTCCTAGAATTAATCCTAAATTCTAAAATTTTTTAATAAAATATATAAGATCCTGTAACTTTTTTATAAAATTTAAAAAAAAGAAAATTATGCATAAAATTAGAAATATTATACCTCATCACATCTTGAAAAATAAAAATAAAAAATTAGATGAGATATTTTAAACAAAGAAAAATTGATCATAATATGTATACAATATATAATAATTTCAAAATTTCCAATAACTATTCTTAATAACTATATTTTCAAATATCACTTCTTAATTTGCACAATATTATAATTAATATTCTCTCCATATTCTCTATATCTCCCTCCATCACATAATATCAAAATTACCAAACAAAATAAATAACCCTTTCCCCCGATCCACACTGATGATACCAACAATCGCTTCGTAACAATCGAATCGATAATAATTTTCCTGGATCGAAAAGTTTCCAACAAAAGTCTCGAAACAAGAAGCTCGAGGTAACATAATCCCCCGAGGTAAAATAACCACGGCCCGTTAACCACTCGTTATCAATTCGCGCCCTGATATCATAAACTCTCTTGTAAACCAGCAGAAGAATCTACCTTTCGGTCGGAAAGGGTAGAATTTTACCGTCAATTTCTTCGCCGCCCCTATCGAGAAGAATGTGCACGAAGAGAGGGGAGGGAGGGAGATACACGTGCACAGGTGCGCTCAGACAACGTTAGTCATCCCCTTCCCCCCCTCCCTCGCCGCACACACAACGAGCCGCCTTCACCGGTGCTCTTTCGTTAACGATCGCACTCCAAATTACACCAAATCTAGGGCAGAGCCGCAATACGGCTTTTCGGCCGGAATATAAGACAGGTTAAAGAGTCTTTCGTTATAGAATATTCGGGTGTTGTAGGAGGAATACCTGGCCCTCCCATTCCTCAAGTTACGAGGATAATTAACTGTGAAAGGACCTCGACTCGGTTCCACTCGGTTCTATGAATAATAGACCGTGGAAATTTTCCACTGTTCTCCTATATGTGTGTGTATATGTATATATAGGGTGCCGATACGCGATGTTCGAAAGTACAGTTTCCCCTTACGTGGAGGGAGGGAAGGTTTGGCCCCTTTTACTTGGCACGAGAAATTTCGATTCGTTCCTGTATACTTAGGATGGAACTTGAACACGAGGTGAAGGTAAGATACTCGGCCTAGTGTTATTCGAGGGTGTGTTCGTTGGATGTTGTGCGCGGCAAATAGAATTGAAGTTCAATTCAAGAATTAATTACCGTGGGAGCGGTATAGTTTCATTTAATTAATCGTCGTCGTGAAGCTGTTGTTGATGATGGCATAGGAGAGATTCGTTATTGCGTGTATACGTACTTTGTCAAATTATCTGCTAAATTTCGCTGTTGCAGGGAAGGTGAGCTTGCAGAAGCATATATATGTATGTGTGATTCGTTATGCCAGTGAATTGATTGATGTAGGTGAAAATTTTAGTAGTTTTTCATTCTTTGCCAAGATCTCGAAATATTCGGATATTTTATCATTTATTATATAATTTTGATTTTTAATAAATTATTTTTGTATGAGTATTCAAATATTCAATGAAGCAATGAGGATATTGGAATGTTTAAAATTTCTGTTATCATTTAATAATTCAGAAAGAATAATTTTATATATTTAAATTTCAAAATAATTATTATTGATTAACTTTTCATATATTGTACAATCAATTGTATATGAGAACATGGTATAATAAATTGTAATTTCTATGTAATATGATTTAAACAATTCTTATATATGAATGTTTCTTTCATCACATATTTGTTGACATTCCTCTGATTTCTATTACTTCTAAATTTTGCCTTTAACACGATTTCAATACAATACAAAAATAAATTAACCGTGTTATTGGGAGAATTGACTGTAATATTTCATCGTGTATATTTCACGATAGAAAAAGTTTTAAAAACAAACTTCTTATAAGAAAATCCTACTATATATGAAATCGAACGAAAACATTATCTTAAGGTGAACAAAAATAAATATTAACCATTCTACACTCGTGTGTGTAAATCGTGAACAATTATAATCATCAACTTATAACTTCAATAAATATAATAGAACATTGTTAAATCCCCATGACAATTCGTTACAACTCCAATTTCCTTGACCATAACATCCCTCCAACAAACAAAAATAAAGAAACGGCTCATTAACTGCAATTCTAAACTAAAACCAACTAAAACCACCCACTAAAACTACCGACCAAAATTGCATCCATTTAATCACCGATACGATGCACCTGGTAAATTAGTGGCAAGGAATCGTGCCAGAAAACGGATCTTCGACAATATTCGCCTAAATATTCGCCTCACGAGCAATGGTAGAAACCCAATGGTAGAAAATTGATAATTGCTCGATGGCTCGTAACGTTCGACGTCACAATGTTGCCATAGATACAGGAATGGGTGGAAAGAGAAACGTTCAGAAATCGTTGGGTCGATTGTGAGGTAGAACGGATGGAATTATGGCACCTTTGCCACCTATAGATTTCGAGTTAAAGGTCGAGATGGGGAGAAGAGTTTCCCCCTTCCCTCTAGCCAGCTCCACGATCTGGATCGCGGAATGCTGAGGTTGCAGAATCCTGGGATAGCATCGTACTTTCAATGAACGTCGATAAAACTCCGATTGATAACAAAGTGAGGCGCGTCGAGTGCGATTCACCCTCTCTCCTCCCCCTCTCTCCTGTAAAATTAGGTCAGGTGCTTACCTCCAAACAGTCGGATCCCGCTATTAAACGTTGCAAAATGGGTGGAAAGGCGTGCAAAGGCGGAAAAATACGAGGCCGATCCCATATATCGGCTCGTGTTGTTCTTGATATTAGTTATTTTGGATGGGATCGAACGCTTTTTCCTATCTTTTTCCTTTTTCTTTCTTCTAAAAATTTTTTTCTCATAGTTATAAGTTTAAGTTTTATATAATATAGTATGTAATACAGTTTAAGTTTTATATTATACAGTTATAGTTATAAGTTTTTTCTCATAGATCGATGGAAATTGAAAACTCGAAATGGAAATTGTATCATTTTTATCTCAGTTGGTTTCACTGTTGAAATTATAGTATGGTAGGATATTTACTATGTTATTCTTGTTGATGAATAGAAAAAAATTAAAATGTAGGCATGTAAATCTTAATATCTCTCAATCATGGTAATAATCTCTTGAACAATCTATGAAATAAATTATATTTCTAAATGGTTATTTTTAAAAGAATTGTACTATCGAGTTTGAAAATTTTTTTAAATAGTTTAACGCGAAGATAAAAATTAAACTTATGCAGTTAAAAATTTATCAAATTACTCGTGCACTTTGAATTCAATTTTAACGATAATTAATTTTCTCTTTTTTCACATTTAAAACTATTAATTCATTCACATCGAATTAAGATCAAAATTTAACTAATTTCCACTAAAAAACTTTTCAAACTTTAAATTAAAAAATTTATTCCTTCTTTTATCTTGCACCCTCAAAATCAAATCCTCATATCAATCCTCAATAATCCTCTTCTTTCCACACATCACAATCTGAAAAATATCTATTTTTCTACGGGATCGATTAACAAAACGAAAATTGGAAGATATTCATCAGGAAATGGCGGAACAATGATGGCGGGCCAACGATATTGGACAACAAAAGCGTAGCAAAGAGGGGGGCGTAAGAATTTGATTTCTTGGGGAAACAAAAGGACAAAGCACCGATTTCGCTAATTTACGGATTCGCCTCTTCCTCCTCTCGAGAGAAAGAGAAAAGAGAGGGAAGTGAGTGAAACAAAGGTTGGCACGAGTCGCCAAGTTCTTTAACCGTAACTTACTGACCACATTCAGCCACCCCAACAGAGAGAGAGAGAGAGAGAGAGAGAGAGTTTAAGTTGGAAAGCTTCGAACTTGGCGTAATTAAGGATTGCACGGCTCGTGGACGTAACTGGTACGTAGCCTGGAGCCGAAACGAGATCGGAGATGGCCCTAACATAATTGAACCGGCTCTATCCGGGCTGCTCGATAATTCTGTCGTCAATTCGAAACTCGTGAAATTGGACACGGTGTTGCGAACTTTCAATGTAAATCGACATACGCCTGGATCAACGATTGTTTCGAATAGCGAACGTTGATTTGATAATTGATATGGTTCTCCGATAGTAGACCGGATTACGAGGATGGATCCTATCGTGAACCGTATCTAGGGCGGTTAGAATAATAAGTATAGTATGTTTAGGTGTGTTAATCGAAATTTTCGCATTGTACGGGGAAAAAGATTGAGCAACATTGACAATTTTTGATTAAATTATCGATCTCGAAGATGTTTGATGTTTATTTTATATCATTAATGCGATAGTTTGAGTTCCTCCTTTCAATTGTTTTTATTTATAAACCAGCAATGGTAAAAGGGAATTTAAAGTAGTTCTTTTTTCCTTTGAATTTAAATTAGATCATGGTAGAATATAAATATTTCTTAATATTAATTTAACTTTTATTCGTTTAACTTAAATATTCCATTAATGTAACTTGTCATCTATAGATATACATATATATATATGTACTTGTATATGTAAGTACTTGGAATTATCAATGTATGTATCATGGATAATATCATATATATATATATGATATTACCAATATACAAAATATACAAACTCCTTTTCCATCTATCTTCTTTAAATTCAAAAACATGCATTTGCATAAATATCAATAGTCTAGTAATAACGCTTTATATTTTAACCCAATAAAGTACAATAAAAAAAATAATAATCATAGGAGCAAGTATATACGATAAATTCACTATTATAATAAACTTTCATCTCATAGAATATGACCAATACGAAAGAAAAATAAAACATAACTCGTAACTTGTAATAATAATTCTATAAATCACGAGTTTCTTTCATCATCTTCGATAAGTTCTTATAGTTAAAAAAAAAAAAAAAAGGAATCGATACCTTCACAAAACTTTAACGCTCGTCCCTTTGAAATCTGGAAAGAAATTCTCCATTTGTAAAAGTAGTTTCACAAAACTTTCATCGAAAGTAAATTTTAAACAGGAGGAAAAAAAAAAAAGGAAACCGTACATTCAAATGATACGCGACTTTTCGCCGTTGAATGAGAAACCTCAGAATTTCCATAATCTACGACTATGGATGATCCAGATACACTGTATTGGACGCTGGCAATGCCAGAAAGGAATTCTCATCGAACGTGACTAATTACAGATACGCGGGCTTGTCCGCTCGAGAACTCATCGATAGAGCCGATCTAGGACGAAGGACCGGAGGAACAGAGAGAAAGGTGAAAAGAAGTGGAGCGAAAAGGGGTTGAAATACACAAGGAGATTAGGAGCGGAGACACAACTGATAAGGGGATTAAACGAGGTCAAGTGGCTTCCTTCGAATCCGAGCGGATCGAATATTGAGATAAAATCGTCCGTCGCCATTTTTCGATCGTGATCCACAAGAGATGCTTAATCCATCGACGATCGAGGAATCAAACACACATCTCCAGTATTAAAATTATTCGAAAACTTTCGATGAAGCTTTTTTTTGAAAACTAACATCCTTTTTCATCCTTTTTCATTATCGTTTATGTTTCATTAATCATTTAGTAGACATTTCGTTTCGACCCTCTATTTGTGCGAATCGTGGAAAAATTGTTGAGAATTTGGGGATATTTATTTGGTTTTAGAACGACGAGGGGGGATAAATTTGTAATTGCAATTACGTTTGGAGATTAGAGTCATATTTCTGAATATTATTAATTAATGTACTAATTAATAATATTAATAATAATAGCTAATAGTATTAATAACAGAACCAACGAATCTGTCGAAATAACAAAGTTTTGGGAATGAGAGGGATTTTAAAATGATAATTTACTAAATTTACTAATTGTATTGTAATATTATAAAATTATCAATAAAAATGGTAATATATCACATTTCTTGTTCTACAACTAAAATATCAAAATTTCCTTACAAAATTAACATTATATCTTATTAAGACAAGAATTTAATTACATGTACCTATTTCAGGATATTACTTAATTACAATCATTTTTAAATACATATCTAAAATATTTATATAAATTTCATAATTCTAATCATGAATTGATATTATAATTTAAAATTTACAAGTTAAATTAATTTAACTTGTAATTAATTATAACAAATTATAGAATTATTTATAATTTATATAAATATAATTTTTCTTAATTTGTTATAGCTTTGATAGTCACAGTGTGAAAAATATGGATTTGCACGCAGCCATGTGTCGAATATGAAGGAGGAATAAGATGAAAAATATAAAATAAAAGATCGAAGTGTCACTGTCTATTCAGAATACGAATATTTTTCAAACGATTGACAAATTCGTGGACATTTGGAGAAGCCCCATGCTAATAAACGAATATTTTAAGGATTCTCAAATCGATAAGCCGTGTTCGATACGAAAACAGGGTTTCGAACTTTGACACGAAGAGAAGAGATGGAACTGGGCACATGGAAACGCAATGAAGGAAAAAAAGAGCGGAAATACGATTCAAGAGATATCGACGTGTGCTCTCGAGCTTTGCTATCGAGAATAAGAGCCTCACAAATATTTCAGACATTGAACATGAAACGAAGCAGTAAAGTTGTAGAACGAATGCAATCACGAAAGGGATTGTAAAATATCGCAAAATTTATCAATCGATTGAAACGCTTCGAGATCGAAACCCTAGATGGTACTCACATTGTTATATTTTATGAAAAATTCACATTTATTACATCGAATAATTTCATTATTCGCTCATATTTAAATATACTACTTTGAATACTTTTTAATTTTTTTGTATCATCTATCGAAATAAAAGATTCTGGATATATAATTATTTTTTAAAAAAAACTCTAAAAATATAAAATAAAAGATCGAAGTGTCACTGTCTATTCAGAATACGAATATTTTTCAAACGATTGACAAATTCGTGGACATTTGGAGACACGTGGAAAAAAACATTATGACTATTTTCATTATGTGAAAATAATAATCTCGGCCTCATTTCTCCATGTAGATTACTCGTTTAACATTTTTTTTTAGAGTATTAATAAAAAATCCATTTCGTTTTAAAGAAATTCCTCTCGTGTTAATGTATATTTATCTTTATCCATTAATTACAAAATATATATTTTAATAAACCATCCATCATATCATTTATTAAAGTCAACATAATAAGTCAACAAGAATACAACAAATCACTCTGCCTCAATAATATTCCAAATTGCTTGCCCCGAATAGATGAAATAGATAGAAATAACAATAAAAAATGAAGAAATATCATAAATAATATAAAAAAAAAATCAAAAAAAATCTACGATTCCGCAAATGAAAAATTGCACCATATTCCCATCCCCGATCAAATATTAATTAATTTCCATCTATCAATTTCGAACAATCGTATCACGTTTCCATTTCTCCCCGCCGATAAATTCACCATTAACAAATTGCGCTCCGTCGATCTCTATTCCCCCGATTCAACCCCCGACGAACGGCCCATAAAACCGGGAGAAGCGTAGGCTTATGGCCACGCTCATCAACCACTTCGAATATGCTCGTTCTACTACATATGGTGTTCCGCATGGCGACGAGGGAGGGGGCTGAGACTCGTATTTAATTTCGAGATATTCACCGATTCGCAGCAATAAAATTTGCCCCGGAATTCGGTATAAATGAAACGAGCCCTCATCTTCTCCCTCCCCCATATTGCTTTACCATATCCGGCTCGCCGCCGGAAAAATTCACGAGGGTGCTTCGATATCAATCCCCCTCCTATGCGACATTTATAACTAGATTGACTCGATCCCCGAACACGCTTGTCCTCTTGTTTCTACCTACCCTCCCTCTCTTCGTTTCTCCCTTCTCGATAGAAAATCGTGAGGGAGGTTCTAAGTTCTGCTTGGAAAATGATAGGATATATACTGGAGAGATATTGGAAAATTGGAGAAACAATAATAATAATAATAATAATAATAATAATAATAATAATAATAATAATAATAATAATAATAATAATAATAATTGGAAATAGAAAGGAGAAATGTGATATTTGTATGATGTGTATGTACGTATGAATAATGGAATAATTAGGATTAGCAAAAAGGAATAGCAAAAATAAATTTAGAAAAATTTAGAATATAGAACATGAATTAAAAAATTGATGAACTTTTAATAAGAAGATTGATTCGAGTGATTTTAAAATAAAATGTTGTTAAAATTATGAATAATTTTTTTTCTAAAATGTTAATGCCAGAAAATATTCCGATATTTTAAAAATAAATTTAGAAAAATTTAGAATATAGAACATGAATTAAAAAATTGATGAACTTTTAATAAGAAGATTGATTCGAGTGATTTTAAAATAAAATGTTGTTAAAATTATGAATAATTTTTTTTCTAAAATGTTAATGCCAAAAAATATTCCGATATTTTATATGCAAAGCAAAAGTTCGAGAAAAGAAGTTGGCAAATATATATTATTTAATAATATGGAACGTTGTGGCTAACATGAGCTGCGACACAGGAAGTGATAACGTCGAAATTGATTTAATGGAGTCGCGTTCCAGTTACGAAATAGTGTTGCTTTACTGCAAAAATATTTTATTATTTAAGTAAATTAATCAGTTTTCTATGAATAGTTATACAAATTAATTATATATATAGAAAATTCACGTGAGAATAGAAATGCATAAATGTGTCCAACTTTAAGTCTGTTTAGACGCCATATAGAATCGAGAAGCGTGTGTGTTTATGCTGATGAACGAGGGTAGAACCGCGTCACGACGTTTAAAACACTGGCGCGATGGTAAAAATAAAAAGAAAAAAGGGAGAGAGAGAGAGAGAGAGAGAGAGAGAGAGAGAGAGAGAGAAGAACGCGTTGCTGTTTGTAAAACATTGCTGCTTCCTGCCTAACCTCAACGTCACTGAATTTAAAAGCACGCTTTTGTCCGCTTTTTCTGCGGAAATTTTCACCACGTAAAACCACGTTTCGAGACAAGCTTTTGTTCCAGCAAACTTATAATCGATGGAACAAACTATGCCCATGCTTGTTGATGAGTTCTTAATAAGTAAAGCGAGCCCAAATTATGCGAAAATTCAAGTTAAGCTATTGAACAAATTTCTTCCATGAAAATTTATGGACAACAATTTCTTGTTGTTTTTGATTTTGATTTTGAGTTTTTGAATCTAGTAAAATTGAATTTGGTTAGATTATTATTTTTTTTTTCTTAAATATAAGATGATGCGTTTTAAAAAATAGATGTATTTCTTTTTAAATATTTTATATTTTGAGTAAAAAAGTATCATGCTATGATTTTAGAAAAAAAAAAATCAATATTTCGTGACATAATTCGTTGTAAAAAACTTTTAAAAGAAAAAAACTTGTATATTTGTGAAATTAACTTATATTTAATTATAACAATTAACAATAATTTAATTATTTCCATATTTAATATATTTACTTTTAGACAGATTTTAGATCAAGTATCCATTCGAAATGAATTATTATTCAATATTTTTTGCATCATAAAAGTCATGAATTAGTATTACAAATTTCACCTGTCGTTCCATAAGTGTAATCAATATAGGTATAATAATTTCTTATCGACAACATGGAAATATTAGGTATCGAGTGAAATTGATACATAGAGGCAAAAGTTTCATCGGGATTATAAATTTATATGTATCGAAGGACAAAAGAGAGTGGAGACGAGCAGAGAGGAGAGCGATGTCTGTACAAATAAAGAAGAACTCGAACGAAATTAGGTCAATTGCGAAACGAGTTAAATTTCACGGGAATACAGGCTACACGCTGGCGTATCCGCGATACGATGACCGAGCGCCCTAATTTCTATGCAATATTTTATGTTGATTTTATCCAACAGTGCAACAGTGAAACAGAGAGAAGGACACTTTCGTTTCCAGAGAGAAATGGACATTAAACGCTTCGTTCCATTTCGAATGTCCAATTATTTACAATTGTTATTTCTTTTTTTCTCTTTCTTTCTTTTTTTTTTTTTTCTTTTTGCACTTTTACCCAAGTAAGTCTCGAGTGTAAGTCTCGTCTTTGTGCTCAAGTTAAAACTTTCGAATAGAAATAAGTGCATAAGAGATGGGGGGGAAACGTCGATGCAATGAATACAATTTATCTTCCACTATATACTACATTCAACCAATTGATGAATTCGAAACGATTCGTAATCCATTATCGAGTGACCTGGCTGCTTTTACCTCTTCTGGTTTTATTTACCAGAAACGAAAGCATCGAAAGCAACTTTTTACAGAATGATTTAAAAGGTGAGGGCGATCTTTTATTAAAAAAAGAAAGAAAAAAACTGGAACAAACGTATAACTTGAAATAAACATCCTTCTTTATCTTGATCCTTCTCGCTCGAAGATTAATCCGCCAGTTTAGGTTGATTGAACATCCCTTCCTTGTTGTAATGGGTATTGCAAACTGCTGAATTACTTTTTAAGAAAGAGTCAAGGAAAAACGAGGGATTTTACAGGATATTAATATATTCCAATATGTTTAAAAAGTTTAGAGAAAACGCAAAAGTTTATGTATAATAATTTCGATTGACAGTGGTGAAGATTTTGATCTTTATCAAGATATTCCACAGTAAGAGAAATTCTAGTTGATATGAATTCAATGTTATTAAAATTATAAAGTTTCATTAAATTAAATTGCAGACAGGCAGTGAATTTTAGAAAATTTCTTATTTGTAAAAATATGAAGAAGAACTTGAATATTGAATCGACTATGAGAATAAGAAAAGAAGAATATTTAAGGATTCATGTCACAAAATCAAAAACTAAATTTTTTAATTTCATTATTATGCAGTTACAATTGAAAACCTTAAAAATAACACAAGCTATTATTCTTCATTCGATATCAATTAAAATCCAGAAATTTCATGGAAAAAATTAACGAAATATCAATATTTTTTCTTTATCTCAATTCTAATTTCTAATTCTACCCGTAAAAATTTTAATTTGCATCCACAAATCCGAATAAATTTAATTCTATGAATACATACATATTATTCAATTATATCCATCAATTATATCCCTCGAATCGTTGTTTATTAACCAAATCAAATAAATTACAACAAATCATTAATTAATATAATTATACCTTCTATTAACACGCTAACAAATCGATATCATCAAAAAACATTCTTCCCCTCAACAATTAACAATTTATCATCCCAAGTTAACGCAAAATCATCAACGGCCGTTGCTCCATTTTGCGAGAAGCCGCGTAGAAAAGTTCGTGAAACTGTGCACAAACACGTGTTCTAAGAGTGATACACGAGAAGAAATTGATAGCATCAGTCCCTAACTCGTTTAATCATCGCCAGACTCGTTTAATCTTCGAGAGAGCGACGACGTTTCGTGTAACGGAACGCGTCCACTCTTCCTTTCCGTCTAAGCCTCCTCAAAGGATTAAAGAAACTTCCGGTCGGGGGATGGCTGTTCGAACGACAGTCGTAACGATGAGTTCGCGTGCTCGATCGATCTGAGTGCGAATGAGAAAGCAATTTCTTCGGGGAGAGTGAGTTGCAAAGTATTAATAAAGTAGTTGGTTATCGTAACGAGTACAGTTTATCGCCAAACTTTGTTCGATTAATAAACGATGACGAATGAATGAGTAACGTAGGAAAGAAAGAATTCTAGGATTTTTTGCTTCGAAATTTGTGAAAAAAATTTTCTGATACAATAAAATAATCTTTTATCGTCAAATTTTGTTCAATAAATAATAACTACGTGTAAATATAACGAGATTGAAAATTTTTGATGACGTTATTCGAAACTTCTTGTTGGTTCGAGGTTTTAAAATATGTTTATAATTCTTATAGGAATTACAAATTTATTATGAATTTTTAAATTGCTCATACATTTTAATTGCGTACACTTCTCTTTTAATAAAGTCATTAATACCTTAATAGATCTAGCAACTATATGCTCAGATCTTCAAAATGGTTAAAAATTCATCAAATTCAACGTGTATCTTTAAAATCATATAAAAATCCACTGGAAAGAAATTTTCGTTTCGTGGAAATTCCATTTATACAAGGTATACACACTTGTAAAGTATTTGGATCATACGAGATTAAATTTTTAAAATTCCAAGTACTTAAACCTATCATCAATAACAGTTATTTTTTTTTTTTTTTTTATATATCTTTTTCAATTTCACGAATTTCCATCCCACAAAAGAAAAGAACAAAAATAACATCTTGCATCTCTTTGGCATCCCTATATGCTTCTTATCTTAAACAATTAAAAGAAAAAAGAAGGAAGAAGAAATCTCTCTCTCTCTCTCTTTCTCTCTCTCTCTCTCTCTATCTCTGTACGCTTCTTTTCAAAAGAATCTTCCAAGCAATTAAAAAAATCGAGATAAAGAAGAAAGAGGGAGGAGGAGGAGGAGGGATTCACGACTGCATCGAAAAATCGAAACAAACATAAGGGAGGGGGAGGAAAGGTACAAGGTTTTATCGTCGGGTATAACGAACGATGGAAACGTATCCGATTGAAACAAAAAGGGGAACTGTCGCGCGGCGAACAATTAGGGGGGGGGGATGGTGAAAAGGGGGAGGAAAATATTTAAAATGCAAGAGGCGGAAAACGAGGAAAAGGGGGGGTAGAATAGAAAATAACGCGAAACGATAATGGTTACGCAACTGGCACACGCACGTTTTCCAGTTGGATCGATGGTGAACAATGGCAAGGTACAGCCCGTTTCCCACAGAACGGCACAGATACGGACGGTTTACGACGTCGTGTAAAATAATTGCCCGGATTTAATTAACAGCAGTCAACACAGTGGCTCGTCAACGTGCACGTTTCGTGCTAATAAATAGCAGAGGTTGAACAACAACTTGGCCAAGGGGCGCGTATTTCACCGAGATATATGCGTTCTGAAGTCGCAACCTTCAACCCTGTGCTCACATTTACGATGCAATTAATGGATTTTCTTTGCTCGCTTTGCGTATCGGTGGAAATTTTGATTAACGTGCCATGGTGATTTTATGACGCTTCTTCTTCCCCACCACGCGAACTGTATCGTTTATAGTTTAACAGTTTAACAGTTTATTAGTTATAATTAGACTGTTTTGGATACTTTGTATTAAACGATATATTATATATATATATAAAAGTAAATACGTTGTACATGTATTTTATATCTTGATAAATTAATTTTCATTCGTACGATGAGTGAATATTAATTTAATCATATTCTGAGCAAAACTTTTGGTTGTGACATCGTATTAAAAGTTGGAAAAATTCTGAATAATTTGTTCGTAGAAAGAGCTTAATTTCCCCTGTATCATTACTCGTGAAAATATTTCGAATGAAAAAGTTGAATGGTATCGAGGCGAGCGATATTACGGTATCATTAATTCTTTCGTGAGTGGATGCGTAAAAATCATGTTAAGGTCAATTTTGTTTTTTTAAATCGTATATTTTTTCAATAATAAAATTATTAATTTAAAGGATATTTGATTCGATTTGAATTTTGTAAAAAAGGCAAAGAATACAAGAAACGATACGTTCGTGTTTTTCTATTGCATTCCCTGTGCATTCTTCTATATTAAATAGATAAGAAGTTACATGACGTTTTCGTAGAACAATTATTTTTTGTAAACAATTAATTAAAAAATCGTCAGAAATATTTTTATATTTTTAAATTTTATAACAAATGTATATAAATATATTTGCATAATAAAAATTACCAATATTTTGCAATAGTATTGAATAACAGGAATTATTTTTAAAAATAAATTATTTAATTTTTATTGTAAATTTAAGTTATATTTTTAAAGAGATTATCGTTCCTTTCGCATAAAACACGTAATACGATTTAAGGTGAGCATATTATGCTATTCATCCTGTAAATATAGGAATAAAATAAATAAATATACCACCAAACATTTTATTTCATAGAAATAGAAATAGAAGAAGAAGAAAGTCATGATCATAAATTGGATTTTATTTCGTCCATTTAAAAGAATTTATTTTTTTTTTTTCAATATAATATCGATTCAATATAAAACATGGAAAAAAACATGGGTTAAAAATTTTAAAACAAATCAAACAAATGCCAATTTCCGTGGCGAATTATTTCAAAATAAAACGTCCATTATGTCAAAATAACGATATTACGAATCTATTCCGCGTGACTCGCATTGGAATCCAATCTATCGTTCAAAAAATCCTTCTACCGTTCCCATACCGTAGCCATACTGATCCAATATAATTTCCATTGCAAAAACCTAAAACTGATGTATGTCTGTGAAATAAATGGCGTGTTACGCCGATCGTTTAAAAAATTAATCGAAATGTGTCCAAAAAGGGGAAATTATTAAAAAAAAAAAAAAAGAAGGGGGAAAAGCAAAAAGAAAGATGGAAATTAATATTCCTCCATTGTACGGTCAACCGAACATTGTAACAACGTATTTACGAGAACGTGCATGCATATGCAAAACGATACCTGCGTCGAATCGTTGATAGATAGGTCCAATAGAAAAAAATACGAGCAATAACAAAGAGAGAGAAAGAGAGGAACGGAGAGATGAAGTCGTCGAAAAAAAAAAAAGAAAAATGAAGGGAGAGAAGGAATGGAAATCAGGCATCGTGGATATTTTAATTGGTGGCTCACTATAAATATATACTCGTGGTTTTTTTGATGATTTATTATCGAAAAACCATCGGTAAATGAGAGATCTTCTTTCTTTTTTCTTCTTCTGATTTTCTTCCTTTCTTTCTTCTTTTTTTTTTTTTTTTTTTTTGTTAGGGAGAAGTATAAATTTTCAAAGCTTAAGTAGCCTACGGCCACCCCTTTTCCGCACTGGTAACTCTTGCAATATTGAATGCAACGTGGCGTTAGCGAGCGAAAGCACAATATGGATACCAATATCCTGCCACTTCTTAATATCCGCTTGAAAAGCACGTACGATGCATGGAAAATTTCCGACCGAATTGACAGCGAAATGACGCCCTGAGATTTCTCATTATCGGCTTGAAATTATTACCTTCGTTTACTTTATAAGCCTCGTGTTTTCTTCAGATTTTCGAATTCATAATATAACAATTATGATACTTTTGAGATAAATTTTTCGTTTGAAGTTTATGTTTATTATTTATTAACGTCTATATATATTTACACGAATATTCATGTAACTAAGTAATCGTGAAGATATAGAATTAATTATTAATAGAAAAACTTTTTATTTTTTTTATATTTTATATTTGCTTTTCCGACTTTTTAACGACACATTAGCATATCACGTTATATACTTAGAACTTGCTTGATTATCTTTTGATTATTCTTGGAAATAATTGATCGGTTTATCTAGGTAAAATATATTTTTCTAAAATATTAGGATAACAATATTTTATTCTTGAAAAAATTTTATTCTTGAATTCAATTTTTCATAATTTCTTAAAATTCTATCTTATGTAGAATATATAATAATTATATACCCATTATTAAACAATCGTGCTGCTACAAAAACGTATAAAGAAATAAGGAATATCATTTCTACATTTCGTTTTATATCCTGTTTTTTCAATGACGAACGAGCGAAGGATATATCGATACATCGTACAACCTCATGTTCAATTCTACGATTTGATATGAATCAAAAAAAAAGAAAGAAGAAACCTTATATCTATCCATCATTGTACTCGAAATGATACAGCCTGGGGAAAACGAAATTTATATCAAATGATATTATGCGGACGACCGACTGACGCGTAACATCTTTTTCGCAGAATTATATTTCCTAGTTTCTCACTCGCTCCCGGGATATTTCCGATGTTTTGTGACAGGAGAAAGACGTTTCGATAAAATGTTATATTTATTATTTATATAAATAGCTCTTCTCCAAATTGGATTCCCTATTAATATCGAAATAATTCATCTTCGAGTTAGATATCTAGAAAACTTTCTGCTCTAATTCTTTAATTAAAGAAGTAAATAAAAGGGAAGAACTTTTCTGACAATTCCTCAAGACATATTTTAATTCATATTCGTGGTTTTTTTGATTATTTATTATCGAAAAATTATCGGTAAATGAGAGATCTTCTTTCTTTTTTCTTCTTCTGATTTTCTTCCTTTCTTTCTTTTTTTTTTTTTTTTAATTAGGGAGAAGTATAAATTTTCAAAGCTTAAGTAGCCTACGGCCACCCCTTTTCCGCACTTTAATTCGAATAATTTTTAATAACTATTTGAGAATAATAATAAAATTCGCAATATATTTATACATCGTAATATACTTTTCATCAGAGATTTCGAATCTTCTTAAACAAATCTATCTATTACTTTTCCAAGATGCACGTTCCATACTTAAAAATTTGTATTTCTATCTATACTATATTTTTATCTATTCTATTCTATATATGTTATATCTATTTCTATATTCTATATATATATATCTATATAATACATATAGAATACATACCTACATCCACTATAAATAGATAATTAAAACGAATGATCTTGATCTTCTCGAAAAGGTTTTTCTATATCCAAGAGAATGATGCATCGATGAAAATTTCTCGAGCATCTTTCGAGACAAGACAAATTGCCGCGATATCTCTGGTTGACAAACGGCTGATTATTATCCACGATCTTTTACACAGGGGTTTGTTTGAAAATAGGAAGCGAGTCGCGATGAATAACCGGTTGTATCACTGGCCCCGATATATTCGAACAACATATTCGAGGTCGTCGTATTCGAGGGTAGGTGCGTATGCGGCATACATAATTCAGGAGCGCAGGTGACAAGTGAGGATGAGAAAACAGACATTTCCTTTTCCGTCGTGAAATGAAGATAAGTTACATACGGAGAACACACGTCAGATGTGTATACACACACAGGGGGATGTATACACGTCTCGAAAGAGTCTTGTGACTCTGCGCTCCGCCTCCGGCTGCTTTCCCCCTTATCGATATGATAAATAAGTGGTGAGACGATTCCCATGGCTCGTTCCACGAATCGATGAAATTTCGTCTCTTCCTCGAATTTCTCTGAACACCACGTATCAACCATGTGATTTTATTTGTTCTCGCGTAGCTTTTCATCAAGTCGAGTTTTCACAAAGTTTGTGAAAACGGAAAGATGGGATAAATGAGGATTTTTTCCGATCTTCCAAGCGAATACAGATTTGAATTGATTTAATATATCGTGGAAGTATAATTTTTAATTAATCTAGAAGCGCTTTGGAATTTCGTTCGTGGTGCTCGATTATCCAAAGTTTAATTGAGCTCCAATTATTTCAATGCTGAGCATCGCTCCATTTATATAAAAACGTTTTTAGAATAGAATTAAGAATGTACATCTTAATGTAATCATGATTGAAATTGAGAAAATAATTAATTCATTGGACAGTTATTATACTTTGCAATTTTGTTTTTCAATTTTACGATGTTCCATTATTATGGATTTCAAGATACATAAACTTGTCTCCAAATTAATATATATATAAAATAATTATGCAGAACAATAATTGTATTTGATATTTCACAAAAGAAACGAGTATAAATAATTTTATCAAAATTATTTTCTAATATATATATGCATCATCTCGATGTTAATAGATAATGTAGATGGTTGATCAAACGATACGAAACCGTTCCGATGATATAACCGTAAGGAGCAACAGGCAATGGCCAATTAAGCGGAGCAATTTGCGGCATCTTCACCGCGTCCCATGTGCTCCGCTCGCGATTTCCGAGCATGGAAAACGATAATCGAAGATTAAATATCAGGCATCACGGTGTCGATGCTCGTTTCACCAAAGTTAGCAGAGCAAACATCCAGCCAGATTGGAATATCCTGATAGCGAAACAAACTTCCACGGTAAGCTAGTTAGGATTATTAAGTTGGATGGAGAATGTACAGATGATTGGAGAATATCGAAGTTCACTTACACGTGATTATGATAACAATTAATTTTGGATAATTTCTTTTTTATAATTTTACGAATGAAATTAAATCTTGCGTTAACACTTTTGTGTCTTGGTAATTATTTATGTTGGTATAAATATATTGTAGTTGTGAGAAAATTGTATGAAAATTGTAAAAATTGTGTGAAATGAGACGCAGTTATTCTAGCTTGGTTTAATTTAAATGGGTTGAAAAGGGTAAATAATGGAACGAAGAATGATAATAGAATAAAGAAGAACGCAACACCATATACTTCTAATAATTAAAAAACTATTGTTGATAAAGTCGGTGGAAAAATTACGATTTCCCATTGCAATTAAGTCTTATGATAATGTCATTACCGTAGCGTATAAATTATTGAACGTTCCAGATACGCGTAGAAATTTTTCATCCTGGCAACCCTCCAAAATGCACTTTTGCATTGTTGTGATTTAGCAGTCGAGCAATTAAATTTATTATAACCCTTCCTTCGTTGTTTTTCGTAAATTATAATTTTTATATTGCAAATAATATCGGTTAAATTAAATAAAATTGAGTCAAAATGAGATGAAATTATGATTTGAAAATTTCAGTTGTTGATTAAAATACTTGTTAACCGAATAAAATAAATAATATTAAAAAAAAAATATTAGAGACAATTGAGATTACACATCTCTAATTTTTCTTTTCTTCTTAGAGACTTTTAAAGATATAATAAAACGAGAAATAATCTTCTTCAATAATGATTCTTATTTATCTTTTGATTTTTAAACTTTAGAATATTGAAATATTCTTTGAAAATGGATTTGAATTGAAAAATGAATCAAAAAATATTTGTAAAATCCTTCAATCTTGTACTTGTATAATTTATTATTTACAAATTGTTGTGAGATGTTTATTTCCTGATTCAATTGATTCAAATAAACTAAAATAAATATATTAATATTTAATAAGAAATTGTGTACATTATTTCTGAAGTAATCGAATAGAAATAATAAATTCTCTGTCTCATTAATGAGCAAAATAATAATATAGTTTATACGTATAATTAAAAATAATTTTACAATACCTTTTAAAATATATCTTTACTTATAAATTGATTGGAAGATAATAGAAAACAGATTGCAAGAGATTAATAACAGATCTTATAAATTATTTACAACACTATTGATTCACAAAATCAATACTTTTCTTATTATCTGATAATATTCTATTCAAAATCATATTTCATTGCAAAACATAACAGTATCTTATGAATCCCTAAATTTCATTTTAATGATAGAATAATAAAAAAAAATCAAATATTTATCCTATCTAATATAATAATTTAATAAGATAAAATTTAGATTTTTATATTTATCAGTGATCTATATCTACACATATATTATCTACTAAATTAACTTATAACGCACAAAGGAATATACTTTATACATTAAAATTAAAATACACGTCGGATCCAGGCACAAAAGCCAATAAATATTATTAATTACTCAAACCATGATAAAATACAAAAAATACAAATAAACTATTCTACATTTAACAATAAGAATTGCGTATCTGCGATACAATGGTGTGCACAGAAAAAGGAAAAACAGCTTGTATTGGTGGCACGTCACAAGGAGAGGGCCACGAACATATCTGGCCGCCATATATTCTTCAAATCGAAACGTATGCCAAAGCATAATATCGACTGTCCGTCAAAGGAAACAGGCAATAGAAAGCATCCATCGAATGCAATTTATATAACCTATCTTTTTACAAGCAAAATGATAAAATGGTTGCGCGATCAGCTTTGCCTTCGATGCACTCTCGAAGAAATTCTGAAAGAAAGCGTTACTTGGAACTCCTAGTTTCATTCAGAATGCCAAGAATGCATCAAACTCACTTCGTTGAGTCTCGCAACAACATGAACGACATCAACATATTATCACAATTGATAATATGCAGATACACATAATAAATAACAATGTGGCATTTCTCCACATGATATGTTTTAATGATCACACATCACGAATGTGCCATCACAATTAATAAGGATCAATGAATTACCATTGCGCAATTAGGAAAGAAATATTGACACGTGATCACAATGTGTACGTTTTTTGATGATATTATTATTGGTGTGAGTGTATCATTATATGCATTACAGTTTATCTATCTAAACTAGGTTATCTATCTAAACTAGGAATAGAATGGCAGTGAATTGTTATTATTATTGTTATAAGAGCACATTATTATGCTTTTCTTTTGCATATAGAAAATTTTTGTCATCGATGCACAATTTTAAATTTAATTGCATTCTACGATTTTTTTATGAAATAATTTAAATGATATTTTGATAACGTGTGGAGATGTTGATTAAAGATGGAAAATTCGGTATTGATATTTCTAAAATTGCGTTCACCAATTAAGAAGATATAATCACGGGGTCGGAAGAAAAGTTAGCAATTAATAGATTCATTACGTCGGTTACCAGTAATCAGTCATCAGGGAAACGTCAAGTACTTTGGAAGCAATCAAGATTCTAGCCTTAGTCAACTCATTAGTCAGCAAATCAGTTGGTCTTAGAAGCAATTAAGTTTCCAATAGTCGATCAATGTTCGAATGCATTTAGGCTTACGTCAGATTTATCAGCAATTAAATTCAAATTTCAATTTTAACGATTGTTAATTCATTCCACGAAATAAGGACAACCAAAGCAATTTATTTGTTTCAGGCATCTAATTCCTAATATTTCGATCTTCAAATATATCAATATCAATTTCTAATTCTTATTCCTCGATCAAATTTCTCGATCCCTATTCCGTTTATTATTTATTATCAAAGATTCCTAATCTTGCTTACAATTAAATCCATATACAGAGAGAGAGACTTTAGAAACTTTTAAATTTTATTCATTATCAAAAAAAACTTTAATTAATTAGTTCGAATCTATCGAATCTATCGAGACAGAAATGTTATAACCGATTTATCCCAAAACCTTAGATCGGCGAAATATTTAAGAAATAACAATTGAATTGAAATACCTGCATGCGAAGATAATATTCGATATCAATTTAATATCAAAAACTTCCCCCGTGACCCAGATCCACCTGTACCAGTTCCACGTTCGAACAACAGAAATCTGTTGTAACAAAACTGAGGGAGCCGAGCGATTGTTCGAGTGGAGGCGAGTGGAGCGGCCCATTAAATAATGCATAAACGTAGAGCGGACAGAACATTAATAAGAGAAGCATCGCTAATGGACGGTGTTCGAATCTACGTCATCCTCTTCTGCCCTTGCGCGGATGAACAGAAATCCAGAAGCACGTAGCACCCGTTGCGAATAAGCAAATATGGACGTGCGTTAATGAGAAGCAAGTTCCCAGGTTGAAGCTAGTTTGCCAATCGTCCCCAAGTCGTGCAAAGAGGAGGTGCACGGGTGCTCAATCTACGCAAAGTTGTCTCTGCGAAATGACGGTCCCGGAGATGGTGCATTATTAAGTCGTCGAGGTTCAAGTGCCTCGGGCTGGATAACTCCGGAACTCTCTTTCTCTCTCTCTCTCTCTCTCTCTCTCTCTCTTCTCCTTGACGGGAGAAGGAAGGGAGGGGAAGGGAGGGAGCGAAAGAAGGAAAGAAAGAAAGAAAAAAAAAAAAAAGGAGAAAATGGAAAGCTTCCTAAGCCTGACCGGTCTTATCCCCTTCCAGACGTGGTCCTGTCTTTTCTTCTGTCGATACGATTCTTTCTGGATTATCCTGCACTCGAATCATCGGTTTTACATTTCGAACAACGGTTCTTCGTTTCTTTTTTTTTTTTCTTTTTTTCTCGTTCGACCAATCGTCTCTTTTTCAATTGGAATAAGTCTTACTATGTTGCAGCGATAATTAGTCGAATTTTTGTTGGAATGGCGAGTAATGATGAATAATTGTATCAAATGCTGTTTTAAAATTTTTAAGAGATTCAATTTTTTTTAATTATTGAATATTTTATGTTTATCAAATATGTATACAATAGTATCTCTATAACGCTTTGATATTCTAAAATATCGTAACCAATATTTTTTGATTGCAGAATATTAATTCACTCTCTATTTTTAAGATAAAAATTTTGTTTAAATTTTTTTAAATGATCCAATTAAAACTGAAAACCAACTATTTTTTAACTTTTTCGTTAATTCTTATAGAAAAAAATTAATTCTATATTTGTCCAATTCGATATTCGTTCATTCTTCACGAATGAATGATAAATCACAAACTTAATAGAATTCATCATTAAAAAGATGCTTAATAAGATCTCTAAAAAATAAGTAAGTAACTTTAATTACTTATCATTGGTTTTCATTTTCAAATGTATCTATCATATCAAAAGTCTAATATAATTCAAGAATAAAAAGAAGGTAACTTTTTTAATTAATTTCGAACAAGTATCTCCATTCTCAGGAATAGAGTCCATTACTAAATCACCCTCGATTTCTTGCCCTTGTGCACCAAGACTTCCATCCTATAATAATATGCATCAGAGGTTTTACATCGACGACTCGTATTTCTCGGATTATAGAGATTCCACAGACAAATCCTCAAGGAATTTTGACCTTCGCACGATCTTTCACCGTGACGTAAGATATATTACGAAACCATGAGGGATCTTGGCACCAGAGCCTCAATTATAACCCCAATTTATTCTTTATCTCTTTCTTTTTTTTTTTTTAACATTCAAAACAATTCACAATATAGACCTTACAAATTATTTATTCCAATGACTATATATATCTATTTTTTATCACCAGATTTCTCTGGTGATAACGTTAGCGGTTACCAGGATGTGACGACAATTAAAAGTCTGCCCTAACGATGGCTTAAGCGAGAACAATCTTAACTCCTCTCTTTTCTCAAATTTCAAGATATAAGGCGACAAAGCTTTCGCGTCTTAATTGTCCGTTGTTTGACCATTTGAATGCTGTCACAGCGCTGAATAAAGAGAAAAGGCACCCCTTTTCCATGGAACCGTAGCTGGCCATGAAAGAGATGCCCCTCTTTGTGCCTCCACAGTGTCTCCTCCGCTACTCTGAAAAGATAGTGTCTCCCCTTCTCCTCTCTCCTCCTTCTTTCCATCTCCGCTCGCGTTACCGTAATACTTTTGACACTATTTAGGAAGTCCTTATTTCCACGCTATTCTATTATACGAGACAATGTTCGCCCAGAGATTTCAAAACTGCTACACTTAATCCCACACAGAAAGATGCATCGTTCCCCCCGCTTTTAATGCTTGTGCTTCTCTTAATCCTACAGAAGCATCACGATGGAGGAATGGAGACGTCTCTAACGTTTTTGCTCGCTTAATGATTAAAAGATGGAAGGCGCTCGCTCAATAGCGATTCCCCAGTTTCATCCGCCTTAAACGATTAATTAAAATAGGACAATTATGAGGAATTAAAATTTTAATAGAAATATTGGTAAATGAAGATAATATTAAATAGTAATAAACATATATATATATTATATTATATTTTATAATTAAATATATTGAAGTATTTGTTCAAACATTTAAAATTTAATCAATAGCGTTTAATGAATAACTAAAGTTCAGTGATTCAAGAATTTTTGAAAAAATTTGACTAATTAACAACCTTTACTAGACAACATGGATAAATGGTAAGGAATGAATAAATTCCTTTATCAAAACTCATCTATCGATAAGACCTAGAATCAATGGTAACTAATAAAAGAAACTTATTTCCTATAGCGTTTTCGTTCACTCTACCGTTTCCTTGTAGTCCGTTTATGGCAATGTATTACGAGTCTTATCGATTATCGGAACCAATCGACGAAATTCTTCTCGAACGATTTGTGCAAGCCTTGGAGCCCATGATTTTATCGATCTATATGTGTGTATATACCCGCATACGATTCCACGTGTGCACACGTATAATACATACATAAAGAACGGAATAAATATTTTATTTTAGTTTAGATTCTCTTTTAAATAGAAGAGAAACCAAATATTCGTCGTTAATCGCAAAAATGAAGGATATATGATGGTACAGCTGGTGCGAAATTTATTCAATCGGCTGATACGAGTATGCTTAAGGTAAGATTTGTAATAAGCGTTCGTGCCGCTGTGTATACATCTCGATGATCGTGGCAGGTGCGATATTGCGTGGCGCTGCAAGCGCGAAGTAATATGGAGGCTGTTAAGTGCCATAAATTGGCTTTAATTGAATCCTTAATGCGATCAAATTTTCGCGATAATGTGCAAAATTTGCGGATGAAAATAAAAATAGGATTCATTGAAAATATATATAGAATATATTTTTGAAATTCATTAATAAATAAAGAGATTGAGATTACGAATTCTCGATGAAATGGATATATTTTCATAGTATCATTAATTATAGATGAGATTCTGAATTTTGGATTCTGAAATATTTATAAAATGATCTTTTAAGATATTAATTTAACTCTCTACATGTGAACGAATGAAATTTTCATCATTCGTTATATCGTATTTTATAATATTTTAATACTCTTCGTTCGTTGTTATAGCATCCAATATAGTATCAATATATAACAAGCGTTCCAAGGATATCCTGTGATGTTAACTATCAACAAAGTTGCAAAGCACAAAAACGATCCATGCTAGTAAACAATAATCTAAAATAGAAGATTAAAAAAGAAAAACGTGTCACGTTAATCGATCACCTTTACACACTTCTGTCGATCACTTGTCACGATCGAGTAGACTCTACTGGAAAATTTCCCTGGATAGAGCTTTAGAATTCGTTCTCCTTTTGTTGTATACGCACAATTTCAATAGATTAATGTCACACGTCTCGCGCATTTATCTATGGAAAGGAATATAAGTGGAAGTAACAATAGTGCAACAGAATACTATATTTATAAACTAATATTAAAGTCGTTACAACTGTATGATGATTGATTGAAAATCTAATCTGTCAAGTCGACGTATAGAAGGAAGAACAATTTCTCGCTGGTGGAAAATACAAAATGTAATAGAGATGTACAGATAATTTTGATTGACTTTTAAACTTGTTAATGATAACAACTGAAGAATTATAATATATTATCATTCTAATATTAATATAAATGAATAGGCGTTAAATTGCATATCAAAATATCAAACGTTTATATCTCATTCAGTGATATGCACTGAATGAACAATGATTATTCAAAAATTTGGCAAGGCATTTCTATTAAGAAGATTTATTTACAGTTAAAATATTTAACTTTGTGCCTTATATTTTAAAACTGTCATTGTGCCAGCAACAAATCAGAAACGCCCTCTACATCAGGAGGGAAATACACTTTCCTTCCTGTACCTTACTTTCTTTGAATGGGGCCATTGATCGGCTCAGGCATGATTGTACCTGCGATATAACTGTTCGATGGAAAAAAAGTTGGCATACATTCGAAAGATGCGAACGAAACGAGAAATAGAAACACGGAATACTATAAAAAATCTCTAAGGAATACTATTAGAAAAGTGAAAGATTGAAGATAGTTACGAGAAACATGAAATATTAAATTATCAGAATCTGTAGAATTGCAGCGATAACAGATTTTCAAAGAAATTCATTTCTCCTTGTCCGTTCACTGTTAAAGATTCTATTTTACTTTGAGAAGGTAATCGATGATGAATAAATAACAGGTAATAAACAGTGTGTTAATATATTGCCTTTGAAAGATAGATAAAGTTCAAAACAAATGTTGATTGAGGTTTATTTATTAAGTTACAAATAATCTATATTTAATGAAACAAAATGGATATAGAATGAGACAATAGTGCAATGAAGACAGAGCAATTCTTTAATTGTAACTCAACATTTTTGTGTATATATATACATAAGAATAAAGAAATGATAAGAAATAGACAAGATGGCGCCTTGAATAAGGTTAGAATCACAAAAGGTGATGGAAAAATTAGCAAATCCAGATTCGAATCTCAAAGTCATATTTTTCCTTGTTATTATAGCTCAGAAATGAGATTGGATGCATGATTTATATTTTCAAAGTGATATTCGAGAACAAATATTAGGTTAGAGTGATGGAACTGTAGATTAAATAGGAGTAAAGTGATGAATGAGTGATGAAGAAGAAGAATTTCGGATGTGAGCGTAGAATTTCAAATTGCTGCTTAGAAATTCTGAATCCAGAGATTAATTGACAAGTAATTGAAAGAAAGTTATAGGATTATAACTGTAAAAAAACTTTGAATAATAATACTTAACAAAACGTGAAAAAGAAAAGAGAGTTTAAATTCAATTTAAAAACGATTTTCCAAAACTTCCACTTCATGAATATTTTGTTCTCTGTGGTTCTTTACGCTAGATATATATATATATATATACATACAGAGAATTTCAATGTGAATATTTGATAGCGTGAAGCTGGATATTTTGATTTGTTTTCCGTGTCTATTTAAATATTTAGCTTCGCTAATGTGTATCGAATTTAAGCATTTAAGCATCAAATCTATGCACATGTCTGTTAATATTCTACATCGGATTAATATTAAATACAAACTGTCCCACAATATCAATATTAAACACAAATTGTCCCAAAATAAATTCCACAATCGGAAATTTATTCAATTTACTCAAAAATATTACACATGAAATGAAAGAAATAGATTACACAAGCTCCAATTTTTTCTAATATTCTTTCAAAAATTTAAAAATTCTTTAAATATCCCTTAACGTGCGATTTTATCAATGAAAATATTTATTAATAGAATATACAATTTGAAATGAGTTATTACGTAAATTATATTTATGTATTCCAATAGATGTCACGATAAAAAATTGTAGATTAAATTTTTCCATTCCACATTTACACAATACAATACAATTATTCCACTTTCGATCGTCGATCGCTCTAAATGTATCGTTGAAAATGAACGAATTGAAAGTATCTTTTCACATACACACGCGTATACACACAACGAATACGGTATCGAATTAATTGAATGGTGGAAAAAGAGGAAGAAAGGGAGAACGAAACGAATTCGACGGTCAATCTTTCACTGGAAAGATACGAGATCAAGCTTACCTCGATGATACGTTCACCGTTAACAATGCTCGTCCTCACCCTCGCTTGATATAACGGTTACCGAGAATCTGAGTGCACGAGTCGAGAAGATATAGAAAGTCGTATCAGTTTCGATTTCCTACGTTCTAGAAAACTTTTTCTCCCCTCTGACCCGCCAATATCCACCGTGGGAACTACTACTTTCTTCGCATTAATATCTGTAACGGAGTCGAGAGAGAGAGAGAGAGAGAGCTCTCACATCCCTGAAAGAAAAACACACGGATGTCTCTCCCTCCTCCCCCATCTTTGTTTTCTTTTTTAACAATCGTAAATCCGTCGAGATGAATTTGTCGCGGGTAAAAGGGAGGAAATAACGTTATTGAACCGAGGAGTTGGAAACTTCGAAACGTATCCTTATTCGAGATATCGTGATATTAAAGACTGGAAGAAAATAACGTTGGAGTATACTTGGCGGCAGATAGATAAAACAGAGGGACAACACACAGGGTGTTGGAGAAATAAGGATTTGAGGTAAAAGACGAACTTGAGATTGGGATTTATTAGAAATTTCTTTGCTCGAAGATCACGAAGGAAAAGGATCTTCCTTTCTCTGTGGAGAATTGTAATTTTAAAGTAATTCTCTAATAGTGTTTTACAAAAACGTGTTTTACAAAAACTCGCTTCCCTTCGAAGAAAACAAACTTATCTCTTTTTCTAAGAAATCATCTCAGAGATTTCAAGCTCTTACCTTGGCATCGCAGAGTTGCTGCTCAGATTATCGTTGATGTCTTTTGGAACAAGAATTTCGATTAATGTATCTTTTGATCTCTGATGAAACGAGATATCCGCAATTCATAAAACGCGACTTTGAACGTATACATCTAATCAATAACTACTATCCAACTTTGCCGAATACTTTCAACAATTCTCTGTTCAAATTCTATTTCAAAGAGCGTCTTTCGAGATGTTCAACAAATTTTCATCCCGTTTGATAAAAGACAATGAAAGATTCATCAAAATTTTGCCCTATATAAATTCGCACTGGATTAAAAAATTAAATATTGCCTGCCGGTCAACGTTTCCAATGTTTCACACCGGGTGAATTAATTTGCATGAGAAACAGGATGGGGAAACCCGGTGCTCTTTGCTTGCGGAACAGTGTCAACACGCGCCCAATGTTAACAACGTGTAACTCTCGCGCACGCGTGCACTTTACTCGTTCTCTAAAAAAATAACATTACGTACATATATATATATATATATATATATATATAAGTGGCACGTAATTATTCCGTCGTCGAAAAAAAAGGGAAAAAAGAAAAATGGAAAAGGCAGCCGCGGAGGGAAAGGAAGCATTGGAGTGGCATGCGAGCGGATTCTTTTTTTCGAGAATTACGAGGGGCACGAGGCCGTGACGAAAAAGCGAAGCGTTCGCCTCGGTTCTTTACCGCCTGGCCAACCACCCGAGGGGATTCCATGCATAATTTATGGGTCGAACGCAAGAATGTTCCGGGCGTTTTACGGGCGGCCTAGCCTAGGGTAATTAATGAGTCGAATATTAAAGTCGTTATCTCCCCCCTTGCCGCCCCTCGATATCCGCACGAAAACTGTTCCGCATCGGGGTGGCGATGGGCCTCTCTACACACGCTCCTCTCGATCGCCTCTACGCGACCTTATCGCGCGACTCGTGGATCCTCTGAAGGCCTCTCTTTGTTCGTTTGAGTGGCGGTATAATGAAAGGAGGAAAAAAAGGGGGAGGAGAAATAGAAGGAAAGAACAGTTTTCTTCGAAACTGGTGGTGGTTCGAAATTCGATGCGACGGTTAATCGACTACCGTGAAGAGGGAACGACGAATCGATTTTATTTCTTCTTTTTTCTTTTTCCTTTTTTTAGGGAGAATTTATTCGAAAGATAATTCGCGCGCGCTTTTATCGATCGTGGTGTTTCGCCGATGGGAAACGCAATCGTGATCGTCGACGAATAGCGCGTCGATGGAAGAAATATTAGAAAATCTGGCGCGAGAATCCGTGCGTCTGTCCATCGGCGACGAGCGTTCTCGATGGATCGAATGACGAAGCTTTCGGGGGTGTTGGTGAGGATTTGACCCGAATTCCGTCCTCGAGTTTGTCTCGGCTTGGGATGTTAATCTTTCGCTTGATTCCCTCATCGACACTGCATTTCGTAGTTCTTTGTTTCCCCAACGTGGGAGCCGATTTCTCGACGATCGATGGATTATACCGCTGCGAAAATATTTCAGTTTTATCGAACAGCTCTGCCTGTCTTTTTTTTTTTCTTTTTTTTTTTTTTAGATATGGGTAAAGGTAAATCTTTAAATTTTGTACGAAATGTTGAGGGTTATTGTAAAACGGGGATATTTTTTTATTTTTAATATCGTTTTTCATGAGAGATTCGGACAAATTTATTATTAGAAGGGATTAATTAATCGATTTCTTTAATCTGCATTTGCACGCGAAACTCGAATGGAGTAGAATCGAAGAGGAGATAATCCATCAAAAAACAAACGACAGGTTTTATGAAATATTCAAAAGTGAAGGAGAAGCGAGATAACCACGGATTAATGTGATTAATTCGAGTACAGGAATCTAAAAGAATCCTCTCTTCCAAAAATATTCTTCCAAAAAAAATCCTCACACAAAAGAAACTCGTATACCTTTCTAAGAAAGAAAAAAAAAAATATCATCGTTTGAAAGGAAGCACAAATCGAATACTACTCATCGCCTAGCATAAATTGCTTAATTGCTTATCAATATCGATCAGGAATTAATGGCGACAGACTATTAACGTCAACGGGGGTGTCAACGACCCGGGCATGGGAACAAGCACGCAGCATCCTGCGTATAAATTGCATAAATGTGTCACCCGCAGTGTGCACGACGCACACTTTCCAATTAATCATCGAAGTGACGTGGATCGTACGAGACGAAAATCAAAAATTCCCTCCCCCTCCTCCCGCCCTTTAAGAGGTGAAGAGCTCGGCAAACAACGAGTAGCACCTCGAATTCTTGATTGGGCGATAGAAAACGATGGCTCGGACAAAACAAGAGGAGGAGAACAGGCTCGAGAAGAGGACAGTGGGCCGTGCCAGTGGGCCAACTCTGGCAATTCGGCTGCCATCTTCCTCCTCGGTTGCCAAGTAAGCTTCAACGAGGAAATTAAATAACTTCTCGTGCCCGTGCTAGCCCGAGCTCCTACCTTGAAACCGCAGCTTCCTGGACGAGATGGTTCACTTAGCCGACACTTGATATTCCCCTCTCGTCCTTTCCAGGATCCGCCTCTATTTTCCTAATCCTTTTATCGGGGTAAAAGCGGGGTAAACGTAGTTTCGTCGATCTTAGTATTATTCGTGCGGTCGTTTTAGGTATGTAAACTCGTCGATCCTCTATTCTTCTTAACCTTTCCCGGATGAATGGTGGTACTTTTTTTTTTTTTTGTAAATAAACTGGATGTCTCGACAAGGCAATTACCTCAAATTTTTTAGAAATGAGACGACAATTATATAATCTTTAATATAAATATATAAATATACTTGAGATTCATTATTTTAAGAATAAGGTTCGTGTGGCCGAGGGGGGAAAAAAACGTTTAAATCTTTCTTAGTCATGATGTTTTAGAAACATGCAAAGTTATCAGTGTAATAATTATAAAACAAAAGTGATTTATAGATACACTTTATATTTTTCAACTTTAATTATACCGATGCGATCACGTTATACACGGGATTATAGTATTTAGACTATTCGTCGAGGATAAGAGTCAAGATAAATTTATCGAACTAAAAAATTATTTTCCGTTCGAATTCTGTGATTATATATTATCTATATATAAACCATAAATGAATGAGTAATCAAATATTAAAAACGGGATTGATTGATATTGCTAAATATCTCCCATATAAGACTGGATATTTCTATACCAGCTTAGAAAAAAAAAAAAAGGATTATTCTCGATCGAATTACACTGTCGCCCACCCCGTAATGAATCGTTCGAGAAACGAAGCGTTTCATCGTGTACCGAATACCACATAACAGAAATAGCACGTTTGTCGTGACAGGGACGGTAACGAAAGCACGATATAACCCAGAAACGGGTTATATCTCTATCCCCTTAATACCAGCCGGCAAAGGAGAGCAACGTCTTCCAAGTTTCGACAAAGTAGGGGCCATTCATCGACGGACAAGTCTGAGCACAGCTGAGGCTAACTGGCCAAGATTTTGCTGCTCGATCTACCGCCGCCTAGTCGAGACGACAACGCGCAGAGATCCACTCCCCCCTTTCTACGTTCATCCTGTCTACGCGAGCCGTATCCTATACATATCCGCCGGTATGTTAGGGAACTGCTGTACGCGTGCATTTCACGTGTACACACTTAGGTACAAAGATATGTGCATATATACCTATATAAATATATATACCTCTATCCAAACCTCCCGTTTGACACCGTCTGGACACCAGCCAAGACCTCTATTACATCCCGTCTAATGTCCAATGGGGAGACCGGTACTCCTATATCACCGTGTACCGGTTCGACCGAATTTACAAATGCTTTTCGCTCGCGTATATACATCCGCCGCCGTTGTTTTATCGTCCAGCGATCGCCCTCCCCCCTCTCTGCTCACGTGATTCGTCACGTGCCGGCCAGACCTGCACTCTACACCGAGTCCCTGTCCACTTTACGATAAGTTAGTCGGCTCTTTCGGACAAGAGATTGAGATGAAGAGAATATCAATTGTTTCTGTAGGGGGTGGGTGTTCGTAAGAGGGATAAGATTTGCGATGAGATTTTTTTTTTTTTTTTGCTATTAAATTGAAGCTTTTAATATTTCGATAACGTCAGAGAGGGCGTTGGATAGAGTCTGAAGGCAATAACTTACTAATGGCATCGGATGCCAAGCTTTAAAGTTGGAGGAAATCTTTTTCGAGGATTTCTTCTCAATTCAAGCAGAGATAAAATTTTAATATTTAAAGATAAAGTTCGATAAATAATCCAAGATTACACGAAGAGCTGTAACAGAGTTGAATGTTATTCTGAGGAGAAAGTCAATTGTCTAAACTGTCTTTTTTTTTTCTTGACAATATCCAATCGACTCGCTTTCGAAAAAAAAAGAAAAACAAGGAGCAACGGCTCGCACTCGAGAGAAGATAGTCAATTCATCAGAAACGAACAAGATCACTCGAGACGAAGTGTCTACTTTTCAATCTTTCGCTTCAATTTGCTACATAAATTGAAGATGTTATAGTTGAACGGTTCGACTATATCACGATAGAGGATCGATCTATATATAACTTTTATTCTCTGATATCGATGAGAAGAGAGTTTTTAAAATTTTATAGAACGATCGTCTTCTTTTTTTTTCTTTCTTTTGTCATTATTTAATTCTAGCAAAGTCGTTGGCCCGATCCATTCTTGTCTCTGTTCCGATCTAAATCGTGAATTTAATGCTTATCCATAACGCACGCACACGAATATTAAGCCAAGTTTCGCGACGATTTTTAACGATATGCTCACACGCACAATGTTTGAGGGGAGGAAATGAAAAGAAAAGAAAAAAACCCGTAATATTAAGAGCGTAATTCTGGGAAATGGTTAATGAGAATGGGAAAATTAAGCCTTTCAACCTTAGAATGCGATATCCAGCCCCGATAATGGTTTGAATAAATGCACGCTCTAGATGGAAATCAGTAATACTGTTTCATTCCATCGGTTATATACTTTTTCTTCTTTTTTAAATACCTTCGTTCTACTTAATACGTTCCTTAATCTGGCATTAAAGCTTTTGCATTAAGAAAAGCTCGCTCGTTTTTCTGAAATCAAAATCTTTATTAGAAGAAAATTAAATTTTAAACATTTAAACTTAACAATCTCTTCGAGATATAGATAATAATCACGCATTTCAAATATACATTGTTCCTTTTTAAGTTACACCTTATTACGTTATCATATTAGATACACTTATTAAACTTATTCACGCATTTCCAATATCATCGAGAATCACATTTTCATCATCTTCATTCGCAACGGTCGAATAAAAAAAAGAAAAGAAAGAAAATGAAAGTTGAACGACCGAAGCAGAGGTATAATTGAAGATATTGCGGTGTAGCATGGCCCTAAATTTGAATTGCAGACACCCTACTTTTATCGATCGCTCTTATCTCGCGAGAGGCGATACGCTCGATTCCTCGAACAGAGCTGATTCAGTTTTTTAATTCCACGGAAGGAAATCTGGAGGGAGCGAATCGATTACGTTTCTCGATTGTACAAGCATTCCTGAAAAAAGTATATCGATGTTGGCTTTCGTGAGAACGATCTCTCTCTCTCTCTCTCTCTCTCTCCCTCTCTCCCTCGATTTTTCTTATCGTGCTCGCTGGAAATTCCTTCTTAATATTCAACGCGATTTACTGGAGGTCAACACACGCGGAAGTATTCATTATCCCCCATCAACTTATGCAGATTTTCACGTGCAAAATCCCTGGGATACTATTCGTGTTACACGTTACAAAAGGTAGCATGTGTGATTTCGTTGATGATTTTTAAGTGTTTCTTCCGCAACGATTACCTGAATTATTGGTTTACTTTAGATGACGATGGACGTGAACGATTTTTCTTTTTTCTTCAGGTGACGTTAAACGTTAGTTACGTTAGTTTAATATTTATGTCATGTGCGTAAGGTTTTATCGTTAAGGAGAACTTGCAAATAACAGTTATTTTTTAATATGTATAGCGTCTTCAAAATCGTGATACAAGAGTTTGAATTTCAAAGATTAGATACGAATGAATTATGGTTAAAAGGTAATTCAGTATATGAAAATAAAAATGATATATGATTTCAGAGATACTTTGTATTTTCTCAACTACTTGCAACTAGTTTTCGTGTTGGATTCTTCCTGTTAGAACGATTCTGGATCTTTTTCTTTGTTCCAGAAGACGTGTGGATGATAAGAATAATTTTTTATGATCAGTTTACAATATTAACAATAATTGTGCGTCCATTTAGTGGTAATTAAATACCACTATAATAATATATATAACTATAATACTTTCGAAAGAAAAATTAATAAAAGAAACTTATCCAACGACATTTATTGAAACTTGAATCGTATATTCGATATATTTTTGATAATTTATTGAAATTGGAATTTCGAGTTTCCCATTTAAAACATTATTGGCGGATATCAACCGATTAACTCATTTTCAACGATTTTATTCGTTTATAATCATTACACAAATTAGGATAAGGTTGAAATCTAATTTTACAGAGCACAAGATTTAATCCAATTAACGGAATCCGTGAATATAACAAGATTCCATTATTTGATCGTGAAGGAAATTTCGCTAATTCATTTGCACTGATATAATTCTTAACGACTATTAATCATCATTCCCTTTAATCCGTCTAAAATTAAATATCTCATCTCGATGATTCGAGAATTAAATAAAAAAATATATATATATAATTCTCTATCAACGTTAATAGCAGAATAAATATATAATTTAAATAAGTGCGCCACTGCAGAAATCACATTCTCGCAGTCGAGAAGCCCACGCTTCTCCCTAAATAAAATAACACCAGGCTAGAATCCCTATTAGAAGATTCAAGCTGGCATACGATAGTAGGCTTAGCGAACTGGCATAAATTTACGAAGTACACAGCTTAAAGTATTACGAGGCGCATGCCAAACCCTCGTCCTTTTACGCTGTATTCACTGCTATCTCGAGTTCTTACCGATACTACCCGCCCGAACAAACTCCTACTTTAAAGTGATGTAATTAATATTACGTTATCACGCGGCTTTGCGGCTCTTAGAAAACCGTTTCAAATTTCATCGTTCCGGAGAACGATCGTCGAAACTCGGAAAATTCATTCCTCCCCCGTTAATTTTTCGTTGATCGATCGATCGAATTTTCATATGCTATTCTCAATATCGATTATTCAGAATCGACGAAAAAATTATTGCTTAATATAACTGTTTATATATTTATACGTTATTAGCCATTAATATATTAATTTGTTATTATGTTTCTAGTCGTGCTAATTCTAACGAATTCAAAACGTTCAAAGTTATAATTTATGAGATAGATATAAAGATCTATAAGACAGATTTTTTTCATTCTTATTTAAAGAAAAACAATTCTCGATTGTGAACGAAATTGCTTTAAGAGATTTCTAATGCATAATTAGATTATTATATTATTATAATATAATATATCGCTTATATAATATAAAATTATCGCTTTGTAATTCGACGTATTATATTATATTATTATATATATTAGGTTATATTTATTATAATTAATTCTAATGCTAATTAATAAATAATATGCCACTGAATACACGAATTAACGTACCTAATGAAAATGTGAAAAATTAAATCCGTTCCTCGGTTCCAACAAGTTTCCAAACTTGGATACTCAAACCAAAATCTCGAATAAATGAGCTAATATCGCTTTAATATTAATCTGATCGTTACTCACTTACTTGGACCCGTCGGGGAAACTTTGTCAAGTCGCGACTTGTTCACCGACTTACCTGGAACAAAAAGTGGAGGAGAGAAATTGAATGATGTAAAAACCGGTTTGGAAATCAAAATCGTGTCTTTCGTGTTTCGTGTGACGCGTGGATAAAAGGACGATGACGAATGGAAAAGGAAACGAGCGAAGATGTCCAGTAAACAAGGGAAAGCAAGAAGAGCGTTCTTGGCTGCCTCTTCGAAGATCAAAGCGCGTCGAAAAATAGCAGAGCTTTAGTCAAGAAAGCTCTCTGATCTTGCTTTTTCACAATCTGCCGCCATTATAAACTCGTTCGCTTTGTAATTCGACGTTTTCGTCTTTGGCCACCCAAATGCACGCACACACAAATTCGTCACGAATTCTTATATCGATATTCTAAAATGCAAAAGATTGAACTCTTATGGAATTGTATGTCAATTTCTGACAATTATAATTGAATGCAAGAAGATAACAATCTGTATCTTTATCAACCTTTGAAGATGCAACAATGAAATTCACACAGCATTTAAGTAAAAATGAATTAATCTAATTTTTTAGAATTTGATTAAATATTTCATACAAAAAAGATCTTGAAGTTCTTGCATTCAACGATACATTTGGAAATTTAATTTAATCATATGTGATGATTATATTGAAGAAAATATATGATTGTCAAATATTTTCTTTATCAATTTATATAATAGTAAATTAAGTTTACTAAAATTGGATGTCTGTAGGAATAAAAGATCCAGATTTCTATTTCAGATTGATTGATTATCGTTTCGTGTATTTTTTCTGCATTATATGTAGAATTGCGTGGATTCAAATATTTACAAGATTTTATAATATTCGTGTATTAATAAATGGTAATAAAGGGCAATCGTTTGATATTTTCATTAACGTAATATCAAGTGGTTGGAATGGAGATTCGCGACAATCTCAATGTATTATGTATTTCCGGCATTTATCTGTTGGGTGTATTTAGAATCTGTGATAAGTATCTTTCGCGTCGCATTATTATTCATAGGTTTTCAACTTCGTTTTACGCTACGTCGACTATTTTCCTCGACAATTTTTCTTTCCTTCCTTTTATTCCCGAGTTAAGATATCATCACGAGATTCGCCTCGTCTCCAACTACTTGTTTCCTCGCGCGATGTGCGAATTTTGGTTAACGATTTGCATCGAAGAGTTTATGCCTTTAAACTTTTAATGGAATGGAGAGAAGTTGGAAGGAGGTGAAACGATAATGAAGTTTCACGTCTTAGCAATACGATTCCAGATCTTACGTTTTCGGATCTAGGATCTTGAATTTTGTGTTTTAGATTTATGATTCCCAGATCTTTGCTTCTTTCCTGAATTTTGAATTATAGAATTTTGATTTATTATAGAATTTTTATTTATTATTTTTTAAGTTTTAAATTTTAAGACTTCTAAAGGTTTCGGTTTCGACATTTTCTATATTTTAAAATTTGAATCACAGTACAATGATTTTACAATATAATGATCAAAGTAGATCTATTGATTTATTATAGACTTTAGGTTTTAAGACTTATAAAGATTTTGGTTTCGAATTTGCGTTCGTCGTCGAAATTTGCTATTAAATTCTATAATTCAATAATTCAATAATTCTGACATTTTCTCTATTCTAAAATTCGAATCAATGATTCTCCAATATAATAATCAAAGTAGATCTATCGATTTATTATAGACTTTTTAAGTTTTAAGACTTATAAAGATTTTGGTTTCGAATTTTTTCGTCGTCCAAATCTTTAGGGCTGTTAATTTTATAATTAAACAACATCTGAGATTTTCTATATTTTAAAATTTGAATCACAGTACAATGATTTTACAATATAATGATCAAAGTAGATCTATTGATTTATTATAGACTTTAAGTTTTAAGACTTATAAAGATTTTGGTTTCGAATTTGCGTTCGTCGTCGAAATTTGTAGGGCTATTAAATTCTATAATTCAATAATTCAATAATTCTGACATTTTCTCTATTCTAAAATTCGAATCAATGATTCTCCAATATAATAATCAAAGTAGATCTATCGATTTATTATAGACTTTTTAAGTTTTAAGACTTATAAAGATTTTGGTTTCGAATTTGCGTTCGTCGTCCAAATCTTTAGGGCTGTTAATTTTATAATTAAACAACATCTGACATTTTCTATATTTTAAAATTTGAATCACAATACAATGATTTTCCAATATAATGATCAAAGTAGATCTATTGATTTATTATAGACTTTAAGTTTTAAGACTTATAAAGATTTTGGTTTCGAATTTGCGTTCCTCGTCGAAATTTGTAGGGCTATTAAATTTTATAATTCAATAATTCAATAATTCTGACATTTTCTCTATTCTAAAATTCGAATCAATGATTCTCCAATATAATAATCAAAGTAGATCTATCGATTCCAAGATCCTGAACTATACTATTCATAATATTAATAAATTCTTTCCTTTACGAGATATTTTGTTTTCCAAACCTAATAATGATTCGTAATTCCATAAAATTCTATTTAAAAAAAACGATTCGTACAATTTTTGTTAATACAGGAAAAAAATTCTCCAATATCATAATTTATCAAAGTTCCATAATTCATCACGATACTCTAAGTAAATCTATCGATTCCACGTTCCTGAATTTTGTACTGTTAATAATATTAATAAATTCTTCCCTTTACAAGATATTTTATTTTTCAATAATGATTCGTAATTCCATAAAATTCTATTTAAAAAAAACGATTCGTATAATTTTTGTTAATACAGGAAAAAATTCTCCAATATCATAATTTATCAAAGTTCCATAACTCATCACGACATAAATAGATCTCTAAATAGATCTATCGATTCCATCCTGAACATTGTACTGTTCATAATATTAATAAATTTTTCCTTTTACTGATATTTTATTTTTCAAATCTAATAATGATTCGTAATTCCATAAAATTCTATTTAAAAAAAACGATTCGTACAACTTTTGTTGATACAGGAAAAAGATCTCGCGAATGGATGGGATATTTGGAAAGGCAAGAGACTGTGGGCTCGTGGTATCGCGCTCCATTTAATTAGCGAGCTCGAAAGCCTCATCTTGACCTCCTACGAGATTTCAGAATGCGCGCTATAAATAAAGAGCAACGAGTCTAGGGTGAAAAAGGGAGAATTGCCGTTACTTTCACGTGTCCCTCATCCCGCTGATAAACTTATTAAACGAGAATTAGTTCCGGAAACGACGTAACACAACTGTGACTGCCACTTCTGGGTGCAGGAAGAAGAAGGGGAGAATTTCAGGAGGGGAAGAAAGAACGACGAGGTGAGGGATGGACGAGATACCTCTTTTATCAGCAGTAATGGAATTTACCAACACGTTGGATGGACGATCACGAGTCCACTCTTTTACATTTTTCAAGTTTAAATTATGCAAAAAAAAAAAAGAAAGAAAGAAAAGAAAAGAAAAGAAAAGGAAAGGAAAGGAAATAATTTGAGACAATTCGTTGCAAACTTGTCGCAAAGTTAAATCATGGTTTCCAGGATGTGGAAATGTGTTAAGGCGGATTATGAAGTGGGATTATATTCTTTTATTTCTTTATAAAAAAAGAAAGAAATTTTGAACTTAATCAACGTTTTCTTGCTCGTACTTTTTAATTTTTTTTTTTTTTTTTTTTATAAAGAATGCAGTAAAATATACGATAAAAGACGTATTATTCTAATTTATATGTCTCTAAATGTATATAAAGAGAAGTGAATATTATCAAAATACTTTTTATTATAATAAGAAAATTAACAAAGCTTGGAATAACTAATAAAATAGGTATTACTTATAAATAATATGAAAATTTAACAGTCAAAAGATCAATATCCAATCTTTTTCTTTTTTTTTAATTCGTTCAAAAACGAAATTATTATAATAATATTAATAATTAAAACATGATCCAATTGTAAGTTCCTGCCTTCTCTTCAAAATACTTCAAAATAGATAAAATATATGAAATATTTCTATGCATACTTTAAGAATAATATCCAACCAGAAATACCAGATGGAGCATTTAAGAAGAATCAAATAATACGGAATTATTATTTGCTACATATACGTCGCTCTCCGGAAGGTAAACTTCGTAAAATCTAATGGCGCGTTACGCCTCATGCTTAAACAAGTTGAACTGCCGTTGTCCAAAGAACAATTTTCCCCTCGTTCAAACAAGCAATTACAAACTGCCGTTATATAGAAACAGGGAAGAAAATGCAAAGCGTTATACGCGCTATAACTACTCACTTTTGTCTCCCTTTGTGAGAACCTACGGTGCCTAAACTTAACCGCCTCTTCTTAACGATATAAAATATTTATCTCGAACGGTTTCCGCGAAACAATCGGTTTGCACATAGGCTGCTCGAAACGAAATGAATATCGGGCAATCTCGAAGACACCATCTAAAATTTACCTACCGTGCCCCGTTTATGGAAGGACTACTATGCTATAATGCGCTTTTCCAAGAATTGAACGATCGATATTAAACAAGATTGCGCAGTAAATAATAAGGATATAAGGAACGATCAATCATGCGTACTGTGTAACGTCCATTTCTCATTTTCCATCCATTGAGATCCCTTTTCTCGCGTGTTAGGTAATTGTTAAACTCTTTTAGAATGGCGAGAAAAATATATATTTTTTTAACATACATATATTATGTTGCTATCGATGTGCACCTCTTCTTGGAGTCTCGATATGTTAATAGTAATAATTAGTAATTATTTTAAATTTTATCGGATTTATTGAAACTGTTGTTACGATATCATTGTCTTATTTGTCTCGATAAGAGAATATAAGAAAGATAGATATATAAACACAGAATAAATCGGTAAACTTTTAACAAGTAAATCAATGTCGATAAAATGATCTATACAACTACGAATCTATATTTTTCGATTAAATACATTGTTATTATTCTTGAAAGAAGAAATTTACGTATATGTCGCGTATCAAAGGCGAACGTTTGCCATTGCAAAAGTGTGGAACTAGGGGAGGCTATAAATGTCTGTAAGTGCTTATAGCTCCTTCCAAGCATCATACAATTTTCAACGTGTGTGCATGTTTCTTGATTCTTGTCCAGTTACATATCAGATGAGAACTGGCATTATCCGTCTCATTATAGACGTATTGATGAAAAAATTATTCATCGAGATTGATGCCTTTACGTTCGTTTATCAAACTGGTTTCTTTTCTTGGAATTCTTTTATTGTAAAAAAACTACAATTATCGTATACAAAATTAATTTTGTCACGGTTCTAGAATTCGTTTAAAAATAATGTCTAATCCTCGAAATTAAGATAAAAAGTGAAACAATAAATATTGGTTTCTTTTTTTTTACTTCGGATTCCTTTGTATTTCCTTTGTATTGATAAAAAAAAATATTTTAATTTGTTTAAATTAGCAAGTAATATCTTTTAACAATTATTTTTAATATTTTAAAAGAATGGAAAAGGGATTATTTGATAGATAAATAACGAACGATCGAAAATATCGAATTTTATAGGATAAATGAAAATTTCTATCATCTACTTCGAAGAGACCATTCATCATTTTCGCGTTTAATTAATTTGATATATCTATATAGCGTATAAATGTTATTATGGATGTATACTTCATAAACACCGCGATATTTACCATGTTAAATTTATCCCGTAAAGATGAAAATATTGTGAAGCTTTTAGAACGCTTCTACGAAGAACGAGTCGATGAATATTTGAAAAGGTGAAATATAAATGATGAATTATGCTACATCATGTGTAAAAAGTAAAATGAAGATTAAAATGGGCGTATTCAAAAAAAACAACGTACATAATATCGATTAATATGCTTTATGTAGATATTGATGATACATAGAGTATCACCAAAAAATGATTTCAAACAATTTTCGTTTCAATTTCGTTAATTTGTGAATATGTGAAATGTAACAAAACCGTGGAAATTTCTGCTCCATTGAAAACTCTTCTTATACTTTTCGAAATTTTCGAAATTTTATTCGAAAATTATCAATTATAGAAACCATTAGTTATTTGAAATAATTAAATCTTACTTATTTTCTGATATCGAGATTGAAGAATATAAAATATATAAAATCCCTATAAAACTATAAATATCCTTAATTTATTGGAACAAATTTTTGTTTAAAATTAAATTCAACTTGATCCTGCAATTAAAAAGTATCGCTTGTATCTCAAAGTGTCTACATACACGAGTGTTTACAATATTTACAAGAGGAGGAAGGAGAGGGTTAATTTAAAAAAAAATCATAGCCAGAAAATTGAAATATCCTCAGCGTCAGTTTCAACAAAAGATTTTGTTCAAGCGTTTTTCAAGCGTGCACACGCTTGTGAAAAAAAAAATTGGGTCGCAAAATGTGCATTTGTAGAAAAGGCCAATTGTGCGAGAGGCCATACGACAGAGGATTCAAAAGACGCGCATTAAGAGGATTTAAAAGCATATAATACCGCGCAATTTCGTTATTTCGCTTCCTTTGCTCTTCAACTGGGACACGTTTAATCAAACGTTGTTTCGCGATACATCGATAAACTGTACAAGGAACATTGTTTGACGAGAAAAAGGGCGGAACGCTTGAAATGGGTGTAGAGGAACAATTAATAGACCGGACAAAACAGAACGAATGATAGTACGGACAATAAAATGGCGGACAAAAGGTAAAATGTATTTCTCTATCAACCATGTTCTCCATTGAACATATATATATATATACATATTGATTGTACTCTTTCGATAAACTATTCTCTTCAAAAGATAAAAGTTCAAAAGTTTTGAAAAATCTAATACAAAAGTAAAAATTCCTTTGTATAATTTCGTAATAATATCTCGTTTTACTATCTCTGTAATATCTTCGTCCGTATCCATTTTATAATGAAAACATCTGATGCCGCGTTAAGGAATCAATAAGGTGAAAAAGGAAAAAAAGGAAGCGAGCATGAAAGATTAAAAATCAAGCGGAATAAGAAGCGCATCGTATCTCACGGAAAAAAGATGGATGGATCTTTGTGTTCACGCGGAAACGGGAAGGAGCGGCAAAGGAAACTTATCAAAAACTTTTCCCTCCCCTTCGAGGCGTGGTTCACGCGGAACAAACGACGCTTGCCTTGTCTAAAATTCCTCCAAACCTCTTCCCCGGCTCGGTGTCCCTTCTTTGATCGACTCATCCTTCGAACAATCGAACAAGAGAAGCCCTCCCCTCCCCTCCCCTCCTCGAGTAGCGATAATAACTTTCCGCGCTAATTAACGAGCGATCAAATAAAAATTATCAAAAGATCCGATGGCTGTGAAATAAAGTTCGAAGAACGAGGCGAGGGGGAGGGAAGATAGCTCGACTCCCTCGTTGAAATGCAAATTCATTGAAATGAATTCCAACCGTGGTGTAGAAGACGGTGTCGTAAAATGCGGGGAATGGAACGGAAAAGGCTTCGACATCGACATCATCGCCATTCCGTCCTCTTCCAATTCCTCTTCTTACTTTTTACACTCAGAGAAATTTTACTACGCTAAGAGTTAATTCTCTCTCACATCGATCAGATGTATTTACATTTTTATTCTGTCTTCGTTTTTTTATTTCCTTTTTTTTTTTTTCTTTTCGACACCACGATTCGGTGGAAATCGGAGAAATGGCCGCCAGAAATGCCTGAGAGGATCTGTGTAACAGCGAGAAGCGTGGTTACGTATCGTGGCGGACGCCGCAAGAATACGTAATTGCAACGCATCGAGAGATATTTGCGTTATGCAACCAGCTGGTTTGGGTCAACGTTTTGTTGCGTAACAAATAGGGGAATAGCGTTGAACGTGTACTCGCGTGAAAAACACGTCGTTACTGGTAACGTTGTAAATCAGATGCTGGTGGACAACATCGTGTTGGAAGATAATAATAAAACGAAAGTTTAATTAGAGTTGAATGAATATCTTCGTCGAAAATAGATTGTACGTGAATAATTATATTTTTACAAAATATAAATCTATTTATATAAATCTTGTATTTTAATTTATTACGAATGTTTTTGTGAATCTTATTCGCGAAATTGAAAGTGTATTCAATATTCGTATATATTTTTAAATTTTAAGAAAAGAGCTACATTTAAGTTCCATGAAAACAATATAAATTTGATGTTTTATAAAAACAAACTTATATATTATTTGAAAATAGAAATAAAAATTTGCAATTGAAATTGATAATATCACGATTGGATTAATAATTTATGTATAAAATTTAAAGTAAGAAGTAAAATTATAGAAATAAATTCATGATTTGGAAAAAAGAATCCTCTCGGTGAAAGAATTTTTCATAAGTATTTGATAAATTTGACGGAAAGAAAGTTAACTACTAATACTATGATATTAATAACTACAGCCTTCTTATAAAATTACAATAATGGAAAGCTAAAAAAAGAGGAGCTAAATAACGAATATAAATATAAATAACAATATAAATAACATATAAATATAATAAATAATGAATGAATAATGAATATAAATAACGAATCAAAACGTGTATAATAATAAGTAGTACAAGCAATAAACTGGGCAGACTGAGCCGATATTCCTCTTAATATTCCTCATCGCGCCGATTTCCATTATAACAGAGAAGATGGCCATCCGTTCAAATCGGAACAAGTGAGGCCAGTCGACCCCCTCGTTGTTCATCGACACCAATCCGAGCCGAGTCGAATTAGCGATGTTTATAACGGCTCGATATCTCGACCCTGTTTGCTCCTGGGGACAAAGGTCTCTGCGAAGGGCTGTGAGCGCCTTTATGCAAATCATATTTCACGGAGTGCAGCCACGATCCTGTTCTTCGACGGCCAGGCCTAGAAATCCTTCGTTTAATATACGACCCATGCCTCCTCCTCCTCCTTGGGCAACATCTCTCTCTCTCTCTCTCTCTCTCTCTGAGTTAAGACAATTTATCCATCATCCCTCAACGAGGATTTTCCTCCTCGTCGGGATTGGTCCTTAATTCGTGGATTACATTTCCTAACGGGAAACGCCGTATCTGGGGATACCCTCCTCCCCCCCAATTCCTGCCGCAACACTCGAAATCCCCGCGATTCGAATTTTAATTTTCCATCCACCACCGCGCCAAATGAATAATTATTTAAATTCGCATTTGTCCCGTTCACCCATCTGACGCGCGCGGACTCTTCCCCTCCCCTCCTCCCTTAAAAATTCATCGTCCACAATTTTCCTGGCGCGAAACTGTCGCTTTAAATATATTAAACGGTTGATTAGAATTTTAGATGGAAGGGTGATGATGATGTTCGGGGAATAACTTGGCTCCGCGACAATTATATTCTCGGCAATTATTAGGGATCGCAGTTGCAAACGTGCTCCGCAAGAAGATAAAATTGCAAACAAACAAGGGAAAAATCGAATATGTGCAATCTTTTCAAACGTTTCAAACGAAATTTTAAGAAATTTGTAATTGGTATTTATTTATTGGTAAATTTGTAACGATTGGAATATACGGGATTATTATTAATTTTCAGTTTTCCAATTTTCGGTTTGTCCGATCTGTGTGGCTTACTGTTTTATTTATTATTGTGGGCGAGAAATAAATTAAGATAATTTGTTATCGAGATTAAACTCGAGTATTTTTTTTTTCTTTTTTTTTTTTTTTTTTGCGTGAAATTATATCGTTGCAACGTTTAGAAAAACTGGAAATTCGCGTGATAGTGACAATATAAATTCCGTCTAACTATCGTTTTATCAATCACAAACGCAAAACACAGAGAATTCCCTCGATTCCCCAATTTTCACGGCATGCCCTAGCGAAAACGAATAAAAATTCGACCGGAAATCAATATTGTGTGTTGAGATAGAAGTACCAGAGACGAATAAAAGAAAAATAGGCGGAATGAACCTATCTAGGAGGAGGGAGAAAAAAAAATAAAATAGAATAAAATGGAATACACGTTAAAAAGAAAGGGAAATAAAAAAATTCTCGAACCAATGACTATTATCGAATGATTATTCAAAATTAAACGATATTTTCAACCAGGTTTAAAAGCTACGTTCGTCGTTTAAATTGTTTCTCTCTCTCTCGTGCTTGAAAATTTCAGTTAATCTCAATAACCAAGTTTCATTTCATAGATTTCGATTATCAAAAGCAATAAAGTTTCAAAGAGTATCGCAATGTAATCATATTCGTAAATTTCGAATTCCAAAAAATATTTTTAAATTCGAGAACGTAAGTATGATATGATTTCGATATTGGAGAAAGTGATATTCAAATATTGAATTGAATTTTCGTTTTTCTTTTTTATAAAATAGTGATTTGTTAATTGCAAACATACACTTGGCAAAATTGTAAGTAATTTATCACACTGATATTAATTGATAATACCTCGAAAAATGATGCCATAAATTCCATAAAACGCATCGAAAATATAAAAAGTGTTACCAGTTCCTTGTTAAATAAAGATTAATAGTCGTAAGATCATTTCATACAAACATAAAACATATCTTTTTTATTGATAATTTAATCATCGCCCATTGTATCTTATCCGAATTCTCTACTTGAAAATACTGTTCTTCTTTTTTCGAAAAACATTATCCAGACAAATTCACACTCACTTGCAGTACACTTTATTCCATCTCTAATCAGATCATTATTTTTAATACGCAAAGTTCAAGACTCATTAACCACATGTTAAACGTTCGAATCGCAGAGCACATATACCGTAATACCGATATCGATCTTCAAATAATTTCGAAGAGAATTTTTAAAATCATAACTAAAATTACTGAAGAAACGTTTAAGATGACTATTCTAAAAAAAAAACATGGTCTGATACGTTTGATCTCGTGATCGTGATCTCGTCGATCGCGAGGAAAAAAAGATCGGATGTTCTCGTCCCGCCGATTTATTGAATAAAACGAACCACGGACAGCGGAATTCCTTGCTCGACTCGTGGCCATAACTCGGCCAACCCTTGGCAAAAGCACGCTTACGTCGATGCCCTCGAATTCTTCTCCCCTTCCTCTTTTATCCAAAAGTCGAAACTTTTTCTCAACCCGATAGAAAGAAAGAAAAAGGAAATTATTCATCCTGATCTGAGAATAATGTATATCGTGACGTTGTGCGTATAATTTTACGTTAAATATTCATCGCTTCGTTAATTTTTCCTTTCTTTTTTTTTTTTTTCACCGGCTCATTATATCTCTACTCTTCCGCCTCTTTGTCCCCCGGGGCAAAAAGAAGGGAGGAGGAATTATTAGGCCTTATTAGCATTGAAATTCAACGAAAATTGCGCGTTAAAAGATATTACTGTCTGGCTATTGAAACGTGAAAATTTCCCCGCTGATTCAAATTTTCCCGCCAAAGTTTCAGAGAGGGCGCCATTAACTTTTGCCATCGACATTTTCGCGATAAAGTTTCGTGGTCACGGGCCATCGAAGTGGCACGAACAATGAAAGATATATAATGGAAGAATAACGATAAGCTTGCGCCTCGTAACTTTTATCCCGTCCGTTCTCAAGTAGGGAGAAATAGGGAGAAATTCGAGAGACGGTGGGTCGATGGTTCTCGCGAGGATGCAACCGCGGCCTATAAGAGGTCCTGTAAAATTAATGACACGGCTGACGTGTTTTGTAGGGAACGTGCGGGCCAGATATGAAGTATTCACGCGGTATGATAGACGTGCATCCCCGGCGAGAGTGGATACGAGAGAGGAACCCTTAAAAGCTGTACGTTGAGAGAGGAGCAACGTACGTATCGAGGGCAGAAAGCAACCCCGTTAAGGATCAGGTGCGCTATATTAGTTTATCGAGAAATTCCAACGATGAGACGTGTATGTGTGTGTGTATGTTTTGCACGAGCAAATGATGTTTCATTTAGGCGAGTGGCGGTCGTTCGAAGCGAAAGACCATTATCAATCTATGGGCGGCGCTCATTATTCATTGCGGGCAATTCCTTGCATTCTTGAGAGGTGGCGATAAAGAGGAGCTTTATTGTGTTGGGCTCACGGCTCGGCCGGAGTTGAGATAAATTTTTATCGATAGGGACAACGTAAACTGGGGAACCCTAGTGGATTATAGAGAGGGTTGTGCGTGGTAAAATTTGTTTGGAGTGGGATGTTGGTCGATGTTGATCTTGAAAAGATTAAAGATATTTGAACGGATGTTATACGATAGATGAATCACGTGGATTAATCGTGTAATAAAATTTTATATTTTAACGTCAGTTTGTAATGGATTCGATGTGAGAGTGTCATCTCTTTAAAATTTGAATATTTGAATATGATGGACTAATATCATACGAGATTTATCGGTTTTGTTGATTATTGATGAGTGAAAAGATTTTCGCGTAAAATTAAATGATTTTTTTTATATCAGTTGCAATTCTTTGTTGTAAAAAAAAAAAAGTATTAACCTATTTATGTTGAAAAATGTTTAGTTTAAGAGATATTTTAGTATTATTCATATTCCCTTTAATCTTCAAATTATCTTAATCTTTTAAACTAATGGACATAGGTTAATATAATTTTTTTAGAGAATATTAAGTAATATCAATTGTGTTAAAAAATATATGAGATCTCGTCTAGAAAAGAAAACTCTTTCTGAAACTATTCAACTCCATATTATAACGATGACGAAAATCGAGATAATAAAATCTGATGAACCACTTTTTAAATTTAAATTTCTTTATGAATTGAAAAATGTATGAAGATAAAAATGTCATCAAAATTTCTAATTAATGTATTAAAATCTCATTCACAGAATTATTAATAAGAAAACGTTCGTGTAATTCTTCTAGTATATTAAAATTATATAAACGTGAAATTTTATTGCAAATATTTAACTTTTTTACCTCGAATCACACTAGTTATATTAAAAAAAAAAAAAAAAAAAAAAAAAAAACACTCTCATTAAATAAAGAGAAACATTACCTCTTACATTATTAAATTAGAGAAGGTGTAAAAGAAAAACCGAGTACCGGAAATTTAACGCAAATATTATTTTTCTTTAATTAAATATTCTAATATAACATTTCACTCGGATTTAAAGTACTGGCGGAACATTTACCTTTTCCTCCGGTACAAGAGACGTTAACTACGTTGCTCTGTATATCAGTATACTTTTAAATATGCTCTGTAAAGCAGTGCGCGGCCAACTAACAGCGGCACATTTAATTTCAAAACTTCTGTAATAAAAAATGTTGCTTTTACTCTTTAACCCCCGGATCTTTACTCCTACCCTTTCCCTTTGACTTTGACTACCATGAAATGCGCCAAATATCGCTAAAAAAAATAAAGAAACGTTTAATTTAAATAAATAAGTATCATCGACCTCTTCGTCCCCATTATATTTCCTTTCCTCACTATATTTCAAACATCCACTTTAACCTCTTTCCATCTCGATCCAACGAGAACAATAATCTCGAAAACAGGCCATTTATAGATTAATACAAATCAAACGGAATATACGGAATGATCGATACTCGACGAACGATATACGATAATATATATTCATAAATTCACCGATTAGATTATCCATAATATACTCGCGTGCAATTGGGCCGAAACTCCAACAGTTAAATCGCCTGCAGTGCAGCGTTACGTATCGGTGGTAACAAACAGATTATCGATTGATCCGCTTATATTCTCGATATAATCGTTTAATATAGCGGAGAAGAATTAAACAAATAGGAGGGGGGGAAATAGTTAAAAGACGGTGTCTCCACCGTTGGAATCCTGTTACGAACCATGTGGTGATAAAACAGTATCTTGGAAATATATAGAGCAGGATATCCAGCTCGAGAAGCCCATAGTTGACTTGGGCATGTCCTACATAATAGTATACCTGCAAGCTTCTTTCTACTTTCTGACCTATAAACCTTTTAATGGTCTCTGGTTACTCGGCAAACAGCGTCCACGGAGTACACGGAGGCTTGATATTTCGATCACGTGACGGACATTTTTCTTTTTTTTAACCGGGGTTAAATTCGACCCTACAAATTATCCTGGACACACCCCTGCGTGAATTTTCAAATAATCGCTCTAGTCTGGGAATACTAGGTGTTCGAATATTGAAAAAGGTGCCTTTCATCTTAAAAAAATTAAATTTCTACGTCGTATTAAAACTTTCTATTTCAAGAAAATTTATTTACTTTTTTAATATTTGGATATTTTTCACCTCCACTTTAAATCTAAGAAGAATTATTAAATTAATATAAGTATGAGTATAAAGATTAGTCTGATCTTCCAATTAAAATTACTGCACGCTATTCCTACTGCAGCATCCGTGATAAAAATTATTCCACGAGAATCCAATCACCAACTCGTTCCATCCCTTTCGCAATATGCTGTAGAAACAGTTGCACCTTTCGAGAGACAAGAGGGAATTTTTCAGTGCAGCCAATCCATGCTCATCTTGCAATATCGAGTTCCCTCAGTCATACCACTTCAATGCCCCTTTCACCGCCTTCATCGTAATTGGATAAACCTGAAAATAACACGAAAGGGCGATCGCCCTGTGGCCAACACAGGGAAACAGCCCGACGTTCCATCGTATCGAGTAATGAGGCTGGATTTAACTTTTGCCAGATCTCTGTATCGAGTCCTCTATAACGTCGGGCCAAATACGTCGACCACGTCTCTATTCACGAATGAATGTCGATTTCTCTCGAACGGAAGATTTTTCTGCATTTGATTTATTTGGAATTTAGAGATGTAACTTGTTCCATGTTGCATCTATGTGCTTGTGCTGAACTCGTATGGAGGATGAATTTCAATAAAATTGATTTTTTTTTTTTTTAAATGTAAAATTATTCCCTCCTCGACTCTTGATCTTTTTAATTTGAGAAAACATTGTGATTAATGTTAAATTTTAATTAAGGAGAATTTAACGTACGGTTTGAAATATTACGTGTATCTTTGTAAAGGAGAAACAATTTCTTTTTTTCTTTGGATGAAAATCATAAGCAGCTTATAAAAACAATGCTAAGGGGATTAAAAACATTTAAACATCCGAAAGAAAATTTACGAGAATAAAATAAAACAAAACTGTATTATAAGATCAATAATAACTTTTTTAGAGTACATAACATTAAAAAATGATAATTTTTGTTCGTTTTTATATACCTAATATTTTTATTAATTTTGTATAAAATTTGGTATAAAAATATTTATATATTATATTTTATTATATGTTTATATAAGTTTGTTTAATCGTTCGAAAACGAAAAGAATTTAAAAGCTTAATTCTCCGATATAATCAATTACAAAAATATTCGTATCCTGTTATTCAAGAAATTTCGTTTTATTCGAAAATTTTGATTTTATTGAAAATTCGTGTAAAGATGAGTACATATATGGTAGTAATTTTTCATCGATGGAAAGTGAAATCAATCCTCAAAAGATTTATTATTATTCCAAGTTTGGATACAATTTCATTCGAGGATATTTCTCATAGCAGAATGATAAAATTAAAATAATATTTTATCTCGCACAATTACAATATTATATTTAAAAGAACGAAAAATTATGGAATGATTTCGTCTTGGTAAAATGATATTCTGTTAAAAATAAATATCCGTTATTTATAATTTATAAAGTTTCGTTAAAAGAGAAAAAAAAATTGTTGAAATATATAAAAAGTCAAAAAGATTAAATTTTTTATAACGTAAGAATACGAATATTTTTGTCACCAGTTGTAAATTCGTTGAAATATAGAGAACATATACGAAACGACTGCTATAAACTACGAAACATCAAACCATTTCTCTATTCGAGGGTATAGTGTACATGTTCTCGATTTTTCTATCTTGTTCACCGTCGAGCGGATCATCTTCTTTTGCACGTATAAAAGATGAAAGGCAAGCTGATACCGAAATATAGAACAGAGACAGAGAAATAACGAAGTCCATAGGAGGGGAGGGGACAATTCGATACAACTATACAAAACTCGAGGATCTTGTAACCACGTATCTCGTCGATATATAAAATATCCTATTACCATCTCTCTCTTTCTCTCTCGTGTTTTATTAGGATGAATCTGATCGCAATGGCGGTCGTTTCGTTGAAAATATTAGTTCCTGTTCGACTTAAAATTTTTGAAGAAACGCGCCGATATTATTTCCTTTCGCCATTTGGCTTAATAATTTTGACAAATTAAAAAGAAGAATATAAAACTGAAAGGAGAAATCATAAATGTTTCGATTAAAAATAATGACATTAATTTTTACTAAAGGTGCACGTAAATATATATTGAACAAAATAATAAATATATCACGTTATACGACGACCATAAATTTAAAAGTTATATAAACTTGAAGTATTTTTAGAATGTTTTGTATGCACATATCGATCACATTGTGCGCAAGTCTTCCAATCTTTATTTCATACCGTATTCAAGTTCTCCGTTTATTTAATAAGAAAAACATCTATCAAATCTTTTATATCCTCAAGAATCAAGAATGAATATATATAATTGATAATAAAAAACAAAAATATATTTTCAAAATTGTAACGAAAAGATATAATCTAGGCTACAGAGATTACAAGATTAATAGGTAATTATCAAATATCGTAAATTTTTCTTTAATAAATCCATTTCTATATATAACACGAAATATATATATTCTCATGGAAATATTCAAGAAAATCAATTTTTATTTAACTTTTATAATAATTAACCGGTAAGAATTCGGTACATAATTCACGTTGAATTATTTCATAAACGAAACGTTTTTGGGGCATCAACCTTATTCCTTTCGGCACATTGCCAAAACTGCACAAACCAAAGTTTCCCTCGTGTTTCGTTATTCATAAAGTCGGGGCTGAACCATAGGATTCTTTTATTAAACAAATAATTATTCAAAAGAATCGAAAGTTTAACGAAATATCCGAAATACCAAAAGAATAAATTATATAACTAAAGATTCTAACAACGAGTTAAAAAGCAAAAACAATAATTTAATCATAAACTTGCGAATAAAAAGATCTGCAATGATTTCTTTATTTTTCATTATAATTCCATCTACGTATATTAAAATACTCTGACACGATAAAATTAATATTTTTTATATCCAAAGTTTCTTTATTAAATTCATAAAATTATCGAGAAAATTAAATCTACATAATTTGTAGATTGCTTGATTTATTGATAAACATTTCACCAAGATCATTTGATATTGTTACGTTGAATTGATAAAAAAAAGAAAGATCCTCTGATCTTCGATAAACGAAAATGCAAAACGTATTTTCATAAAAAAAAAAAAAAAAAAAATTCTCCATATCTAAGAAATTTCTTTTTACTGTCATTTTATTTACCAAAGTTGGTGGGATTACGCACGCAGGATTTTCGCGGGACAAGGGGGCGAGAAAAAGTTACATTCCCGCCAGTTCCTCCATTTGTAACTCCTGATGCCTGCGGTGAAAGCAAAGTAAAACAAATAACCGGAAGTTTGGCGGGCAGGAAGAATTTTCTCGCGGGGAATATATATGTCGGTAGCAAAGTTTCGGATGAACTTTGTTTGACTTGCGCCGTGAAGAATCGAAGTATCGAATCATATCGCTTAAGTTAAATAACTTTCGTCCCTTAAGTGAAGATATGTACGCCGATGGAAAGGTAAAAGAAATCCGGAAGCCAACTTTTGCTCGAGCAAACAAGATGGGCCAAGTTTTTGATAATAAACTTGGATTATCCGTCATCGTGCACGAAGCAAAAGAAAAAAAAAAAAAATATGAAGTTATTAACAACAAGTGTAACGATTATTTGCGTTTTGCTTTTGAAAATTGAACTTCGAAAAAGTGATTATTTATAGAAGAAATTCGCTTTCGTTTCCGCTCGCAAAACGTTTCGATAGAAAATACGTTTAAGTAGTTTTTGATTTTAATAATGTTACTTCTCGTGGTTAAAAACTGGAACGCCAAGTTTTCATTGAAAACAATATAGTTTCCCAGGAATCCATTAAAAATTCTGTTCCATCGTGTTCAAATGGGACACGAGTAGAATGCTTTTATGAGATAACAAGTAACGATAACCGTTCTCGTGTATATATTCGTGATTTTTTTAAAAAAAAAAGGAAATATTTATTATTATTAAAATAAATATGGGAATTAATGCAATTGAAATCTAGAGAAATACGATGATAATACGGAAAAATGGAAAATTTTATTTTCATATTTTTCACGTTTATTTTCATATTAATTAATCATATGAAAGGAGAATTTTATATATATATATATATATATATATATATATATATATATATATATGTATATCAACTATTGAAATTTCGATCTAAATAAAAATATTATTTTTATAATTCTTCTGCAATAAATATTTCTCAAAATATCTAACTAATAGTAATCTCTATATATCCCGAGTAATAAAATGTAAACGAAAATTAAAAATTAATACAAATCCATAATTCTTAGAACAATGTGAAATCTCTCTAGTAAAAAATTTCATTTACTGATAATTTTTAGAGAAGGTATAGAGTTCATTAACTTGTCACATATTTGCATATAGAACGACGCTCTCATCAGATACGGTTACGGGAGGCAAACTTTCATTTTATAATAGCAAATGTCTCTTGTAAACTGTATAATTTATGTATCTTGTTTAGGCTTATGTATATCCTCGCCGATAGAATCTTTGTTTGATACGAGACACCAGGGATCAATATAACAGGCAAACAAGTTTGGAAGATGTCATTAATTTTTATGAGAAGGAAAGCATCGGTGGATCGTGCCATCTTTGCTCCTGTTTATTAACGCCGTTACATCGAGAATCTTATGGCCATCTTTCGTGGTTTTTGGTGGAATACAATGAAGTAGGATTAAAACGTGCATTTGAAATCATATTTAGATATTAAACATTTTCTCGTATGCAAATTGGAAGAGGCAAAAGAATTTGATTATTTGATACAGAAAAATATTTAGAGGAATATTCTCTTTTTGTTTAGATTAAAGAAATGCAAGTGTATTTCTGTTTTCCTTGCAAAATTCTATAGAATTAAAGTTATTTAATATCTTTTAATATCTCTTTGTTGTGACTTGTAATAAGTAATTTAATACTCAAACAGAATTAAATCTATTGAATTATTAAGAATTTTAGAAAAATTGGCAACAATTTTAATCTAAATCTCCTCGTTAATCGATCATTGAATATTCATACGTTTATGCAAAATTTGAATGTACAAGAATTTACAAAATGACACAAAAAAAAAATCCCAAAATATCCAATTCACACAATTTATAATATTTATAAACGCATTATAATATTTTGAAAAACAAAATCCCCATTTAAATTTCATTTCTTCTTAATCATTAAAATCTCGTGATTTTACTATCTACAATGATCATATAAACAATAGTACATTTCAATCTAACCATACAACAACCAAAAAGATAATAAATTTCATCCCAATCGAAAGAAAAAACTGGGCACGAATTCCTGAAAAACTGGATCAAAAACATGTGAGACACGTTCGAATCCAATGGAAACCAGAGAGAGAGAGAGAGAGGGATGTTTCGTTAAAAGCCCGAACTAAGATGTATCTCACGACACACGTCATCGGTTCCGTTTTCAATTCCTTCGATCCGTGCCAGGCTATCCGTAAAAGAGGATAAAAGTGGATCGAGCGAGGTGCATCCGTGACACCCGTTCCATTTCCCGTATCCGAAACAATCCGACAATTATTTTAAAACGTTTTTTCCAAAGGTGCGTACATGCAGGCGCGAAAGAAAGAAAGAAGAAAGGAGGAAAAAACAAGGATATCATCCCAAAAGGGGGTGCGCGCCCTTGGATAGGGAAGCAATACGAATTTCGTGGCCCACATACCCGGACCTTGTATCGTGGATTCCGTATTCCGTGATCCCATTGAACAAAGCCGCGAGCTTTGTCAACCATCGCTGGGTCATATGCAAATCCATAATCGGCCGCGATATTATCGCGCGCGCCTTCGTGCAATTTTAAAGGCGTCGCCTCGATTGGAACCTCGATGCGGAGGTATTATAATTCAATTATTCTATATTCGAGGAATGTAGGTTTGGAGTATCGAAATTTTGTCGATATTAAATTTTTAAAAATTGTTATATCGTAAATATAGGTTTTGATAAATGTGAAAGCGAAGAAATTCGAAGTATCATTTGGTTAAATGATTTTTTTTTTTTTTTTTTTTTTTGGAAACATGGATAGGATCAATAACTCGCGAGATGGTTTGATTTTTAATCTGTGAGGAAGTTTAAAGGAAAATACTTATGGGTCGAGGATAAATTCGATACGAAGAATTAGTGATTAGCCATTTTGAATCGTTGTCACGCAAAATGGCCGCAAAATATTAATTGCGACTACGTATTTAATATTAATCTATGACAGATTTATAACTTTTCGATAAAGTATTAAATTTTAATTAATTATTTATGTACAAAATTTTCTATTCTTTTAAATTCATAAATTATATTGACAAAGTTTTTATGCAATGAATAAAAGAATAAAAGAATGAAATAATGATTTATAGGCTGAGTGCAATAAAAATTGTAACAATTCTTCTTTCTTTAATTACCACTACGAATTATTTTTAGACAACTATTACTAGTCGCGAAAGATATTGTATTTTTTGATTTTAATACAGATATATTTCTGACACATATTCGAACGTTTGTAAAATGTATTGTGAAACGTGCAACGTTTGTTATCGGATATGTTCCATTTCTTGCAACGAAAACATAACTAAAAATACGTAGCTTCAGAGTTATTGATAGAGAAAAAGAAGAAACTGTGATGAAACAACTGCATATCTCGTAAATAAATCCGAATAAGATATATATATATACCTTTCTCATCAACTTATAGATATTAAATCAATTTTGAAATATTTCTTAACCGTCACAGAGATACCTCAACGCATATTTCGTCGCGAGACACCTCGCAATTAATTTTTTTTCCCCCCGAGCGCAATACGTTGCGGGCAAGATCAAAATGCAAATTATCCCTGGGAAGAAGAAGGTTATCTATGCAGCGTATCTGTGCTAAAGAGATAAAAGGGGGGACGGAATTAGCATTTATCTCGAGGAGTTCGTTCCGGAGAACGGGGAAGTTAATATCGCTAATTGTAAAAGAAAGCAAAGAAAAATGAAGGAGGAAGGGAGAGTCGATCGAGAGAGAGAGAGAGAGAGAATGGGATTCGTATAATTAAAACGATTGAAAATTAAGAAGAAAGAGGAGTTCGAGATATTATAATTCAAACAATTTTCAACGACTGTAATTTTTAAAAACCCTCCACCACTCGAACTTGGTAGCTTGGCCAAAGTAACCTTTCCAGAATGTGTTTCACTTATGAAAACACATGCTGCTAGCATTACCATTTTGCTGCTTAAAATGTTAGTGGTACACTTACGTGGTACCCTGTTTCTCGACCGAATGCCGAGATACCGCTCGTTACTCATTTTAATGCATTTAAAACGTTTAATCTAGGATGCCTGTATCCCGTGTAATTTAGATAAATGACTCCCAGTTTTCGTGAGAAATCGTCTCTTTAAACGGGTAACCGGACTTTTAAAATACGATTCGCAAGATGTTTAATGCATACGCCGTTCCGCATTAATCCACGTCAAGAGATCCACGTATCTGGTGAAGATTACAGCGAGTAATCAGGGAAAAAAAAATTTATATAATTTTATTTCATAATAGAAAAAAAGAGAACGCAAATTTCTGAAACGTTCGTGAAAACACGAGAGCAAGTTTGGTAAATAAATCAAGCTGATTGCTCCAGATGAGGTCGTGGAAAAAATTTATCTTCTTCTGTTCAATCATTTTTATCCACGATGCAATTTTAAAAAAGATTCGTCAACGCGATTGTGAAATAAAATATCGTCTTTAAAATCGATTCGCGATCTATTTTAAAAACATCTTTGCTAAAATCGACAAACAATATTAATTATCGATATATTTTGAAGATCGAATAATGTTATTTGTAGAAGCTTTTATCATTACCCAAATATAAAAAAAAAAAAAAAAGAAATCAATGCAAAGCATCTAAAATTAATAGACCCTCCTCCTCGATCATTTCACGTTGTTTGAAAATCGCGTCTTACAGGTGTTTCATTAATCGAGTCCTTGGGCCGAATATAGACCGGCCTTTATCCCGGGCTATCGATTAATTAAAACGCGGATATCCAACAAACAGGACGAGTCCTTTGCGCCTTCTCTTGCGCCTCATCGGCTCGGAGGAGGGGCGAACAAAAAGCGGAACAGCAGCTTCAGGAATGGTAGTTTACTTAATTAAGCCCGGAACAAGCCCGTCCCCTGGCTTTAATTTCACCCTCCCCCTCCTCCCAAGAGCGAAGCACTTGCAAGGAGGCAGGGAATTCCTCCCTTCTTGGAAACCTTCCTTTCTTGGAACGGCGCGGTCAAGCGAATCGCGCTTGCCAAGCTTATCCCCGAGTAAACGTCATTGGAAATGGTCCGCGAATCAAACGGCGCACGGTTAACGGAGGCAATGCTCCGTTGATAAATATTTCTTTTCACTTTGGAGAAGGTTTGTCTAATGTTCAATATTCGCTTGGAGAGAAGTTAAATTGATTCATTGATCAAATGAAACGAAGAATGGTGTTGCAACACTGGTTTGCGATTTTCCATTTTATTTAATTTCAAGGAAAAGAGGTTTAGCATATTATAAAGCATCAAACGTTGCATGAACCAACGAAAAACTTAAATATATCCCATATGATGCTGCCTATGAACTTCTAGTACCTTCTTTCTTGCAATGAAAATGTGTCCAAAAAAGATTAGACACGTTCAAAATTTGTCATAAACATTTGTCATAAAGGCGTGACTTATATTAAAATTGAAAATCTAAAAATTCATTTACTGGATTCTATCAGTAAAAAGTATGAACAACGATGGTTTCTTTACCGTATCAACATTTTGAAAAACAAGAAATTATAATAGATATATGATTATTATATAAGTATATAATCAAAGAAAATTATCATATTTTCAATCGAAAATATTTTCTTCCTAATAACACGAATATAAAAATAATTCATGAAATTAAATTTCATTAGAATTCATCGTATCTAAAAATCTGAAGAGAATAAAATGAAGAATTATATATTCATATCATCAAGATTTGTCTAATAATAATATGAATATTATAATAAAAACAAATGAAGCTAATGAAATAAAGTTTCATTAAATTTCATGGGATCTAAAAATCCGAATATAGTGATAAAAATCTAATCATCCAAAAAATCAATGATTATGTCACGTATCAACCTTCTCTCTACTTCATCCATCAATTTCTTCCTCTTGTTCATAACAGCCAAACAATATTATCCGCGAAAAGTAAGGGATAACAAAGTCTAGAATCTATCTATTAAACTCATTGGAGTTCAACCGCCACTTAACAATCTCGAAAGAGCGTAACGCGATTACACGAGAAGAATTTTGATCGAGGTTGATTCAAACTCAACGGCCAGAAATATCGTGAAAGCGAGGGGAAAAATGGCGCGATTTGAAAAGAAGGAGAAAGAGGAGGAGGAGGAGGAGGAGGAGGGAAAGGTTGTAGCGAGAGAGAAGAAATCCTTACAGCGCGCAAAGTAATTCAACCATTACGGCTCGACGATTTCGCGAGCGCAAATGAGAAAAGTTTCCACAGAATTTTTCATCGTAAATATATATATATATATATTTGTGTGTGTGTGTGTTGCATGACAGTATTAAGATATGTCATACGGAATATTTATCGTGAAAGACGAGAAAAATTGGTATTGTTCAAGGAAAGGAAATACATTGTAATGTAAAGTGTGCGATTCCTGTATGTTAATATGTTTTTTTTAATCTAATTTGAGAGATTAAGAAACAATTGGGAGATCAGTATTGGAAATATTTTCTGTAATTGTAGAAATTAAAAAGTGTATTTCGAGGAATGTTTAGATAAGACAATGAAAAGATAAATATTCTGCATTAAATATATATGTACAGAAACATGTGCACATACTAGGCATGATTATACAATATGATTAAATCATTCAAAGTATGGTAAAAGCGAAGAAAGATCGTAAATTAATTTAATTTTAAAGATCGAAGTGCTTGTTGTAAAATTCGTAAAATTTTAAAAGAAAAATTCCAAGTTGTTCACTTAGAACTAGAAAAAAAGACTTTCGAAAAAATAAAGTACAAGATTGTAACAACAAATATTTTACAAATATTTTACGCTTTGGAATAAGTTCACTTCACAATAAGTTAAATTTTGTAACATTTTTTCTTTTCGACAAAGTAAATTTTCGTCCAAAATTTAGTGATCCTTCAATTTTCTAAAATAATACGCCTTGTGTCAAACTTGTTTCCAATTAATTTCAGTTTATGACGGGACGATACAATATTTAACATGCAACAAGCTTAAAAATAGAGGAGGAAAAAATAGAATAAAATAAGGGGAAAGACAAGAGAAAGAATTACTTCCGAGGCAGCAGTTATAGATTAAATGCAACTAAGCATCCCTTAAACAACCTGGTCATAAATCCATCCGCAAGATTAAGACACCCCCTTTCTCTGAATATTCCCTTTCCCTTTACCTCCATCCTTCTGATTTCCCTCTTTCCTCCTCCCACGACCTTCCTTCCTTCCACCCTTTTTTACCCCCATTACCCCTTTCTTCCAGGAACACACACCCCTTATCTATTCGTCCCCTCTGCTTGCCCCTGAGTGACGATATAACTCACCTCCCTCCCTCTCTCCCTCTCTTTCTACTTAGAAAAAAGTGCTCGAGTAGGTAACGCTGCCCAACTAACGACGTCTGATTATTGCGGGCCGAAGATAAATTCACTTAATTTCACCCCCAGGCCTAGTTACATCTCGCGTGGATACACCCTGGAAGCTAGGGCAATCCACGAGTCCATTCCATTTTGCCATCGACATCTCCGGCTAACGAAACCTCCGTCTCGAATTTATTTATGAGAAAGGATAAGAACGAGATAGAGATGGGGAAATGAAGAAGAACACACCCCTCGTGAAATTGCGTGCGAACAGATCGTTCGCACAGATTGCGTTCGAGAATAATTATCGTTAGTTCAAAAGCTAGAGTTGTTCGATTAATTTTTCTCTCCGTGTTATATCATCAGGTGGAGAAAAAGAAAAAAGGATAAAAGTTGAATGGTATCAGAGCACACGTGTATATATATATATATATATATATTTTTTAATCGATCGATACATTCTCTGTCTAAATATCGATCCATATAAAAATTGTTAGTTCAACAGATATTTTGAATTTCGTAAAACTTATTGTTATCAAAGAATATATGAAACAGAGAGATATGTATAATAAATTCAAATTGAAATACATTTTCTTTATACGTCCACAAAAGAATCGATATTCTTTCTTCAATGCTTTCATTTATTGAGAAAATTAAGATGTCAAAATCGAGGGAGACACTTCGTAATAAATACACGATATAGTAGGGATCGTTTCGATATCTCGACATGTTATTTTATCATATTGAACAGAGCTAATTGATATTCGAAGCTTTCCAAGTTATCGAGAAATAAGTAAACGAATCGAGGATATACATTACATCCCCCTGATTGCCTCTGAATACTGCTCCATTGTTTCCACTTTGTAATGGGACATCGATATTCTCCCCTCCCCCCCAGTTCAACCGATTCTTCAATCGATTATTTCGGTGTGTTGTCTCGAAGAGAAAATGTAGAGTGGCTGTTGAATTCACTAAGGAAAATGACGGAGGGTGAGGAGAAAAGGGTTTGGACGAGGAAGAGAAGCTTGCGGGCCTCTTTTCACCCGTCCATCGTGCATCGATTTTCCTTCAAAGCGCATTATTCGAATATACTTTCCACGCGGATGAGTAAGCCAGGGCTAGGTGATGAGCTATTGAAAGCAAAGTGTGGCGAGGCATTGGACGGATCAATGGGGGTAAACTCGTCCGCGACGTTTAATTAAAATCTTTGGCGAGATCTGAATCGGCCGAAATTATTCCCCCGTTGATCTTTCCGATCGGTTTCGTTTGTTGCCCGTTCAATCGAGAAATTAAAATCGCGCCGATGATATGAAAATTTATCGAAAACCTGTTAAAACCGGTTGATCTCGGCGATGCGCCGATTAATCAAAGTGAAACGTTCCGGCGAAATCGAACGAGAGAGTATTACGTGGGGGTTGGGATGGAAATAAAGAAGGACAGGGAAGAAATCGAGGGAAACAATAAGGAATTTCTTTTTTTACCGTTTTCGTAACGAAAACTCGTTGTGCTTATAAATAATTTACGTGTACGTGAGCGAATCGATAATCTCGATACTTCAAACCTTTTTTAACTTGGTAAAAGAGTCGTGTAACGATTCGTAATCCCCTTAATTCCCTTTTTTAAAGATGATTTTATATCGATATTTTTATAACGAATAGAAAAATAGAGAAAAATAAGTATTTTTGTTTCAATCTTTTCTATTATGAAACATCGTGGATACATATTATATTCGAGACCATCTTTTTTTCAAAAGAATATGATTTTAAGAAGATTAACGCTAAAAGGAAAAGAAACATTTCTTAAGAAATGTTTAATTTTTGATACTCCATCTCCCAATTCTTTTTGAAAAAAATTCTCGAAAAAATCAGAATTATCGGTTTAAATGAACTTGCTTGTGTAGATAACAATTTCATAAATTACTGTATCAGATGTTTCAGAAGCAGAACTATAGATTATATAAAAAATAACTCGTCCATTGATCGATCCAAATTGTCAGGAATACGAGCGTTATCCACCATGCTGGCGGAAGAAGCGGCTGATAATCAAAGATCGATCGCGAAGAGAGAATTGGGGAAAGACACCTGGGCTGCACGAGACTTGGAGTGCCAATAATCTGTCATCGAAACAAGCGTCTCCGTTTCCTGTTTTCGACATAGTTTCAAATGGCGCGTCACGCTCGCATCGCTTAACCCGACGCACGTTCGAATACCTGTGACAAATATTTAACGTTCCCGCCATCCGTTCATTTCGACCAATTGTCCACTGATTTCACGTCCAAATGAAAACTTCTCTTCGCAGGCAGTTCGATCTAACGAGTTTGGGAAATTGCGATAATTGATTTTCAACGAATACGTTGAAGAAACGGATGATAAAACGAAAAACTAGGGAAAATTTTTTTAAGTGAAATTATAAAGATATGCAGAAGATTTTAATATATATAATCTCTGATCAAAGTTCAAAGATTATTTATTACAAAGATATTTTATAAAAATTGTATTTGTGATTTGGATATTTGTATAACTAAAGTCTTCTGCGGATATATTGGTGTAAATAATTTAAAAAAAAAATTACAAGAACCTAATACTATTTCGAACCCTTAAGATCATTAAAGATGTAATAACAAATGATTATTATTATTATATTCTATTATTGTTATATTATTATATATTTCTGATTAAGAAATATATTTTCAATTCTTTTTCGTATTTCTAATATGATATTTAATAATAATTTTTATCAATTATTAATATACACATATTAATAATTTTCTTCTTTTTACTTTAATTATAGCATGTATCTTTTTATGCACCATTTTAATTTTTTAGAGATATAATTAATCTCTTAGAGATATAAAAGAATATAATAATATATATAATAATAACTAATCTCTTTTAGAGATATAATTAATAATATAATATAATTAATCAAATTTAATATATTTTTAATATAATTAAGCAAATTAAATTTTAAAAAATGTATTAAAAATTATAAGTAATCTTAATATTTTGATCAAGAATAATATCCTAAAATACATGTATCTATATATATATAAATACACATACACATATTTTATATACCAATACAAATATATACAACCTAAAGATCGGTTTCACCGATAAAGAAACATGATTTTAATTTGCATATCGCCTCTAGTTTTTCGCCAATATTTATTTTTTTTATAATTGACAAAAAACGTACAAAAATCGGGGAAAGTGGCCCAATTCAAAAGCAGTTAAAAATAAAGTTTCCTCCAACACCGGTTAAAAACTATTTCCCTTATATCCAGCAACAATCTCTACGAACTGGGTCAAGAACGTTAATCGCCATCGTGACCCCATCGAAATGCGAAACATCAACGCGGTTGAATCGTGATCTTCAATAAGGTGAGCATCCAAGAAAAGAGGGATATCTCACCGCCTCTAAAGCACGGTCGCATCCGTCGTGCAAGTATTAACCCTGTGATTTCGTCTCTTTCTTTCTTTCTTTCTTTTCCGTCGCCCTTATTTTTCCTCCTCGCGTCTCACTTTCTCCCCTGACGTCCACCCCTCCCTCGCCTCTCTCGACAAGTTTTTTTTCACCGACGAATCTCGCGCGAAATCCCATTTATATGATAAATCTCTTATATTTTTTTCACGCAAAAAAAAGTTAGCTGAATTCTAGCTAAAGCTATACGTGTTCGAAATAATATATATAGCTGGGATAATTGATAATTCAAATAATTACAAAGGATATTAAAAAATAATATTAATATTATTTATTATATATATTATATATTATTATTATATTAATATTATATATTAACATTATAAAAATAATATATATAAGAGTATTTTTTGAAAATGCTAGTGGCATGGAAACAATATATTTATATTTTGCTCGTTCAAGCAAATTTTTCAACGTAACAGATGAGATTTCGTAGACTATCCGCAAGGCAAAAATAAATATTCTCATTTTTTAAATGAAATAACTCATAAACTTTCGTTGCCGTTTTTAGATAAAGGAACAACCTTTATATATATATATATCATTTTTTCATAACCGAGACAACGAAAACGGGGGAAAAATAACGCTCCGTTAGGGGGGAAGAAGAGGGGGAGGCTTCTTTACGGGAGAAACTTTATCCCTTTACATCATTCCAGTTTCTTTGCCTTGAAAATGTGGAAAAAATACGACAAAGGTATGGAGGAGGAAGAATCTCGTAATATCGAAAATTTACATGACGACGCCTGGCAAGGAAAGGATACTTTCTCGGAATTTCAAATAATAAAATTCATTCGGGTTAAATTTCACGCGAACGCAATTTGTACAAAAAAAAAAAAAAAAAGAATGAAAAAGGAAAGAGAGAAGCTATTAAAATCAACCAAAATATCATGCGTATTACGATATACGATTCTTCGTGATCTTGGTCTCCAAAACTTGGAAAACTTTCTTCTCAAACTGATCGTATCTCAATGTTAAAACTCCAACGTAAAACCGTCCATCGATTTTTCGCCCTTCCCTCCGTGCAACATCAAACCGATACTCTCCGTGAATCTACAACTTCCAACAAAACATACCTGTGCAACCCCGTTTTAAACGCCGCGTTCACAAAGAGTACGAAGAAAATGTTACGCTCGAAGCGATCGAAGAGATTTCGTTTTCGTTACGATTCGAACAAAGTGGGCTCTCTCGTTTCCTAAATCTTCGTTCCTTTTACTTTTATCGCGGAAAAAATTGGCACACGTGTTACTTGATTCCTTTTATTTTCTTTTTTTAAATAACCATTCCTTATCCTTAAGAATCTTTGCGCTTCACCCCCTTTACGTTTCGAAGCAAAGCAGCGAAGCGAAGCTTTACACGTTCCAGCGCGCGCGTTGATCCAAGGATTTCGTGGAATGGCTCAAACGTGTAGCGCCATCCCTTGCGCTATTAAATTCTCGATAAACATTCGCGAAATCCGCGAACATCTTCCGACTCGATCCGGTTTTCCCTTCGAAGGAATGTAAAATTTTGTGGAATTTATTGATTTTCTTTTTTTTTTTTTTTTTTTTTTAATATGATTTTGGTTCAAGTTTACATTTGTGAGTGTCTGTTAACCGATCTTTGAAACGGACGAATGTATCAAATTGTCGATAAAAATTATTTTTGTTGTGAGAATCAGAAAGAGAGATTAATTGATTCTCAATCGGATTAATAAATAGATAAAAATTGAAATGTTTTTATTTATATCGAAAAAATATGGTGAATATTGGATTTGACGAAGCGGATCAAGGTTTCAGTGTATATATTGTAATCCATTTAGAAAGAGGCTTCATAGATTTCAAAATATTTTCTTCTCGTATAGAATCGTAACACGTGCCATTTTTATAGAATCGAGTTTTTAAAAAAATTTTTAAAAAAATAATATCTTAATGTAATTGATAATTACAAAATATGCATATTCTTATAGGAAATATTTTTAATGATTATACGTAAAAGAAAACGGAAAAATTGTACTTTTCTTATTTCGATGACATTTTTTAATTAGCATTTTTTAAAAGAAGAAAGGGGGAAAGAAAAAAGAAATTAATCTTAAGGGAATAAGTTCTGAAAAATATGGTGTTTTTTTAAATATTTTTTCCCACTTTTAATCGTAAATGAAAAACAACTTATCATCGAAGGATGATCAACAAAGTTAAAATGGAACATGCTGTTTGCGGGGAAAGTTTAATTTAATTTCTCGAGCTTACTTCTCTCGAAAAGTTCAATTTCAAATCGTACTACTTTTCTTTCCGGACTCCAATATGATCTATATCACTTTCAACGCAATAAATCTACCATAAAGCTTCGACACATTTTCTTGGACATTCGTACATCGCCATAGATATATCTACAAGTCTGACCAATTCCTAAAGAATGATACCTTTTTTTCTCAAAATAATGTATAGTGGGAATAAAATTCGATTCGTAACATTGCAAAATATAAAGCATCGCATATACGAATTAAAATAAGAAAAATTTATGAAATTATCATTATTATACGTTCGATACGACAGAAAACACTCGAATATCATTTTTCTTCGATTTCGTTTTCGATTTTCATCGATCCTTTCGTTTCGATAATAATTATTACGAAATACTAGATTCATTAACCTATTTTAAACTGCGCAAGAAGCAGCTCGTTAGCTTTCATAGGACATATAAGGATGCCCCGCATTCCCCGCGTCTATTATATGCACATTCCTGCTTTGTCCGATCAAGCTTCATCAGATCGTAATGAAATTCTAATCAATATTGAATATCAAAGCCGTATATCGATTTAAACGTTCTACCAAATCTCCAAAGAACGTTGATTAATCTTCCTCTTCTCCTAAGAGAAAAATCTCACAAATCCAATTAATTTAAGTGGTCTCTCAAATTGATGCCTCTTAAATTAAGAATTCAGAATCAAATGAAAAAATTCTTCAAAAATCTAGAAAATCAGGATTCTATTATTGTGCAAGGAAGTAATATATCTTGATTACAATCCCAGAAGAGTTTTCTCTGCAGAAAGAATGAACGAAATAATTTCGTTTCATGAAAAGTTGTAGAAGGGAAAATGTATATTTTATTTTGAATCATGTACTATATACATTTTTTTAATAAATCAATTATTAAAATATACTTATTAAAATATACTTTAAGAAAAAATATCTCAACTTGAATTTTATAAAACTTGTCATACGAGTAAGTAATTATTTTATTATATATATTTTTTTCATAAAACGAGAATAATTTACGAGTTATTCGAAATCGTATTACGCGAGTTAACGTAGTTGATGAAGTTGTTATAACTAGCACTGTGGTTAAACGGAGATGGAAAACCAATAACTAACTATGCTTCGCTAATCTAATTTTTCCCGTGCTTGCCACAAAGGGAATTTTTCTGACGATCGTCGCGATCGTTTCTTCCTCGAAATAAATCTCTTCGATCTCGTCAACACGGGCCAACGAATTCTCCCTCGAAGGGATCATCCCAGGAACCGATAAGAAGCGAAACACGATAAAACGAACTGGAATTTTTGCGTTTGTTAAGGAAAATCGAGTTCGTTCGGAGACGCGACAAAGACCAAGGTTTTCTTCGACGTTGCGTCGATTTTATTTTTTTTTTTTTCCATCGTGCACAATAACCGTCTAGTTAGCCATCTCCACGGCCGAGGAGACAATAGGAAAGGCGGCAATTTATGCATCGACGACACTTTTATTCTTTTCGTTCCGCGCGGAGTGGATTTGTATCAGAACGATGAACGAGGTTCATTGTGCCTCGAGAAACCAAGACGTGACCTTAGAAAGAGAGTTGCGCTTAAAGAGGGATCTAGATGAACTGAAACGCCCCCAGGTATTCCGCTAAGTTACGTATGTATTATCGCTCTCGAATACATTGCACACACAGCCATGTTATATCGTGATCGATTACATTCCAAAAGGAATTTTTGGTTATTATCTCTTTCTCAAGGTGAAATTTCTTAGAAATTTCACTTCTTGAGAAAATCAACGTGATGATATGATTACTTTTTGTTGAGTGAAAATATTGGAAATCTTTCTCTCAAACCGATTTTTAAATTCTTATTTTTTTCAAATAAAAGAGAACAAAAAGTTTGAAGTTTCGACAAATATATCTCGATTCGAACTTTGTACAATTTATTCTACAGAAAGTAAGGAATGAGACATAAAACGATATTCCTTGTCTTTCGATTCTTTGCCTTGCAATTCAAGGTTTCTGCGCGAAAGAAATTCAAAATTGAAATATCTGCCGAAAAACAAACCAAGACTTTACATTCCTTTAACCCTATTAAATGAATTTTGCCACGAATCAATAATCGTAAAAATCACAAGCACACCTTCGAAACGCTCGTCATGCAAATGATGCCGATTCTCCCTTCATCTTACGAAATCCGGATCCCAGTGAAACTAGAAACCCAGATCCCCACTAATCACATACCGGGCACGAGCTCGGTGTTTTCAGTAACGTGAACGACCGCGGAGAAGAAGAAGGGAAAAAAGGAGGGAGCAAGAGAGAGAGAAAGAGAGAGAGAAACGCGGCAGTCACAATTGGAGCAAACTCGGCCCGGGACGCGATAAGAACCGACAGAAACAGAGCGGAGTCGAAACGGGGCGATCCTAACGAATCTAGGTAAAAACGTCCAAACCCCTTTCGAACTCGTTGCAAACTGGCTAAGAATTGACAATTAGGGTCGATCTGTTTTTTCCAGATAACGACTCTCGCTTCCTCCACCCCTGCAACTCCGTGGAAACGAAGTTCCATAAACCATAAGAGAGAGAGAGAGAGAGAGAGAGAGAGAGAGAGAGAGAGAGAGAGAGAAGGGGAGGGGGGGCTTTGGGTTGATTTAAGCCCCGCAGGAGGTGGTAGAAATCTTTGATAAGGCACGGCCAGCGCGAACGCTGATTGGTCGCCCGAGGCCTCGCGTCACCGTTCAAACAATGCGCTCCCTGCTAACAATGCAATCCCCGACCGAGATAAAGATATATAGAGAGACCGGCAACCTATATCTGGCGGGCCCGGCTAAACCGGCTACGCCATGATCTTCTTACATCATAGCCGGATATACCCTCGTGGCTCTCAAAGGCTCGAAGCGGGGGAAACGGGTCGCGAACAACACACACACACACACACACACACAGCTTCCGCGTTATCACTTATCCTCGCGACTTTTTCACCTTCCTATTCCACTCTGAAACTTTGCCCCACCATTGTTCATTGTCAGAGAACGTCGCGAGAATCGAGACATCGCGCGGGCTTTCGAACCGTTCGATCGTGAGGACCGTGAACTACGAAGAGAGAGAGAGAGAGAGAGAGAGAGAGGCGAAACCCCTCGCGCGCGAGAGAGATGGATGGATGGATGGAGAGAAATGGAGTGTGAAATTACAAACGGATATAAAGTTTCTGGGATGTGGAGAAAGAGGGGGAGAAAAAAAGAAAGCTGAGCTTCCTAGGGGAAGGAATTCGTTTGAGGGAGGATTGATTTAAAGAAAGAATTCTGCGTTAATTTAACATCCATCCGAAATTTAATTACAATTATGCAGTGATCTAGTTTTCTAACAAAGGGGAGGGAGGTTGATAGGGGTAGGATATACGCAATTTCTAACGCAAACTAATTAATTGTTTCGTCGATATTTTAGGCGCATCGTAGGCTATGCATCATAATTCGAGAAAAAGATGTACTAATAAACTTTATATTATTCGCATATGTATATATATGTATATATGTATGACTTGGCTTATTCGATTCAAGATTCAAGTGAATATTTCTGTCGAATAACTGCAATACTCGTAAACGAATGTAATCCACGCTTAAGTCTCGCTATTTCGTCTTTAATATCGAGTCCAATAATGAATGTTTGGCGAATTGATAACGCAATTGCGACCCTCAACGAGTTTACTTGACCGTTTGGAATTGCTCTTAATGAACGTATATCCAATCGATCTATCGATATATATACAGTTTCCGATATATAGATATACATTATCGCTCAAAATTGTCCGGAAACATATTTACCTTTCGCAAGATTTTGTATTTTGAAATTAGAAGAATGATTATTTTATTCTCTTGAAATAAACCTTCTATCTCTAACTAATCCTTAATTCTCATCATACTTTAATAAAAATTTAAATATCGTTGTTCAAATACTTGATATAAGAATAAAGATAAAAGTCAAAAAATATCCAATAAGAGCGTAACGAATTCACGAATTCGATATATTTCCTCGCATAAAAATACTGACAACAACAACATTACAATTTCACGCGTATACATTCAACCTCGATGAACGATGCAACGCCGATATATATTTTCCCGCGCATAGAAATAATGGAATGGAGGGAGGAAGGAAGGCGACACGGAGAGGGAATAGAAGGATGGAGATGAGTTTGAATTTGGCCCACGCCTCGTTAATTTTTCGCCCCGTGTCACTGCATTGTTTGCCCGGGGAAAAGAGAGTGTTTATTGCCCGCAGCTCGAGACGAAAGTCGACGGGTTGTCTTTACGTGTTCTTCTTTTTTTTTTTTTTTATTTTTCTTTTCGAGTGCACGCGATTCGTACAATCATGGATCTCCTCGAGCATTCTCGTTTTAATGATTCTGATCTAACAAGTTGCGCGTCCGTATATATATATGCAAGGATGCTCGATATGATGCTCGAAATGATCGTGAATCAACGCTGTTCGACGAGCGAGATTTTTTATTCGATGGGGGGGTGATGGAAGGAGATGGAAGATAATCGATCGATCGGAAGCGTTTATATGCAAATTTAACTGATAAACATCAAAATTAATAATAATTCTATTTTATAGGAAGCAATGTGAGTATATCTATTTATACATAGAAAAAAAAATGATGTGTTATTAGAAAATAATATAAATATATATTAAATAATAATTAGAAAATAATATATCAAATCAATGATTATTTTCGTAATGATATGGGATAGAGCAGGGTTTTAAACTGTAAAATATATTATATTATAGAGTTATAATGCTTTGTTATCTTTTTATAAAAAATACTTTCAGGAATATGAAAAAGAAAAATTTGAAAATTTATTTCGTAATGTATATATAGATTTTTTCGTCGAAAAAATAAATTCCTCTGAGTAATCTGTTGTCCTCCACATACGAATTTTCATCAAAATCAAATTTTTCTAGACGATAGATGAATTTCCTTTTAAGATAACGTAGAAGATTTTATGAATGATCGTATATATAGGATTTCAGCAATTTTCGAGGTTCCATTAAGTATGGCTGAGACATTAAGTATACATAAAATATATTCGATTATTCGTTGAAGGAATTGATGACTATTTCTGTCAATTATCGGATCCATTATTGATCGATGCGTATTAAGGTATTTGCTTTCGTAGAATGAATTTTAATGGAAAATTTCTCATCTCATCAATTTCCTAAATGAATCTCGAATATATCGTGATCTTAATTATCGAAGAATTAATGTGTTTTTCTCGATGTTTATACGTGTTATATTTAATGTCTCATATACGAGAGGCAAACTATAAATAGAAAATAGAATATTATCTGTACGTATATTCTGCAAACATCGTTCAAATGTTTGAGAAAAAATATATTTGAGATAATCCATTGAATAATCCATTATCTTTTGAAATACTATAAATTAATTGCATCGAGAAAAATTTTAATTTTAAAAAACATCGAAAAATTTTTGTCTGGAATTTTTATTTATTCGTATTTATCCAGATATTTGAGCGTTTCCAATTATACTATGTATATATATATATGAATATATTAAATATCGATTGACATAGTTTCGTGGGAAAATTATTACGGAAAAGAAATTAATATATCTCAAAGATTGCCGATAAATACGCCCAGCTGGTAAAAATAAAATTTTTATACTTTTCCCAGGATTAAAATATCCTGAATACTTCTCACGAAAATTAATTAATATCAAAGTAATTAGCAATTAATAAAGTTTCGAGATAAGGCAAATAATATTTTACATCGTAACCCGGTAATCCTGAAAATATATCTTGCCAACAAGATGAATGAAACTTTGAGCATCGACTGGAAGAGGAGGAATGTCGATATTGTCCTCGATGAATCCATTTATAGAATAAAATAGGACAGTCTGTGTACGTATAAGCGACTATACTATATTTACAAGCCAAACAAGATATCCTGTTCAATCAATGTTTCGACCCGCGTATAATAAAAATAAATTACGAAATAGAAATAAAATTCTCGAAACGGAATTCCTCTTTAAAATTTATTCCCTCCATGAAAACGTTTAACAAAATAAATTACAATTTACAAAACGGTCATTAATTATCGCGATATTCGGTCGACTTTCGAGCTTATATATCCCGCCATATAACTCTGCCACGATACGTTCGCATTTCCCTCCTCGTCGAGGATCGAACTCGTTCGCACTCGAACACGTGCGGACGCGTGTCGCCGAACAAACGAGCCAACTTTGATTCGCATCACACACGAGGACGCTACGCAACGTGCACGAAATTCCAGCATCGAAACCTCCTCCTCGATGAAACATCCCTCGAAAAGGAGGGATTCCATTTCCATCAAGGAAATTATTCTTCTGTATCGAGAAGACGGAGTGTCTCCTCGAAAGGAGATGGCCGTTCGTTTGTTCTGGGTCAAACATCACGAGCGCGTGTGGAACTTCCTTTGTGGTTGTTCGACATGGGGATGAAAAAAAATGATAAGAGGGAAGGGAGGCGCGTCATTTTCCGGATGTAATCGTGACCTAATATCTATCGAGTGCTCGGAGAGAAAATTAAATTAGACGTCGACCGATCGATCCTCCCCCCGCCGATGGAAAATGTTTAATTGCGTATTGCTCACGGGGAAAATGGTAAAACTAGGTGGTCGATTGGTGTAACTCGCTCGTCGTTAAGTCATAGACGTGAATTAATGCCGTGTAGCCCGCGGTATACGCGAAATGGAATTCTCGTTGCGCCTCGCTCGAAAATCACTTTGCAAACTGTAACAATATTATCGTTAATTGCCACCTTGCGCTCGTAATGTCCCTCCGACAACCGGCCGCGGCAAGAAAGTGGAAAAGAAAAGTGGAAAGTTCGAATTAACGAAACAGCTATTCCCGAATCTAAGTTGAATGAAGAAAACTTTGAAAACTCTTCGAGCAGACACTTTACACCCTATTTTAATTATGCTTTTCACCAAGGAACAACAGATCGACGAGCAACCCCTTCGAGCATTTCATCGAAACGCGTGAAACGAAAATGGTCGTTGGAAGAATTTCCTTGCCCGAGTTTCGATATTATACAGGTTTTCTTTTTCTTTTTTTTTTTTTTTTGTCGATAAGGGCTCCCCCCCTAGCCTGCACAATTTCACCGTCTAATTGCGATTTTAAATGTTTGCGGCGAAATGTATCGTTCGCATGCTCGTTCCCAATTAAAATCGAACAATTTTCAAACAAGTGGCAGAGGAAATAGAAGTGCATATAACGAGTAAAGGAACCAACCGCGTAATAAATCAAACGAATTGGAGAACTCCAATTATCGTAAACCTCCATCGCGGAAAATTTTAACTGCAACTTCTTTATGTACGGGCAAATGTATTTCGCGTTTATCCAATAATATATTCCAACAATTCTCTTTATCTAAATAGAATTTCTGTTACTTGGAATTATACCACGATGATACCACATTTAATCCGAATCAATATATTCGATTGATAACAAGATAAAAGTTAAAGAGCATCCACTTTATAAATATTCGAAGAAGGGAGAAAAGTTTGATGAAATATGGCAGAAAGGAGCATAGCATAAAAACTAACTGGAAATGGGACAATTTTCAACAATCGCGAGAACGATTAAATTGCAATAAAATTTTCTCATTATTTAATTACCCACTTGAATCGACGAAAAATTTAATTCCCTCCATAATGGAAAATTCTATTACTCGTTATTTCTGTTAATTTAAATTCTAAGAAAAAAAGTTTTGGCCGAGAATTAAACAGAATACTTTCGAAAATTTACTCTCTATAGTTTTCAAAAAAATTTCGACTCTTATCCCAAACTCTTACGTAAAACGCTCGTTGAGCGTTCGGCTCAAAGAAAGAAGGGAGAAACAATAGTTTCGCGCAAACTCGCCAAGTTCGACCAAACGGGGTTGACCCGAGTAGGAGCTTCGCTCTCCTACCTACTTGTAATTATTAATTCACACGATAAGCGTTTTATAATGCAACTCACCGTTATTAATCGCGGCGAAAGCGACGGCGCTGAGCAGCCATGCAGCCACGCTGATGGCGGACATCTTCGTTTCCCTCGTTGCAAGTTTCACCTCACATAATACGTGCCCGTTGGACGTTGGGACGAGCTGGAAAGGAGAACGGACACATTGTATTAAAACCGTGTACGTGCGCCCCTAAGATATTGCACGTTCGCCTCTCGTGCGTTCGTAATCTTCGCAGAAGAGGCGACCGTTTCCCTAATATCAAGTTGGATACACTTGACGTGACGTATGCGCGTTCCCACGGGGCTAGTAATAAACTAATTTTTCACTTAACGCTAGATTTATATCCGCCACGTTAAAATGTAACGTGGAAATGTATTGTTGGCAGATTTCCTTTATTCGTCTTTCTTGCGTTTTAAAAATACATTTACCGGGGAAAATTAAGAGGCGAATATATATTTGTAAATTTCTAGTTTTCATTCTATGAAAGTAATATGAGAAGGGATAAGTTTCTTCTTCGAATAAATGCTTGGTAAAAAAAACGTAAGGAAATTTGTTTCTTTATATAAATTCAGTAGTAATAAATACTCGTTTCACTTCTCTCTTCATTTCGTTGCGTTTTTAATATTTTTGAGATCGAATAGATAAAGAAAAATTATTTATAAATGTAATGGAAAATTATAAGAAAGGAGATTTTGTTTTTTGAATTTTTATAACTTTATTTCTTACATCAAAGATATCAATTATTTTGCGCGAGTCGGAAAATAGACAAATAGATAAAAATGAATAATAATGAAAAAGCCCAAGCTATTCCATCAAATTTTTCTATCTGCTTGAAAAATAGCATGAACCAACCAATTTTAACGAACACTCGGAAACGAAAATCGCTCGATAACGAAGTAGGTCACAAGTTTACGCAAACTTTATTACTCCCAAGTTTTATATTCACCTTGGGAGCGCGCCATACGCATAATATTAAGGTATATTAATATACGGAGCAACAAAATATCCTCGTCACAAAGGTTGTCTCGAAGCTCGATCGATAAAACGATACCCATTCTTCAAAGATAGCAACAACCCATCGAGCAACGTAATCGCTCAACAAACATCCCCTTGAAAAGTTCTACGACATCCTCCTCCCTCTCTCATTCCTCGAATCTCATTACCCTTCCTCCAAACTAATTCCAGAAGCGGCTCATCATTTTTTTATATAAAACTTATACCAAAAATAGCGAACGTTCTTCTTCAACCCTTGCAAAATGGTTGGCCAGGGTTCTCTCTGACTCCTGCCCTGACCCTCTTCGCGACGAGGTCCATTTATTCGAATCGCAAGCGACGAGACAAGATCCCTTTGACAGGGTGCAACGGGGCCAGAGAGGAGGAGTTAGAAACAGCATGGGGGAGGCGCGACAATGGAGGAGAGGAGAGAGATGTTAGAGAAGAAGAAAAAATAGAAACATGGAATTAGGAAAAGGGAAACGAATAAAGGGAGAAGTGAGAGAAAGGAAGAAGTAGATGGAGACAGACTTGAGAGAGAGAGAGAGAGAAAGGGGAGGAAAAAAGAGAAGAGGGAAGAAGGGAAAAAGCTATCACTCTATCCGTCCCGTCTACTTTCCTACAAACCTGCACACAACTCAACCAACCCTTCAGATGCACGTTTCCCGCTAGTTCTCGGCTCCTTTCAACCGGCTTCGCTTTTACTTTATGCGCTAGTTGTACATGGACTTTATACGTATATCGTCGCGCACCGTGTGCCACGAAAACCCGAAAATTCCGCTTCGCCATCCCCGTTTCGCGCATTCGTTTACTCAAAATTACGCCGAACCACATTTCTTTGTCAACGAACATCCTTGCGAGCTTTTTCTTTCTTTTTGATTTGATCATTGAATACCTCCTTGTTTAAGGAGAAACGATATTGTCCACGTTAGAAAAGTGAAATTAAAATCGAAAAGATGCGTTAAGATGTGTACAGTATTAGTGGATTAAAAGTTTTTATCTTTCGCAGAAAAGATTGTATATGTTTATAATACTGTTTTTTTTTTAAGAATTAGAAAGGCAAAAGAATATTTATTAAAGAATCTATTTAAAGAAACAACGGGAAGGATTAAGGTTGTAACAATATTAATCTCGACAACCTTGGCAACTCCAAGGATTTCGATAGCAATCTTGCTCGGTATTAACTTAAATCTTGTTTCGAAGCTGTCTGTATCCAGCTTCAGCTAGCGAGACTTATTGTTAACTAAGTTTACTTTCGTAAACAATTGAATTGTACAAGAAACATACAAACTTTACTAATGTCTACGTGACGTGTACATACTTAAATATTCTGCAAATAGATATTAACTCGATTTACATATATAATATGTAACAATGTGAATCAAGTTAATTATAAAATAGCAATTTGAACGAGGATATAAATGACTATTGATATTTTAAAAAGTGTTCGTTTGTATAAGCTTTTTTAATTTATGAAAGAATTTAAATCAAGAAAAAAAAAACAATTCTCTCGTTTTATAAAATTAATGTATATTTGAGAAGAAAAATATTATAATTCATTCAATTTAAGAACAAAAGAGAATCTCTCTCAAGTGAAAAATCTTTAAACTCTATCATTAATTATTACTTCCCAACTTCAATGAGAAGAAAGAAGTATTAAACGATGTACAAAAACTGAATGAGATTGCATAAAGAAAAGCCATATGTCTGAAAGTAACGCAGACGAATTCACTTTCTCAAACGTTTACTTATTAAATTCCTTCCATCGAGTCAAATATTAAAGATTAAAGAAGAAAACACGTTTAATTCTTTACACCATGTAAATAATGATAAATGAATAAACCTTTCTTTCATAAACGAGGAGAATCACCTGTGTACAATTCATTCTATTTATTTATTTCGGCGAAAAATTGTCAAAAAAAAATACAATATCCATAGAAATCTTTTATTTGTCGCGATTGATTTCTAAGAACAAGATTCGAAAAACGAAACGTATCATTTAACTCTACTTTCCTCTATTCTACGCATCCCATATTATAAATAAACCGCCATAAATTCACAGAGAAATAAAACACATGTGTGTGTGTGTGTGTGTATATATATGCGCGCGCGTAAATGCATTTTTCACTTTGAAAACAAACTTACACCTGACATAGTTTCCACAAAACGTGATCTATGATCTCGCACGTGTTCCTGCGCGTATTTATCACGTGGCAATGTTAAAGTGGAGAATTGAGGAAAAGCCTAGCCCCTCTGAATAGCTTCATATTTTAGTCAGTCGCGGAAACAACGATAGAGATCTCGCGATTTTTTAACGAATTCGTCGCTTTCGCGCGCGAAAAGCAGAAAATGGCGAGAAGAAGCGAGCGGGTGAAGATAGAAGGAGGGCCACGTTCCCTTTGCCAAAAAAGCGGAAATAAAATAGGAGAAATATCTATCCGCTCTTACTCGGATAAACTCCGAGTACACATAGCGGGTTTCGCTTCCTGCGTTCGTAATAAATCAAGAAAACTCTATTTAAAGGGGAGGAAATGGAAGAGAAGGGTCGGAACGTGTACGCAATCGTGTAATAGTATTATTTTATTTCCCTTTTTCGACTATCGATATGCCCGCCGAGCGAAATAATTGAATTGTAGCGCTAATTGCGCTTACGCAATCGAATTTCGCGAAAAAACATCGATTAACGCAATTTTATAGGGACATTTTATCGATGCAGAATAAAAAGGTGTAATTAATTAAATGGAAGACCGATTGAAAACGCTTCACATTTCGAGGCTCATATTTAAACATTTCGTTAGAAATAAAATTCGTCATTTCGTTAATTTTTAAGATCAATGAAAATATTGTTGAAAATATTCTCGATTTTCTTTGACATCCTTCTAATTATTCCAATTTTATTTATTATTTTTAAATCAAGTCGAAGTAAAATGCGCGAAAACACGTATGCGAAAGGGGGTGTCTTCCTTTATTTTTTTTTTTTTTTGATGCAAGTGGACAAAAAAAAAATTGGAGAAAGAAACAGAATTAAATTATTAAAGGAAAATTTTAATTCGAGAAAGATGCTTGATTTCAAGTTGCAAAGAAAATAATGTTCGTCACGATGACAAAAGATGCAGTTTCGCCCCGGTGTATTTTTGTGATAATGATATCAACCATAATTTAACCAGTATGCACGGTGAGCATGAAGTAACATCAGCAAAAATAATAACGGTGTTCCCTACTGCTAGAATATGAAACCATTTCCCTGCGTAATTTTTACTTTCTCTACCCGTGCAAAATATTCCATGCCATCTCCGACTCTTTTCATCTTTTTTTTTTTTTTCATCCTTCCATATCGCGGGGAAACTTTTTGATCCTGCGTTTTAAAATTCATTAGCGTCGGTCGGTCAAAAAGTAAACGTGTAATTTTTGTAATTTCATTCATTGTATGAAAAAGCGTGTAAAAGAGAGAGAGAGAGAGAGAGAGCAATACAATGCAAAAACGTATTATATTAATTTCTCGATGGATAGGGCGAGGTCAAAAATGGACGGCGCATGTTCTTTCAAACAGTCGTAATTCATTGGCTGAAGCGGCCGTTTATTTAAAACTTTCCGTTCTCTGTCTTTGATCTGTCGATGAGATTCGACTGAAAACTAAGGAATAAAATTATTAAAAGTAACGGGTGAAATTGATCATTTCTGTGAAAATTTTTTAATCTCGAATCTGCGAAATTGCTTGAAACGGACTATTACTCTTTTTCATCGTTTAATTTCATCGAAATAAATATTCGCGTCTCTTTGATTATAAACCTTTTAAATTAACTTTGTAATCACGTTTCTTTTACGCTTCATTAACTTCTATAAAAGAACTCTGTTTCTCTCTTTCATTGTTTACTTGAAAATTACATGGATACAGAAATTTATATTAATTTTTGTTCCATGGATAACAACTACTGCAAAATAGATTATTTTAATAAGAAAAAAATACTGTGTATTTTTATTCCAAGCCCTCTTATAAATCTACAGAAAAATATTACACAAGTTAAAAATCCAATTAAGAAACTTCAAATTTATTACGTTTCTTCAATAAGTATTCATTGAATCCATCGAAAGAAAAATCACGCCAAAGAATAATTCACAACACGTGTTACCTCAAACTAGTACGTCGACAAATTATTTGTCGATAGATATAATTTCAATATCAAGAAAACCGCGATTATAAAACACATTCGGGGATAAAAAGAAAAGAAAAAAAAGAATTTCGCGAAATTGCCCGTCTGCGTGAAACGTATGCAACTTTTTCAGAACATTTCCATAATTTAAAACGGAAAGTTAAATTACCTTAGCACAGACTGAGCAAACAGCCGGCATAATTTAGCCATTCGTTACCTTTCTAAGCAAAAAACAGACGCGATATTCGTAATTACCGTGCAGTAATTTAGCGCTTTTCGCGAAGAATGCAAGATCATCTGGCTCATTTTTGGTTTTCAGATGCGTGAACAAACAATAGGAACGCGAGTAATACTCTAAACGGGCGATTTGCCACCACGAATCGACAGTTTGCGAGCTAATCTGTCGAATAAATGCCAGCGCGCGTAATGCGCTTGTCCGGGTAACCATCGTGCGAAAGATAACGCGTACACGCTAAAACAGGATCGTTTTAATTTTATCAAACGAGCGATAACCGCAAATTCCACCGCGAAATCGCGTAAAAACAAATTTTCGTGTCGCGCCCCCTCGTCCCACGCATTTATTGCTAATCCCACCGAATTGGCAATTCATCATTCCTTCCTTTATATGGATAAAAACATTCTCTCTCTTCTTCACGCTGATTTTCACCGTAAATCATCCGTGCGTTATTGAATCTCGTGTATTTAGCGTTTATTAGATACCATAATTCTGTAAATTTATCGTCAATTATGTGTGCGAAACGTCATTCAATCGAAGCTTCGATTTATCGTATTTTAATTTATGGCGATACAATTCGAAATTTGCGATTTAATCAAGACTGATTCAACCCTAAAGTAAACTTAATAAATCATGACGTACGGTATTTTAATGTGTAGGAGAATGAAATATAGAACTAAGTATAATTGATCGTGTATGCATTATCGTACGCCGTGTTTGACAGAAAACGAACGACCATTATCCAAGCCAATCATTATACTAATCGATCATTTGTAATAACTCGTGTAACATTAAAGCACCGATGCCAATCTAGTCGCAAATAAAGAGACAACGGTTGTTTACCTCGATCGCGCATGCAAAATTCCAAAGTGAAACGTTTCGATGAGGAGAACGTCATTTGTATGATTGAACGCACTACATATTGTCGAGAAGTACCCGCGCGATATGTAGGTTGATCTGTTAATAGTATTAATCAGATATACGAGTTCACGTTCAGTAAAAGCGGCACGACACGAGCAATCAATTTTAACAATGCCGTGTTAAATAATATATTGCAAAAATTACGTATAGTATCGATAGCATGCCATGGAAAATGGGGTTGATTCGCCATCCAAGTTGCTATGCAAAGAAACTTTCAATAAAGTTCACGAGCAGTTTGCATTTTTATCCTTTATCTTTATTTTAAATTTGGAATATCAGCCGGAAAACATTGAAAAACTCGATCGAATCGTCGATGCAATCGAAGCGAAAAGAAATTGGCAATGAATGTTTCCCCATCGATTCACTGGCATGGAACTTTATTGAAGAGAAAAATGCGGTAGTTCGTCTTACCTATTGCCGTTGCTATGCCGTTTTCATCTCTCCGTCGTAGGTACGTCACAGGTTGAAAAGGCTGCTCACTTTTTTCCCATTTTTTTTCTCACTTATCCTTCTACGATTATGTCCTCTTTCCGCACGCAACACAATTTCTCACTCGCGAAAAAACGTTTAACGAAAATCTGATCGAACTCTCTTGTTAAGCCGCCGCACACGCGAATTCAACCACAGAAAACACATCGATACTGTTTTTTCTTCTATCCTTTCCACGATCGATATATCGAATCGTTCGAACGGAAAACACTCCCGTCAATTCTATTGTCGCACGATGCCCATTGATTTTTTATAGGTTATATTATTACCTTCTTCGCACTTTGGCCGTGTCACAATCTTGCTCGTACACCTTCTCCTGCCGTTGTCTTTACCCGTCGTTAATTAATTTTAGACACAAGCACGACAATGAAGAATCTCAGGGGTATTTTAATTAAAACTGAAAACTGAACAGCGCACTTGACCTTTCTCACGAGAAATTTAATTGAAACTCTTTCGATAACGACCCATGACGGTTACGCGTACATGCGTCGATTAACTGTACACTCGTGTTTCGCATATTCGACGTTCTTTCACGAACATTTCAACTTTCGATCCTATCGATAGATCGATTGCAGCGCACCTTCGATTCTCGATCGCACACAACGCTACGGTGGATATAACGCGAAACAAAAATTCAAATCTTTCTCCTCGATCAAATATTGCTAGTGAATATGCGTTCTAATAATTATTTCCACATAATAACATTTTCCAACAGTGTTATAGATATCAACAAACGTATCACTTAACCTTCCAAGTTTCAATATAAGATTTATTTTTAACACTGTGCTCTTTCTTGTGACACTCGAGAGGATACGTCCTTCAATCGTATATATTTTATTTTTATGAAGACACGAAACTTAATTCGACCTCATGTACACAGAATCTAAGCGAGATAACGAACACTTGCACATGAAATTCAACGAACGTGTCAATCGCGAACAAAAAACGTTCGAAACTAAAGATTAAACGATCCTTTCCCACTACGTATCGCGAATCACCGATCACGTGATTAGTGTCATTTCACGTTAAATACGCGTTTACTATCGATTATTTATCACGAGAAAACCATTACGATTTCGAAACAAGTGATTCTTACGAATAATTCTTACGCGCGTGTATACGTGTACGTACGTGTACGTGATGATTACGAAATAAGATCCGACCGTGTCGCGGTACGACAGCAAACTGACGTCCTGACGGGTTGCAGCGCCCCAACGACGGTCGTCCGGTGAACCATCCACCACCGTTTCACCGCAGGAGACCCGCCACCCCCTCACCTTACTATCCCTTCCATCCATGCCCCACTACCTGAAGCTTCTAATCGCAGGCTGTTGTACCGTGCACGTGAGAGTTTCGAAGCTTCTTTTTTTTTTTNATCACATTCTTCGTAAGATTTAAATCAAAAGCGTGCAAAGACGAAGGATACAGTAAGTACTATTAATTTTCTGTCTTTTTCTTTCTCTTGATAGTATTTCTAAGATTAATAATATTAAGAAAATTTATTTGAAATTTTGCGTTTCTATGAATCTATTATTTGAATTATAAAATGTTTATGAATAATAAATAAATGCAAAATAAATGCAAAATAAATACGTTTGATACTCGATATTAGCAATATTGTTAAGATCAAATATGATATTTTTATAAATACTGATTTTATACATGATATTTAAATTGTTTGATTTTATATTTTTATAGGTTATAATATTTAAATTAGTTGAACGATTAAGAAAACCTTATTCGAATGCTATATTTTATCATATATTTTTTTTTTATTCTCTTAATTGATTTAAAATTTATAAATTTATAAAATTTCTCTCTTTCTTTTCTGATTTATCAATGAAATCAAAATAAAATTACATTCTTATATTTTTGTTGTATATATTAATCTACTTGAGAATAAAAATTTCAACAAATTACATGGAAACTATGCTTTATATATGAAAATAAATTATTGATTGCACATAATATAATATAAAAAAACAAATTTATTTTCTCATTTTATATCGAAATATCAAAACCAATTTACGAAAAATTTTTATAACATCACCGTGTCATATGCACCTCGATATATCTTCCTAAAATATTTTTAGTTATTGAACCTGGTTATTTGCGGAATTATCGTATTGATTCTATAATATATATATAACTAAAACAAAATTACACTATTTTGATCTATTTTAAATTACGGATTTACATATTCAGAATTTAAATTATAACTATCATTGTAATTTTGTTATTCAGAATGGTGAGAATTAAAGATAAAAAAGTTAATTCAAAATGAAAAAGATAATATATACAATTTTTTAATCAATGCAATTTAAATCATTCTTTATAATTATAATAGAATAAAATAAAATTCAGAATAAAACGTCATATTTTCATTCATACTTACAATCATTCTTATGATTTCTTTGAAACAAGCGTTATCACCTTACTTTTAAATTCACTTTAAATTACATTTATTAATCTCAAAATGATATAAATAGATTATTTACAAGTTTTTAGACTTTCTAACATTTATTGATCAATAAATTTTACTGTTTTTGTTTTTTTTCTTTGAAAGAAATTTATCTAATTGTATATAAATAATTTTCAACACTTGGTTTTCTCAAAAAATATATTTCTACGTGCACTGTAATTTAATGGTATTAAAGTAATATTGCGTTACGTGAATGAATTAATTGCATAAATTAAAATCTGTACGATACAGGATGTAACCTCGCGAAAAGCAAGACTGAACACCTGTGTCATGGTCTAATTTCCAATTAAGACGTTATTAATACCGAGGTCGGAACAAAACGATCGTTATATCTCTTGAATTATATTATAATTTACGTTTGAATCTATTCCCGTGTAGAAAGTTTGTTATAAACAGAGCATACATTCCAAGCAATGAAAAAAAATAAGTACATATTTTATAATAGGTGTTATTGGCAAATATCCCAGTAATATGTTTAAAAATCCCCATAAATATGTTTAAAAAAGAATTCCTTTCATTTGATTAGAAATTTTATACGAATGATTTTGGCAAGAAACTAACATTTAAAAAATTTTAAAAAATAAGCACATTATTATATAACAACAAACGCAAAATCTCTAAAATTTTTAATTTGTTCTAAGAACTTGTATATTTACGTTGATCATAATTTTAATGAAAATGGAACCAAAACTATTCTCAATAAGAAATATTATTTGTTAAAAAAAAAAGAATAAAAAGTGAATTATTTTAAAAAAAAATTTCAAAAAATTCGTAAAATCATCGAGAATAATTTTTTAATTGATTAAATTAACAAAAATAATAAGCAAACATTATTAATGATCTGAGAATAACTCTTTTCACATACTAAAAATAAATAATAATAAACTAAAATGTTATATTTTGTTCTCATCTATGAAATAATCTCTATAATCAATATTAATAATAATTTTACGTTGATAACTTTAAACTAATGTATTCTTGAATTTCAAAATTCAATATTTACATTCAATATATGAAAAAACTCGCACATTCATATCGAATGTGTTTCTAAAAATGATAAAAATCGATTTTACGTCGAAAAGATTGATTGTAGGATTTGGCATTTTTTTGTTCCCCTTGGTACTATAAGCTCCTAAAGTCTTGGGCTTTTTTTTTTTTTTTTTTTTGATATCCTGTACGTACACAACGATAAATCACGAATAACGGCCATTTTATCATTGAATATGAAGCAATTCGATCGCAGTATCCGATATTTGAGCGGTCGGTTGGAACCAAGGAGCGATGCACTACTTTCTAAAATTACTCATCACCAACTTGTTTCATCAAGTTTCCATGAAAAACTTGAGGAAAGAGAAAAAAAAAAAAAAAAAAAAGTTATCGATGGACGATGTTTACTTAACAAGCGCGAAATTCATGGACACGAATGGTTTATTCCGTTACCCTTGGGAGGGTTGAAAGGTGGATGGAACAGAGGGTAGGTCGTTTCACACAGCAGCGCCTCGCTTAATTACTAGTTACTAGTAACAGGAGTTAGGAACGTTTAGCTCACAGTTCACGCTATCCAACAAAAGCTTATATCGTTATACGACGAACTATTCCCATTGCTAGCTTAGATTCAACAGCGAGGCTTCACCGTACCGAGATTCCTATTACTTCGAAATCATATCACCTGGTGAAACCACCTTCGAGTTAGTAGTTTCCGAACTGTAGCTAGCTTAGTTTACAACATAATTATCCCCGGCGCTAACTTTCAGGTACGAATTAACAAAATATATTGATGCAGGTACATTATTATGTAGAACCCGTCGCTACGCGTCTCGAGCATGCGAGCATGGCAATGAAACATTGCTCCCAAATATCGTCGCGATATCGTGTTAACTAAAGAGAAACAGATGGCTAATATTAATTTGAAAACTTGCGTCTTCTCATTCCTTATCATTTTTTCCAAACGATCTTAATAAAACTTTTGTTATAGAATTTAAAGTTCACTGAAATTTTATATGTAATTTCATTATTGAATTCATAGTTGCTAGGTATTTGTTTCTCTTCGATATCCAAATGTTTTGTAATCAGATACGCGCAATCACGTATAATCAAATATATTCGTTTAGCTAAACTCGTATATTTTATTTATTGTTTTCCATTGCCCAACAACTTTTTCTCGTACAATGATCGTTATCCTAAGCAATAAGGATACAGAAAAAGATTTCTTTCTTCCAAAATGCGACCTCGATTTACCAAAATACCCAATATTCCCTATATTCGAACGAGTTTGCTCCTAGTTGCACGCGAGATATCGATCTCGTTTCCCGTTGACCGTAAATCCAAACAACGAGAAAAATCACGCTATCGACACCGCGTACACTGTCGAAGTCGATCGTACGTATCTTCTATCCGATTTTCCTCGAATCAGCGCTCGATAAATACAAATACAAATACAAATAAGTTTAAATTCAAGTTTTTCGAAGCTCATCTAGGAGAAGCTTTTCTATATGGGTTTAAACCCGATGTCGTCTCGGATCGAAGGGATGTGGGATAGGTTCCAACAGCTGTTGAGAGATAGGTGAAAAAAATGAGATATTCGGCAAGTAACAGCGGCAATTTAGCCCGAGTACATCCCTTGTCGCCTTTAGCAAGGCTTCCAGGACCCGTGCTACTGTAATACTGAACACAGTTTCCTCGGTAGGGCTGTATCCACACGCCTACGCGGCCCATGTAGATCGACCAGGGAATGACGATACTGACCTACACCGGGCCGGTTAGAGTTGGCCGGCATCCGTTAGCCGTGGACTATACACACGTAGATTGGATCGGACATTGCACACCGTCAGCTCAGTTTCTGAACAAGGAAACTGCGTCCACTGTGCTGTCCAATAGGATACGGACTAACGCGACCACCCGAACATTCGGGTTATCGAGTTGTAATGTACAGTACGAAAGGCAATCTAGATTTCTCACTGACAAGATCGGCCCTGGAATTTCTGTCAATTTCGACGCCTCGGGCCGATTAATTGGGAATAAACGATAAAATTTCAGAACAGATTTTAATATTATAACAATTTAATATTTTAGAATTTAATATTTTAACGATTTTATTAAAATATTTATTTATTTTTTATTTATTTGTTTGATTGATTTATTTATTTTATATTTATTTATTTTTGACTTGCAGAGGGATTTAAAAATAGGGGAGAAGGGGGTAGAAGAAGATGACAATTTGATGTGATCATCTTTTGAAAATCTATAACTATTTATTACGTTCAATATAGGAATTAATGTTAGTTAAATGTAGGAATTCGTGTTCGTTTGCAATTAAATTACGCGATCCATTAACAGATAAGTGCGAAGAAATCGATTTTGATCTAGATTGGCCAAATAAATGTATCATTTGCGAATTTCTTTATGTTTGAAAAAATAAAGTTTCGTGCATTGCTTTCGAAATTATTAATCTTCTCTTCCTTTTTGCTTAATATTGCAATTTAAAAGAAATATAAAGAAATGTATAACATATAGATTTGAAACAACAGGTTTATATCGCGCGATAATTAATTTTTATTGAGAATCAGTAGAATTATTTGCATTCCATTTACGTTCAAAAGTATAATTTTAAGGATAAGATGGTTGAAGCATAATTTCAGTTCCATGGAATATTTGTAATTTAACCGGTATCGTTAATCTCGTCGGAGAATCTGACAAAGTTTTTACCCCATCAAAGTTCCTGATACATTTACTTGGCCAATCTAGATCAAAATCGATTTCTTCGCGCTTATCTGTTAATGGATCGCGTAATTTAATTGCAAACGAACACGAATTTCTACGTTTAAGTACGATATGGTATTTCATCCATTGATTTGACTATAATTTGTACACATAACTTTTGGATATAACGTACAAAAGTTTTCATAATATTGAACGAAACATTGTGAGCTATAATGAATCATATATGGAACAAATTTTTTACCAGTGGAATATCATTTCGAGGGGAAGAAATCAATTCTCACAAATTTCAATATTATTTTGACTTTTTTTAAATATATCTTCGTGATATAGAGTAAAATTTTAAATTAAAATATTTAAATTTTTAATACTATAATACTGTCTCCTTGTTGTAAAGAACATTTTCAAGTGAATTTGTACATGAAACGTAAAAAAGAATGATTTCTCGAATTCAGAGATTTTCGAAAAATAAATTACTCTGCATGCATGCATTTTCATTGAAATCAGATTTTCCAAGATAAACGAATTAAAATACGAGATAGTATATAAAGACTTTTGTGACTGTGTACGTATGGCGAGGAAAATAAAAAAATATTACCAAAATATGCAGATATTTTTTTTATTTTTATAAACTAGCATAAACCAAGGATAATCATTTAAATGATAACAAGACCTCGTTTGCATTTATCTTTACTCAAGAACTGCTTAAATATTTGCTGTCGAAGGGGAAAACAGAGATTAGCGATTGATTTGAACGTTCCTTGGAGGAAAATCTCCGCAAGAAGCTTGGATTAATTGAAAATATTTTCGACGAATTGATATAATCTTTCAGACGCGAACCACTTTGAACTCGTATCTTTCTTGGATTAAGTAATCGCGAAATTTAAAAATTTCTTATCGAACTAATCTCTTAATAAATAATCTTAATTTTGGAAAAGGGGAATAAATACGGATTACACTTTTTCGTGATTATTCCACGAAAGCGCATATACGCGTGATTCAACATTTATACGAGAAATAACGAAACGTGTATATACATTTCTTAGACAGCTTCATGCGATGAAAAATTCTTAAAATTTTCAATTCATTCTATTTTCAATTCATACCATCGTACCTTCGTACCATCTTTTCATCATTTTGCACACGAGTAGTCATCTTTCAATGAGCGAACAGGATTCCGCGGCGACTCATTAGTTCCCACTAATTTTACGAAAGAATCACAATCTTTTTATAAGGAAAAAAAGAAAAGATCGTAAACCGCATCGCATTCTTTCGACGTGGATTTTAATGAAAGCGTCGTCCCATCGTGAAAAAAATAAAATGATTCCACGATACTCCACGGAATTGGGACTACGTATGATATTGAATCTGAATTCATGAAGGTCGTTTAACCGAAAAAGATCGACGCGATCTTCAGAGATTTCAACTTCTTGAATTTCTCCTGCTCTTCTCCGCGAGGAGAAGCGTGGAAGTTTCTAACGGCGTTAAAGAAATGGATTCGTAAATGAAACGACTAGTTGCTTCTCTTTCACCGTTATCTTTCACCTTCGATTTCCGTTTAAGTGCCAATTGTGCGCGCCCCATTGCCCCCCATATCACTTAAGGAGAGAAACCAATGTTTTAACGCGACATTTTTAGGAAAATGTCTTTCTACGAATTTTACGAATCGAAATGGAAAGTCTGAAACGGTTTAGACGGTTCGTTGAGCTTTGATGCTCGACAATGGTGATGCGGTCGTTGATCTTTCTATTTTCCTATTCGAAAACTTCTTAACTCTCGATCCCATAATTCACAAAGTTCTTTTCTTCTAAACAACATTCGATTTCTCGCCATTTTCTTTTGCCTTTGCAAGGTAAAGAATATTGAAAATAATCTAGAAATTAAACTATACCTTTGGAAGATAAAGAATATTGAAAATAATCTAGAAATTAAACTATATTTAAACTAAATTAAACAACATTCGATTTCTCGCCATTTTCTTTTGCCTTTGGAAAGTAAAGAATGTTGAAAATAATTCTATCCAGAAATTAAACTATACGTTAAATAATTATATTAATCCTCTCCCTTCCTATTCGAAAACTTAACCCTCAATCCCATAATCCACAAAGTTCTTTTTTTCTAAACAACATTTGATTTCTCGCCATTTTTTTTTTTTGCCTTTGGAAGGTAAAGAATGTTGAAAATAATTCTATCCAGAAATTAAATTATACGTTAAATAATTATATTAATCCTCTCCCTTTCTATTCTTAACCCTCAATCCCATAATTCACAAAGTTCTTTTTTTCTAAACAACATTCGATTTCTCGCCATTTTCTTTTGCCTTTGGAAGATAAAGAATATTGAAAATAATCCAGAAATTAAACTATACTAGTTAAATAATTATATTAATCCTCTCCCTATTATATTATAATTAGTTCTTCGAATATTTTTATCTTTTGGAAAATCGTACTAGACTCAAACAACTTACACACATACAAATAATTATGAAACAGATAGATTCATATAACACGATTCTTCATTTCACTACAAACTCAAATATTATATTATAATTAGTTCTTCGAATGTTCTTATCTTCTAATTCTTATCTTTTGGAAAATCGTACTAGACTCAAACAACTTACACACATACAAATAATTATGAAACAGATAGATTCATATAACACGATTCTTCATTTCACTACAAACTCAAATATTATATTATAATTAATTCTTCGAATATTCTTATCTTTTGTATTAAAGTATTAAACTTACACACGTACAAATAATTCGATTATCGAACAGATAGATTCATGATACTCATTATAGGATATCGATGAATGAATTCATTCATCAAACGTTAAGAGGAGAGAAAGCTCGAATGGCAAAACAACCCCCCTTAAAAACGATGCCTGGACGTTAATTCGCGAATCAGATTCGAAATTAGCGAGCGGGCTGGTTGTGACGGATGACGCCATAAATTTCGTCATGTGCGCGAAGGGATAGGTGGATTTCGTCGACGGCGGGACCCGCGATGACTGCTTGTCACCCGCTCACCACGGCAATTGTCAGCTTATGCGGAACGAGCAGATATTCTCTCGTACACGGGGCGTGGAACATCCCCTCGGTTAACTCTAATAAACACGTCGTAAACCGGTATTATTATACAAGCACCGACAAAGGTTTCCAGCAGAGGAAATTAACAACAAGTGCACTCGCACGGTGTTTCGCCACTTTGCGCGCCACCGCTCGATTGGCCATCCAACAACCGAATTCCTTATCGTTAATTTCGGCAGGGAATTTACCGAGCCTCTCCTCTATCTCCGCGATCTAATGAAATTTTAACGTTCACTGCTCCGCATTTGTTTCCATACTGCTGATTCAATTCGAAAGTATTTTCCTTCTGTTTCTGTTTTTTCTAACTTAAAGAAACTTGATCAAAGGTATTCTAATTTTATAGTTTTGTTTATACAGGATATTTAACAATATTAAAAGTAGTAAAATTCATTTTTCTCGATCGACGAAGCAGAATATCGAGGAATCGGGGAAATTTATGTAGCAGAATCTACGTAAATTCGATAGTAGGATTAACGAGATGGCCAATGACATTTGATAAATTACGGTAATCGATTATTACTTTCCTAATAAAGTAATATCCGCAGGATAATAATAATCCATAAATTAAATATCCCGTAAAATTCGGTCAAACTCTGAACAAAAACGTCGTCGTTTCATCACGAGCTCCCCAACGAGGATAAATCTCGAGGCGATCCTCCCGGCTAATGCGATTCCCACGAATTTACCCCGCTTTCTCCGATAAACCGCAACCATGTATACATATATATATACACACACACACACATATAATACATACCCATCCCAATTTATGGAACGAAATTCAACACGAAACCGCGAAAATCTAATTTACGTAATTTTTAAACCCCCTCCCTCCCTTGCCTCGTCGATCCATTATCATCTCTTATTTGCCCGAAAACGATGAAGCTTCGAACGAATAAAGGTAAAATCCATTATCCCTGACAAAATACCCAGTGGTGCAGGGGACTCTATCAAGCGTCTTGCCCAGTGAATAAAACATCCTTATATTACGCGGTGGTGTGCTATCCGGCCACCACTTGCAATCTAGCGGGTCGGCAATAATCATTAGCCATTAGCGCGGAACGGTTGGAATACTAAAGGAGGATGAAGGAAGGAAGGAAGGAAGAGAGAGAGAGAGAGAGAGAGGGAGTGTAAGACGGAAGGGGAGGGGCTGGCGGAGATACGAGAGTTTAAATAACTCGGTGGAGGGATAGATAAGGGAGCCTATGCCAAATCGTGCCGAGGAAGTTGCGCTTTGGCGCGAAGTTGGCGTGCTCGTAAGCACTATTGTTTCCCTCGTCGCGTCGATTGCTTCGACATAAGCCCACCACGCGTCCCCCTGTTATCGGTACCCGCCCTCTTGCTCGCTCCCCTTCTCCTCTTCCTTCTGCCTCTCAAAGGGGGAGGGAGGAGATCCAGCGAGTGGAAACTGCATTTAACGCGGCACTATCCACTTCTGTTGTGGTTGCATTGGGATTCTGATTTAGGGGGAAAGTTCGAAGAAGAAGCCGGCTAAGTGGTTCTCCGAAGCGTGGCCGCGTTCGAGCGCGGATAAAGATGAATAAATCATGCGGGTTAAGTATACAAGGATATCGGGCCGCGTGTGTGCATTGGCGGCCTCGATGAGATAGACGTGGATTGACCCGCCGCGGAATGGAATATCAAAGACGGCGCGATGATGGCTCTGTGTTAGCTCTTCGACCTTTGGGAACGCCACGCTTCGAATTTACGTTTCTCTCCTTTTTCTCTCCCCCTCTGCTCCTCGATTCAATATTTATCGCGCACTTACCGCGCTGATTAACGCTACGCGTCCCGTTTCGAAGGGACGTTGGTTCTTCGTCGAGGTGGCGTCTCTAGGAGAAATTCATTATTCCCGTGCAATTCTTTTGTTCTATAAAGATAAAGGGGAAGAAAAGTTACGATAGTTGCATGTTCTTCTTCTCTTTTTTTTTTTTTTTTTTGGAGTTTTCGTACTCTCGTTAAGAGTGGGAAGACTCTTGGAGTTTGATCGAAACATAATTTTCGCGTGAATACCGTGTCTCCAGTATGTGGAAGAAGAATTGATAAACTGTTCTTCTTAGTAGAGGGGCAGCAAAGTGTCGATGAAACGTTTGCTTCGACGATTCGTATTTTTCACGAGCAAAAGAAGCTAGGTTCAGTGACATCGATATTAAGTGGTTGACGAAGTGAAGGAATTCGTGTGTTTTGTGATAAATATTCTATATGATTTAAAAGTTTCATCAACTGTTTAATTCCAATATAACTGATTCAACATTAAATATACTATGCCTGATCAAATAAGTTTTAAGAATTATAATAATTATTAACGATTTTTATCCTTCTTCTTCTTATCGTAGAATGCCTACTTTATTAATTAACTTTAACTTTTTTTCAATTGTTCATAAATCATTAACATCCAATTAAAGATAATCGGAATTCTATTGCAGTGGATAATTAGCAACAGATTGTTTACTCCGCGTAACAAATTTATAGACGATTTAACGTTCGATATCCGATACACAAATGGATACACCTGCATTACAACAATATTCCAGTAACGTTGCATCGATTTCTTTGAAACCCACTTCTACAATTTCTTTGTTCGAAAGCATGGTAAACAGCGTTACACGACATAAGGAAAAGGAGAACTTGCGTTTGATTCGAGCAACCTTTGAAAGGAACACGGCTTTGTAGCACGAAATGATGCGTGTCTTCGTATCGATAATTACCAAGTCACGCTAGCAATGACGAAGCGGAAAATTAAGCGGAATAAATGCGTTCCCATCTGAATTTTCACGAAAGTAGGACGGTAATTAGATCAGAAAGAGAATTTTTTTTTTTTAAAAAAACGAAGATGGAAACATCTTCCTTTCGCTTTCGAATTTTGATCGACAAATATGATATGATCTCGATTCTAAGCCGATTCGAAATGGACGAGAAACGGTAAACAAATCTCTGCCTAGAGTACTCGAAACCGATTTTCCGGGTGGACGATGCTCGGTGCATGCAACAACGAGAGGGTTGTTGAAAGAAACCTATCTGCGACGGACAGTTGAAAGTGATGCCGAAAGTTGGAGCAACGGGGTCAGAAAACAGTCGTTAAACCGAAGAACCTGTTCTTGCCCACCAGCGATGGAGGAGCCGAGAAGAGAAAAGAACCCGTCAACTTCACCCTTTTGCTTCCCTCTCCAACGTGCGTTTCTCTCAGAGCTGCTATGACAAATCACTCTCGCGCGAGTTGACATTTCTCTCCTAATCTGATTTACAAGTCAAAGCTAATGCTTACTTATAATTTAAAAAAAAAGTAACAAATCTACAATCGTGCAATCGTGTTTCTCATCAGCAAAATGCGATGGGCAACAAGAGAATGCACTAATTCGATTGATGGAATAATATCTTAAGTTTCTAAGTCGATACACATTTAGTTATTACGTAAAAAACCATTCTACTAAAGTAGATCTTGATCAAATCCACACACGTGAAAAATTTAGGAAAGTAGAGCATGGTTAAATTAGATCTCCACTCGGTCCATTGGAAAGATAAGATAGGAACTGCTGCCAAATAAAATCAAGCGCATGTTGAGCTACATATTCTACAAGCAGGAGATCATGGGCTAGAAAAATAAAAAAAATAGAATTAGAATGAGTCACGTGAGTCACGTAGTTTAAACTACCCTAAAAAGACAAAGAATGGGAATCGCATCGGCAAGAAACACTGGAATAAAATCAGATATGATTTTATTTATACGATAACTAACTAGACGCCAGAGACCCAGAAGAAACGAGATCCAAGATCAAAATTCAAAGATGACACATTCGTGTCAGTCGTGTCACTATAACTCATACAAAAATAAGTTCGTAAAAGTTATGACGTCATATCTAGAAATCTATTTAAAGGTTGGATCTAATCCTAATCTGTTTGTCCATCTGGGGATTCTCACTCGACTTACCTTACCAATCTTCACACTTTCTATGATTTAAAAGTTTCATCAACTGTTTGATTCCAATATAACTGATTTAACACTAAATATACTATCAAATAAGAAATCTATCCACCTATATCTGACTATATCTATCTAGAAATCTCACTTTATCGAATAGGTTGATTACGCAACTGGAGATCTCTACTTGCTCGAGAGTCTATCCGATAGAAATGTTCTCGCACATGGGTGTACATTCTGTTGCCCTAGGAAATTCGTTAGCAGAACGGTATAAAGATAAGAGGAGCGTCCGCACCTTTAATGTCTTGCAGTAATTAGAGATTGGAACTGCTAATGACTTCGAGACAAGTCATTATTCCTTTTGTATTCCTTCCGCCAACTAACTTTACAGTGGTATCTTCACAACAGTGTCTCCCCCCCGGATGTTCAAACTCACATGGCGAGAAAGATCGGATATTATCAAGTTTGATACTATCCTTGCTTGTTTATGTTCCCAAATTGCCATTTTCTACGTTGTATGCGCAATATTGTACGAAATCTGAATTTATTTACGATCTATTTTACTTTCCTTTCGTATTATTTATATATTTATGTCGTTCGAAGTGGATATTGAAAAGTTTTTTCTTACCATCTTTGGGCAGACAAAAACAAAACATGATTGTTTATATAAGATTGGTATATTTATAGGTTTGAATCTTGATTTTTTTCTTGTGCAGGAATTTTCAAATATGGCTTTTGTTAATTATTTTCTATATAACGTTATTTTACATTCTCGTTACATAATTAATTAATTTTTCTGTATTTATTTACAATTAGAACACATTTCTCCCAATTTGCAACAATTAAATTTGATTAAATTGAATCAGATATTTAAACATTTTTAAGAAATTTATCAAACTTTTTATTTTTATTTAATAATCTATAAATTATTTCCTTTTATATTTATAGAAATATTTGTATATAAATTATTTTTTACACATTTTTCTTTTAACTTGAATTACTCAAATGTTCTTGCAATTCAATAAAAGCAACAAAAGCAATCAAGATATATATAATCCCTAATGTTAATAACGCACGTATAATCGCTTTGAAAAATAAATTAAAGTTTGTAAATAAGTTAATGTTGGAAAACGATTAAAGTTCGCATATGGACAGTTTAAATAAATCGATGAGACTTTTGGAGAACATTATATGGAGTAATGAGTCAAAATTTGAAATATTATAATAATAGGCGACATTATGCGTACAGCAAAATACGGAAAAGCTTTTAAAGATGAAAAACAATCTAAAAGTGATCGGTGATATCATAATCTACAAATATTCCAATATTCGAGAAGCAATTTACTAGATATAAAGATATTGAAGAAAACTTTATAAATTTTTTCAAAAAAATAATAAATCTCTCTAAATAAACTTGAATTCAATGAACTTATGGGATCACTTAAAAAGAAATTTACTTCTTCAAAACTTCATATAAAAAATAAAAATATAATATTTTAAATATATTTTAATAGTCTGAATAGAACAATATAATTATTCTATAATATAATTATATAATACAAAAGAAATACATATTTGTCACCAATTCAAATAAAATACATAATCCTTATATATCGACTTTGAAGCATTAACTTACGAACAATGCGTTTCTTTTTTATTTTCTTTATTTGCTAAAATCAAGCTATATAGTTCCATTTTTATATTTCCACTTTTTCCCACATTCCATATTCCTTTCTTGCTCTCCAAAAAAAAAAAAAAAAAAAAAAAAATAGAAAACAAATTATCAAGCAATGATTTTCGGGAAGCGATGAAACTCGTACCGTCATTAAACTCGTAACGTCATTAATTTCCACCTAGGTTTCAGCCCGAACTATTGGATCACAATCAGTGGCTTATCGCGCTATCCATTTCCGGTATCCTCTGTCGTACCTGACCCACTCTAACCCTTCCCCTCCCCATCCCTCGCCAATGTTCCATCACCAACGCCGCGCTTTTGTGTTCCCACGGGCCAGTTCTAGCTAGGAATTTCGCTAGTGTAAATCCGCGACTAGCACGCAGGTTCCAATCGTTGCACACCTAGACGGATACAATGGACAATTTGTCAACGAGCCTAACCAGAGAATCGGCCCCTCCGGTCTTTACAGCCTCCATGCTAACGATTTAAGCACAATTCTAACTCGTGAATTAATTAATGTCACGCTAACCAGGGATATTTCATGCCGAATCGGCAATACTATTCCTCTGATTAGAATCGATCGATTATTGCCCTCGTCGAGTTGCACGCGTTTCTCGGATATTCTCGAAGATCGGATTTGCGTATTTTTCGTAGGTTGATTTGGCTTGGATTTTGTTTTTCCATTGAATGTGTGTGTGTGTGTTAACATCTTGATCGGATAAGCGTGAAGTGACGTGAAATGAAGCGTTGTGATTTTATTAATTTGAATTTTTAATGGAATTACTTTTTTTAATACACCCTATATATTTAAAAATTATTTGTGTAACAACAGAGAAAGAAAGCAATATTATTTTGTGTGTTTCTAAAATTAATATAATGTACTTTCTTTATTCGATTTTAATAATAATATTTGTATTGAAAATCAAGATCACAAAGTGAGTCACAAGGAATCAAGAATTCGTAATTGAATCTTACAAAATTTTACACGTGTATACAAAGATAAATATTGAATTACAAAGTATTTGTAATTCACGTATATTTTTCTTAAAAAACTTATTAAATAATTCGAAATTGGTTCGAAAATATCCTTTCATCGCGAGAAACGATTTTCAGATTTGAGTTCGTTCCTTTGCTTTGGCGCGTCGATGAATGGCTAATTAAAGTGAAACAAAACGGAACAGAAATCGTTATAAAGCTGTTTTCGTTTCGCGAAACTCGTTACCCGAGGAAGGATGTCGGCAAAAGGATTAACCCGAGCACACCTTCGGAATTAGACGTCTCCTTTTTCTTTTCTTTCTTTCCTTTTCCTTTTCCTTTTTTTTTTTTTTTTTTTTAATTACACCGTTGGAACACGAAGGGGAGAAAGAAAAAGGGGTGTTCCAGGAAAAATTAATCGGTACGAATCAGCGTCGTCGCAATTAAAGGGAAGGGCGAGTCTGTCAGGCCGTGAAATTCGTAGTAACGAATTTACGACGACAAATACGCGTGGATATAATGAGAACGATGATGCATAGGCGTGAAATGGTGAACGAAAATGGTGAAAAAGACTGGGCGAAAGATAGATGGAACGAGAGAGAGATTTCGATGACGTCCTCTAATCTCGTTGCTTAATGACCCATCATCGATTTCCTTCCTCCCGAATTTCTGTCTAATTATCGATTATTGATTTGTTGATTTTTCTTCCATAATTGAAGAAAGAATCAATTGCCGTTTAATGTTAAAATCGATATAATTCTTTTTTTTTAAATTTATCGTTGACAAATATTGTGTTTTTTAATATTTATCAGAGGTAATATACGTATATATTGTATCTAATCTTAGGAAATAAGCAAGAACTGCAATTTGAATTTTAGCCAAATAAGCATTATTATTGCAAAAGAGCTATACTATAATTTAATGCTCATAAAATAATGATATATAATTTTCAAGATTGATAATTGATGGATGGAATTGACTCATAGAAAGAATGAAAAATTATCCTTTTATTTTTTCAGATCAAATAAGTAACAATTTTGAAACAAATTCTTTCCTCTAACATTTAATATTTCGCCTTGAAATAGCTGACGTCCCATACTCGTCAATCACAGGATCCTAGCAAACACACACCATCAACGGAACCCTTTTGCATTAAGGAAATAGAATACAGAATGCAATTTAGACACCGAAGCTATCGGTGAACATCCCAAATACAGCCTCTTATCTCAATGCGTCAAATGTCTTCACTCACAAGACACGAGTCTGATAGATAGCTCTATACATCAATCCGTCAACAGACTCGAACCAACCACGCTTTTCCTTTCGTTATTTTCTTCTTCGCTCCCACGCTTCGTCAACACCTCCGTGTTGAACACGAAATAACCATCGTGATTTATTCTCGGCAAACGAAAAACAAAAATACTTAACCATGATAAAACTTCCAATTAAAAAATAATCCTTTACGAAATTTTAAAAATTAATCATCACAATTATTACAAACATTCGATGGTTCAACAAGAAGATTCAATTCGCAAGGAAAAAAAAAAAAAATAGAGCTAATACCGTATCAAAAATAACGTCGCAAATGGAAAGTTTGCTCGTTAAAAACAAGCAAAACTAAATGAAAATGGCGTTGAATGAAATCACGATCGAGTTTGCTCCGCGACAATAATTACCCGCTAATCTTCTTCTCGCGCGGAATTAAATCGGTAGGGGCCGATTTATCACGTGCCATAAATCCTGGTGCATTGGTCGGTGTTAACGAAACGTCGTCGTCTGGTGGAAAAATATCGACACCGAGTGACAATCCGAGGTTTTCGTCGAGGACTCGTTTAACGGGGAACGCGATATCGGCGGCGATATCGGGGTCCCCCATCTAAATAACGTAATCGACAGCCTCGGAAACTATTTCGATAGCGGCGACAGCTACATATCTGGCCGTGTATCGGCATTTCATGATGTATATCGCGCCGGTGGCGGCGCTGCGGTCGGTCATAGGCATCGGCGCAGCTACGCCTATACGCAATCGAAACAATGGCCCAATTGCGATTCCCGCCCCTTCCCCCCAACAATTTCCATTTAACGCAGTTGTCCGTAAGCTCGAATGTGATTCGGCGGACGCGCGTGATTAGGTTTTAGCTGTACCAGCGAGATCCAAAACGGATTTCGTCGTACGCCACGGGGGCCGTTCGTTAATATCTAATCTATCTTCCCCGCGTAATTATGCCCTCCCCTCCTCCTCAGCGTAAAAAGGTGGAACTGAAAAACGGGTTCATTCACCAGTTAGCGTGGAGTTTTTCGAGTTTTTTTCTTTTTTTTAGGCCGATACATCTTCCATCCGTCTGTTTCGAAACTGACCAATCCTTTAATGGATGAAAGTTTAACGTATCAGCCCGGCCCGTTTCCCGATCGAAAGCTTCTTTTAAAGGGTGGAATTAAAGTGCATTAACGGTGCATTAAAAATGATAAAAATACAGTTTTATTCCCGTTGTTCCCATCGAGAGCTTCTTTCTTCGTGCTCGCGATTAAAGATTAATTCTTTAACACTGTGTTAGAAAAAATTGGTGAAATATGGTTTTTTTTTAAATGTTGCCAATCTTCTTTTTTTTTTTTTCTTATAGAGTTGGCAATATCGTTACTCCTTTTTATATTACGCCTTTCGTTAATCGAATAAAAAGTTGTAAGGATTATTTTATCGTATCTTAAGCTAGAGATATCAAGAAGAAAGGGAGAAAAAAATAATTCTGAAACAACTTTAGACTTTTTCCTATTTTTATCGAATTATTCCAAAGCGCATAATCCTCCGTTCGATCGATTTACGAATCTAAAGCTTTCTTTCTTTCGTGTTCTGCACAATCTCCGCCTTCTGTTTAATCAACTTATGGTTTTTGTGAAGTATTCGAGAAATATGAACGATCAACGCCGGAGCTAAATGAAAACCGTATAAAGATTCGCCCTGTTCTTTTCATTCACAAAAGAACAAAACGTTTATTGCACAGGGCAGAAAGTTATCGACGGTGAAACAAGTATTTCTAGCGGAAAATTCGATTATAGAAGGGCATACGTTGTATCGGATTTACCGTTCCCTCTCTCTCTCTCTCTCTCTGTCTTTCTCTCTGTCTTTCTCTCTCTCTCGTTGAATACTCGTTACACACCGATACTCGGTTACGTGAAAATTCGGCTTAAAGCGTCGGCATCTACGCAAACCAGACCACGGATCTCGATCGTTCGCGTATTGAAAATGAGCTCTGTCCACCACAAATATTCGCTTTTGATTTCCATCTACGTAAAACGTAGCTTATGCCAGATCGAGTTAAACTTTCAACTATTATCGCCGAATGGAATATTTTCGAAGATAAAAGTCTTATTGTCTTTTATTGAAATTCAGAAGAGTTCTAGCTATTCCTTTTCTTCGCATATGTTGAAGAAAAATTATTCATCATTTAAAACACGATAATATTTCTTGAGTTGTTTGGAGCTGTTAATTATCAACTTCTCAGATTCGTTGATAATGTAAAAAAAAAAATTGCAATTAATTTTTTAAAATTATGAAGGAAATAATAACGATTATTTTTTACCTGAAGCTTTAATGAAAATTTAAAAAATACATTTTATTGATTTATGTCAATTATATAGAAATTTAACGAATAAATAAAGTTACTTATGCATTTTCTCATCAACGTACATAAAAAATTAATTTATCGCAATAGTATGAATATTTCGTTTTAAAACTTACAAAATTATAGGATGAAAGATGAAAATTGAGAAAAAGAATAATAAATATTGCATTATTGGGATAATACTCATTCAAATTTGTCGAGTAACTTCATATTTGCGTTTATACAAGACGGATTGCTTTGATATCATTTGAAGTTAATTAAATGATCCTTCAAATGAAAGTTAATTTACTTAATGGAAAATGAATATTTTAAATCGTGTCGAAGGAAATGATTATTGGAATATCTGTAATAAGAGAAAAATTCAATGAATTGTTAAAAGTTTTAATATTAATATTAAGAAAAGATGATCAATTTGGATCAGAAGTGAGATCAAGAAAGTGGATCATTCAGTCGCCGCGAATATATCTGGGATCTGTCAAAAGAATTACTTTGAAAATGAAGGAGAAATATTATTTCAGAATAGAAAACTTTAATAATTTGTTCAATATAATTTAAAAAAAAGAATCGAATCATGATTTAATTGAAAAATCTCAAATTGACTCGAAATTCAAAGAAATATTTCGCGAGAGAAATAGCGATTTTTTTAAATTATTTGAATTCAACTGTATCAATTCAAGTGCATTAAACTCAAGTAGCTCGGCTAATCGGAATAAATGTGCAAAACTTGCAATAACATTTCAAAATAAAACAACAATAACTCTACATTAGTAAGAAAATATCTAGCTGCTTGAATTCAACTTTAAAGAAACTTTAGAAATGATTTTACGAGAACAGAATAAACAACAGCATGGAAATGTGTAATACAGAATCAAAGGCAAATTCAGTTTGTGGAACTCTCGTGTCTCGATCAACATCAACATTTTTCTCTCAATTTCCTTCTTTCTTTTTTTCCCCCCTCTCTCTCTCTCTCTCTCTCTCTCTCTCTTTTTTCTCTTTAAAAGAAAAAAGATCGACTTCGAGTTAAAATCACGTCGCGTTATTAAGTAAGGGACGACAGTTTCGACGACGGAATATGACATTTGAGGCAACATCGAGGCGAAGTTCTCGAATGAAAATGCAAGAGAGCTATTTTGTCCGCGCAACAGAAACATTCATTACGACCGTCTTTCGAGACGTGGAACGACGAAGCTGCACCATCGGGCGAAAGTTTCGAGGACGGACTCGTTAATTAATACGTTTAGATATTCATGCCAGAAGATATCGACGAAGTTCGTCGAACTTGCGGCTTACAACGGGACGTTTCGAGACAGAGTTGCGCATTAAAGCGGCGAAAGCTAACATAGGGAAACGTGGAGAGGGAGCCGATTGGCTCTGTGCCTGCAAATTTACCAGATCGTGTCGGCGAAAAAAGTTACCTCGCGAGGTGAGTGGAATTTTTTATACGTCTATCAGAGAGAAAATTCGCTCGTGATTTGTTTCAATCCTTTGTTAAAATGTTCGCGAGATCTTTAAGGAGTTTGATAGAATTGAATTTGGACGAAGAGAAATGTAATAAAATACATGGGGTAAATATGGAACTTATTCTTTCAACTTGGATTTAATTTTACGTCACAAACAAAAAAGTAGGCATTTTGTCATTGAACTGACGAGTACATACATAATAATAACGTTCATTTGAACATTTTTGGGATGACATATAGGCTTTAGATAATCTCTGATCAATTAAAAATTTAACAAATATTAATAATTTTTATCATACGAAGAAAGAATGTCTCTGTAATTTGTTGATCGTGTTAACAATTATTGATCTAGTGTTAGCTTTTGTAGTTAAAAATTATTGGATTAAAATTTATTTGTTTTTTTTTACTCTCCGTTAAAAGATTCTCAAATCACATCCAAGCATAAAATTCTATGGTTAGAAAATTTCTAAATATTTCTCTTTTCACAAATCTGGCAAAAGTTCGCGGTGCATCCACTTCGTATCGAAACGAATCTCACGGTACCACGCCTGCATCAAATTAGCAGCAATCTCAAACGCGTATTTCCAACCGCATTTTCCCTAGAAAATCTTTTTTTTTTTTTTTTTCCTCCCCTCGAGCTGTCGCGTGTTTCACCAGCAACGCTTAAAACGTCGCATTCAACCGACCTGTGGAAGCTCACGTTTCGAGCTAGTGCACCACGGGTGATATAATTTACATTTCTGGCTGGCATCCGTGCAAATTGAAGTCGTTTGTTTAAATCATCAGAAATGGGCATGATTTGAATGCTATAACCACGGAGGATGGAAGGGCAGGGGGGAGTCGGTCGAGGACCGAGTCCAGGATTGGATCCATCCGGTACGACATCGACATCTCTGCACATGGATTTTTCCACGTTAGGAAAGAAGGGATGAGTTAAGGGTGAGAAAAGAGTTGGAAATGGAGCGAATCGAAGCAGAGCTCGGCTGTCGTGCACGGTTCGTCCGTAAAGAATCCTACATCGTTTTAAAAGTTTTTAAGTCTTTTCGTCGATAATTATTAATAGTAAAAATTGAATTACATCGTTGCATGAAAATTTGTTGGATCAAGTTAATGAATATGTAATCATGAATATATCGAAATGATATTTGAATATATTTTTGTGATCTGAATAATTAAAACCTCTTATTCTTCCTTCCATTCCTTTAATTGCATCGTTCGAAGAAGAATAAAACCCTTTTCTAATAGGAAATGTTATTGAGGCGCGAAAAATTCTAAATAAATCAAAAATGAATCTAAATGTTTGATCATACCATAAATTTTGTCTAACCTAGTTTAAACTACGATTCTAATCTCGATATAAATCAAGTCATTTTCGAGGTAAAGTTTCATTGATTTTTTAACAAATTTTGTAAAATTTACAGAACGATGATGCTATATAATTCAAAACGGGACAATGATGATGTTTCACCATTGTTCGTGGGAAACTATTAATTTTAAATTAATCCTCCGCGGGGATGTCATTTCGTCGTAGGAAGATTCGAAAATTCCTTCCCGTTAGGTATCCCCTGTTTGTGAGCATAGTTGCATACTGCAACTATAGCGACCCAGAACGTATAAGCTCGGCACGGCAACGTGAACGTGCAGCATACTCTATGCTAGCCATATATTAAACGCTGGATAACATAGCAGGGCATAAGCTCCGGTTCATAGCTGTAGACATAAACCCGGTTGAACGGCCTAAACACCCACGTCTCTCTGACAACCGACGACACGCGTGAGTTGCAGTAACCTTCGTTTCATTCATAAATGCTTCTCTCTCTCTCTCTCTTACTCTTCGTGCTCTGCGTTTTTTACGATACGATACTTTTTTTTATTATTCTGTTCATTTGATCGAAGTTTTTATCGTTAAATAATTGTTTAAACACGAAGAGAAAGAAAAATTTTTTAAAAAAGATTTTATCGAAACGCGTAATTAAAAACAATTTAAATTTCCTCCGTCCCTAAAAATTTATCTCGTCGTCGTTTCATTTGTTAAAACGAGATTGGAATATACATTGGAATATACAGTGTGATCTCGCTTGATTTTGATTATTATTATTATTATTTGCGATGAAAAGTTTCGAACGCTGTCAAGATTTCGTTTCTTTAAGTGGAATTTTATATATATTTTTTATTAATACATCAATCGATGCATTTTCTATAAAAATTCTAAAAATTCTTTTTGTTTAACAGATATTTCAATTTTTTTTTAAATTTTCTAAAACTTATTGTTTGAGGAAAGAATCCTTCGATACCATTCAATACTATACACCCAAAATAACAATAGCAAGAAAATCAAAAGAAGATATAAAACATACAAATTCAAATCTCCTAATAGAAATGAACAAATAGGATAATAAAATATCACGATCGAAGCAATTATCGCGCAAGCTTCTTAAAAAAAAGTATTCTAATCCCTCTCCAACTAACAAGTCAAAGAATATCTCTTAATGAAAATTTCATCGATCGAACCCTACTATGAATCGTATTAATTCCAACCCCCTATTCCACCTAATCAGAATCGTATTACCAGACACGAAAACCTTACACACTCTCCTTCCCCCTCCCTTGTCGACGCACAATCGTTCCATCCCTCGATTTCTTTTCCCTCCCCCAACCCCTATCCCCGTACCAAGCGCGCGTCTTCCTCTCCTCGCTCAATTCCCCGATTTGTCGGCCCGGGATAATTCCTCGCACGCAAAACCCTCTCGTTTCCAGCGGGTCGGTTTTCATTTGCCAGGCCACGCACGCGTGCTCCGCGCTCATTGTTTCCCCGCTCGCCGTGTGCTCTTTTGTGAACAGCCCACCCCTCTTCACCCACCCCCTTCTCGCGCTGCATTCATCGTCCACCACGCATCTTCCCGGCGCGCGTCCCACCACGACCCCTCGACGACCGCGCGTAATCAGTCCTTCATCAACGCCGTCGTAACCAGGCCGCGGCCGATCAAAGAGCATCATCGATACAATGGCTACACCTTGGAAAAAGCCTTCCACTAGGCGAACTCTCCTCTCTCGCTTTTGCAAAAGATATGTCTTCTTTTCTCTTTTTTCGTTTTCGTTTTTGGTGATGGTGATGGTATCCTTGGCTGGCCCCGGTGATATCACTTTTTGGGGTGTATTGGGGTGTTGGAGGTTGGGAAAAGAAGTATAGGTTAAGGGGATAGAGAAATCTGTTTTTTTTAATTTTAATATGTTGAAATGTATTGTTGTTGTTGTTATTAGTGTTTTTTGTGGAGTAGACGGTCAGCATATTTTAATTAGTATTGGTTTTCTTTTTTTTGGAATATATTTAAAATAACGAATGAAATTTTGCGGAAATAATAATGTGTTGATATAATATTGCACTTTTAACGATCTCTTTCTGTAAACGAAGCAATTAAAAAGCTTTTCCCGATGTTATTCCATGTTATACATATTAACACGGATCTTCTAATTTTCGTAGAAAGGTACTATGTACGTGTATATACATATGTACTTATTATATATGAACTGAACCTTCCTTTAATCCTCTTTCTAGAACGTAAAAAAGGTGTAAAAAGCATAAAGGGCATAATGAGATATTCAAACATGTTTAAATATGCAAAAATTCATTTGGTTTCTCTCTGGTTCGTTGTACACGCGATTGTACTTTGAAGATGGTTTTTTGCAAATCCCCTTTCCACATATTTCACACTCTATTACCATTATCTTTGTGTATAGAAGTAGCTTTTTCACAACATATCGCGCTTCGTATCCTTTCCAATAAACGAAATTTAATCTTCTTCGCCTCGAATTATCTAATAATATTCACTAATATTCTATTATAAAATTAAATTATACATTGGAAACTTACAATTAGTTAAATGAAATCTTATAATATATTCCACAATCGTAAGATCTTTATTTCACGAAGAAAAGAAAAGGAAAAAAAATTACGAAATAATCAACAATATCTGAAAAGAATTTCTTTGTTCTCGTCACTTTTGTTTCGAGCTATTCCTTGTTTTTAAAAATCTGCTGCCTACTTTTACTCTTCTTTCCATCATCCAGTAAATCTCTATTCTTTACAAAAGAAAACCACCTGAAATCAGTGTTTATTAAAGTGTTATTACATTAATATTAAAAATAAGAGAAAATAAGATAGACAAAAATTGTCGACTAATAAAAGAGATCTCGATAAAAGATGCAACACTTGAAAAACGAATTAATGTCGAAATTAATCTTATATATGTGAGCCAAAATTAAATATAATCGCTTTCAAGTACTTCAAATTCGTTTCACTTTCGTTTCAAATTTTCCTCGTTTGTTATTTATCAGGGAAAAGATAATGGGTTTTTTTAATCTTCTAATCAAACAAGTGAAAATATTAATTATTATTAAATGATTCTACTAAAGATAATAAAATAATTAAACTGATAATCTGTAACACGAAATAAAAGTTTCACAACAAATTCAAGTTCATATATTACACCTTTAACAATTCTTTATAAATATTATTCCTTTCATTCGTAACGTCACATAATAAACACGAATTCAAAATACAAGATTATCAAAATTCTTAATTAATCCTCCGTGTGCTCTATTTTAAATTTTCCCTTTCTCCATCAATCACATCAATGCGACTAACTCATTACTTCCCAGAGTTTTTTACTTCGACAGAGTTTTAGATCGTAAATACAGATCTTCCTCTCATACGAATATTTCGTCGTTAATTTCCCGTGAAAACACGTTTCACACCGCTCGTTCAATTATACGTATATATATATATATATACAACATTCCTTTCGTATCGTATCCAAATACAGATCGTTTAACGTCAACCGTTGATTCTTTCACAGGTGACGCCTAATTAATCCACCTTCGTTACACCTCCTCCCCCTCTTTTCCTTTCTTTTCCCTCCGTTATCGAGCCGTATCCTCCCTCTCTCTCCACACGGGGACAAGGAACAGCGAAAGAAAGAGGGATCCATAAATTACGAAAACCCCGTTTCACGCGGATACGGGGCCAACTTGTCGTCCTGTTTACAGCAATAATATACGTTTAATTGCGACGCGAACGTCACAGCCAACCGTTTCACGGCTCTTGGAATAATAATTACGCGAGCAACCGTTTGCGTCTCCCTCTTTCTCTCTCTCTCTCTCTCTCTCTTTCTCTTTCTCTCTCTTTCTCTCCGTTTCGTCTAGCGTGCACGCCACACAATGTGGGGGAAACGGGGTAAAGAAAGAAGCGAACGACACGTTCAACGGACGGAGCGTATCGTCGTGCGGAATTATTTCAGAGGAGCTAGGTTGGTTGGATGTTTCCAACGGGGGATGAACGTGCTAGAACACTTTGGTCCAATTAAGGAAGCCGCGTGTCTATTTAAGCGAGACATTCAGTTCGCGCGTCTTTTTGAAAAGATTCTGAAAAAAAAAGAAAAAAAGGAAAAGAAAAAGAGAAAGGAAAAATATCGCTTTCAGAGCATCGAGCAAAATGTATTTGGTATAGAGAGTGGGATGGTTGGCGGTTGGGTAGTGGTAGCACTGCATGGAAGAGGTGGATTATGATTCACGGCGAATCAAGTCTTTTCAACCGAGTTATTTTCTGTAGTTCGTTTGGTAATTAGCTTGCAAATGTAACGTATGGATTTTGTATTTGTGCGCCGTTTTAAATACAATTGGTTAATTGGAAGATTATATATTGAAATAAAGTTAGATGAAACTTGAAAATGTGTTTATTCTAAAATTATTTTTATAAATCTTTTATTGGGTGTATAAAGTAATTCGAGCTCGTTTTAATCTAAAAAATATTCTTTTCTTATTTGTTCATTTTATTGTTCATTTTACTGCTATTAAAGTTAAAAAAGAATAATTAGGTGTCAGACAAAATGAAGAAAGGCAATTTAATGCATATTAATTTCAAATATGAAAGGAAATTTAATTAGAAATTATTTTTTTTTTTTAATAAAACAAAACATCTTTTTAATTAAAATTACTTTATTGTTCAGTAAATCCCTGTTCCTTTGTGAAAATGTGAAATATGAAAAACAGTCAGTTATTACAAATACCATGCTATATTAAAATAAAAATATTAATTCTTCTACTTGATAAATTCTTAAATTCTTCAATATTTGAAATGCCTATTATATCATAAAAAAATATCACATTATAAATTCGTCCAATCTCTAATGAAAACAAAACAAAATTTTAACAAAATTCTATCCTATTATTTCCCCATTACGAGATGTTGGTCTTTCATTAGCTTTTAATATTCCAACGTATGAACAGAGGGCTTATAACCATCGTTTCCCATATCCTGAAAAGGGCAACCTTGGAGAAATCTTTTTTCCACAGATCTGCGACTCAAGATAGATATTATTCTCTATTAATTGCATTTATTCAATCGTTTCAATAATACAACTCGTATCTGAGCAAAAATTTAAAAAAAAGAAACACTCGTAACACTTTTTCGAGAATTCCATTTTAAAAATTCACAAACACAAATGAAATAAACAAATAACAATTTCCTTTAAAACTATAACTCCTAAATTGATTAACTTTCTAAATAATAATCAACGCAATCATAGAATTCTATCTATTTCGGCCGGAAAATTAATCCAAAAAACATAAATCAAATATCGATATTTAGACGGCTATTTACTCGGCCCATTTCGAAACGGTGCAATTACAAGCAAACAAACCCTTCCCCCTCCCCTTTTCTGCACACGCAGGATACGAAATCGAAGTTGAACGTATATTATCTCTGATAAATTGCTGGATATTATGCGCCACGACTCAATGACGATTGTTACATACGCGGTAATATTACATTGCAGTATTAATAATTCGCCAGAGAGGAGGATATTCGGAGTCTTTATGCCCCGGCATACCACTGGGAAATTCGACCTGCTGATTAACTGCATCCCGTTGTTTCGAAATCACCAACCAACGCGAATCCCCCATCGTTACTTGTTTGGAAAGGAGGAAGAGGAATAGAGAGATCGCTTCGAGCCAAGGGGTTGCGGACTTGTAAACAGGGGCTCCTTTTGAGAATTGGATCGATCCTTTCCTCCCGGAAAGATCCTTTTCAGCTACGCCTCGCCTTTAGCTCGCTGCTGCTATTGATTGTAATTGGTAACACAGGCGACACGTTTTCGATCTTTTTCCTTTTCTCCACTCCACAATCCGGGGATAACGAATCCTGCGAGATTAAATACATCTGGTTCTGTGGAATAGGATAGGAAGGGATAGAGATTGAATCTACGAAAATTGGAATGTGTCTTTTGCGCGAATGATAAAAATAATCGTAAATAATCTCGTTCAATTTTAAAGGAAATTATTTCGGCATTTTAGTTCTTGAAGTATTTTCGATTGTTTTATAATTTCTTTATTTTTTTTTTATTACATTTTTTTTAATAGAAGTTTCGAAAATATATTAAACGATCGTTTCTCAGATATTGTTAAAATGTTCAATTTTTATTTCCTCTATCAAGAAAGAAAGGATTATAAACACTTTCTTAAATCCTACAATTTAAAGCTAGTTATTTTATGATCCATTAAAGTAACATTGCCCCCCATTGTTCATCAATATCTCTCTTTAATAATTAAATATATCTAATGCAATTAAAAAATTTAAAATTTCTACAAAGAATAATAAATTCAATCATATGAATTAATAATTAAATATCCTTGAATCGAATAAGAAAAAAAGAAACAGAAAATCTTTCACGATCCTGAAAGATTGCAACCAACCCAGGTGCTCGAAACAGATCGTTTGAACGGTAAATTTTTCTTTTTCCAAAAAAAAAAAAAGAGAGAGAGAGAGAGAGAAGAAAGAAAGAAAGAAACAAATATAAAAGTAAGAAAGAGGTAGTGAGGAAAGGAATCTGAAGGATTGTTGAGTTAGGAAGGGAGGGAAAAAAGTAGCGCGAAAGTTGGTCCGTTGGTTGGAAGATGGAGCACGGCCTGTTGATCGGGTGAAAGGGAAAGAGTTTGGTCGCATTGGGGGATGATGGAGCGCGAGGCAAGGCAAAGGATTAAAGTCTCGATATCACTGGAGAGTATGTTTTAAGACGAAGTGAAATACACCGACACAAGTCCGACTGGAAGTGGAAAAGTTGTTGTTGCAACGCGGAGCTTGGATTACCGAAACGAAATCGAACGATGCAACACTCCCTGGAGATGGCGGTAATGGCGGCGGTGGTGGCGATGGTGAACTTGATTACGCGGCTCGGAATGAAAAAGGGAGGGGGAAAAAGAAGAGAGAAAGAGACACGACGGTTTCGCCCTGATTAAATGACAACTCCTGAGTACTCGTGTTCGAAACGATTAATCGCGTTAAACGTTGTGCAACGCGTTAATTAAATGCGTCCATTAACACCCCGGGCCTCGTTACACGATGGGAAGTCGCATGTTGCCACGAACATCGAGCGCAAATCGGGAAATTTGTTGTTCGAAAGAAGTAATTAACGCGAAAAAGAAAAACATTAATTGGAATGGCTTGTAGATCGACAAGCTAATTAAACAAGCACGACGACCGTGTTGTTCGTTATCGCGATTATCGATATAGCGATCGATACGAAATCTGGTCAATTAAAATTATTTAACGCGAAAGGAATGCAAAAATAATCAAATGCTTCTTTTCTAAAAATCCAATTACAATTGTTTTCGCTTACAATTTTTAAAATGTACACGAGGTGGTACGGATTGGGTGGTGAATAAAAGTCGTTTTAATTGAAAAGAAAGGCGAGAGGGAGCGCAATGATTAACGCGAGTCTTCAGCAAGTTCAGACACCTGGTGAAATTTCCTCTCTCGCCACTAATAACTCGTAATTACAGGCTGACGAGTGTAAAAATGATTGGCCAGGAAATCTTGTTTGGCGGCATCGATCGTCCAAGAAGAACGACCGTCCCTACTCCTTTATTAATCCACCATCGCTGCAACCCCTTAACTCCGTGCCATCCGTTACCCTCTGCGAGGTTCATGAGGAACCAGCTGCTCGTTATAATACGTTTTTCGTTTCCAAAAACTTTCCAGTCGCTGATCCTTCCTTGATTTCGATGATCGACCCTCCTGGACGGATGCTTTGCTTAAACAGAGAGAAACTTTGCGATTCTCCCTCCTTTTCTCGCCGATTAATTGCGAGAGCTTGTCGAGGGTTTTTTCACAGGTCCACAGTTTTTTATTTATCAATTAATTCCTGGTATTTCCAGGCCCGCTATGGAACGACACGACGATAGCGGTTCGTTGTTTTTTATATTTAAAATTTTTCAAATTTATTCGTCGTATAAATTGCTTATATAAATTTATTTTGTTTCAAAAATATATTAAAAATATTTCACTATCCTACATTTTCGTAAAATAATTTTTACAGATTAATAAACATTATTCTTTCGCGCGTTTTTTGTTAAACGTATTAAATATTTCAACAGATCTCTAAAAAAAAAAAAGATATTGAAACGAGATATTTTCACCGCGTGTGCATTCAGATATAATATATTGAAATTTATTTATTATCGCTTTAAAATAACTTTGCAGAGTTAAATTTTAATATTACGAAATCCATTGTGTCCACTTCTAGAAATAAATTCATAGCATAAAAAAATTTACTATCATATTACAAATTACCAAAAACAATATATTCCTTGATCCAATCTGAAGATCGCACGTTTGAATTCCTCTATTATTCAAGGAATTAAAGATTTACAAAAATCGTATCTCCTTGTGATTTGATCGCCCACACGAGCAAGAGCACACAAGCTTTGCAAAAATATAGGAATCGCCATTATTCTCCACGCTGGTCGTGACGATTCGCGTTCACCTTTTATTGGATCGTTACTCGCGTGGAATGACAATGCAAGCATTCGCCTATGCTGGGCCCCCAGGCCACGACGGATGTCACCATTTGTTCGAACCGTCATTTTTCACAACGTACCCAACGTAGACTAGAATTTATTCTCCATCGATGACGAGCTATAGCCCTCTTCGCGCTGTTCTCATTATTTCCATCCACTCGCGAGGCAAGCAACACGCAGATTCGTCGATCTTCTCGATCCTCTTATTTATTTATACTTTCAATCCCTCCCCTTCCTTTCTGTTCACGTAAAATTCATAATATAATGTATCGAGTGAACTTGGTGTGGATAATTTGTCAGATGTAGTAGTCAGAATGTGAAACTGGCAAGATTAGACATCGATATTATTTAAGGTTTTATTAAGACTTGTCAGTTGTAAATTCAATTAAATTATCGTTAATAATAATTTTTCAGGTAATTAGTTTTATTTTATCTTTTAATCCAGTATTCTGTGATATTTTCATTGCAATATTTATAGATATCTATCCTAGATATCTGTAAGATAGCCTTATGTAGCATGACGTTGTGATACATTTCTAAATGTCCCTTATTGATGACCTGTTACGATATAATACTATAAATAGATTCACATTAGAAAGAATAGTTAAGTGCGCTAAGAATTTTTCACATGGAAAATGAGAAGTAATTACAAGAAATATCGCATTCAAATTTTTCGTATATATTGAATATTGAAAATACTTTTATTATTCACAGAAATAAGTTCACTTACATAGAACATACATATTCACACAATGGAAACTTTTGTGCGAAAAATTTTCAAAAAACGAAAATTTCACGTGTGAGGTATTTACATGTTTACGAATACAATTTTTAATTTTAAAGAATTTAATTATTCATTTTTGAAATATCTTGTATACGATATATTCATTGAAAAATATATAAACGTGAAAATTTTTTGCGAAAAGAATTACTTGGAAAATGTCCACATGAAAAATTTATTGGATAGAAATATTAACGTATTATAATTCAGCGTAGAGGAACGGATTTACAATGTTCGTGCAATGAAATCATTGCGTCAAAGTTAACAACGTGTTATTAAATAACGAAATCGCATAAAGGATTCCATCCATAGACAATATTGGTGCAAATAGGCAAGAACGTTTTACTGGTGAGTGTTTAACGTTAGACATATTCACCGTATGTTTGCAATATAGCGTGGAATGAATGAACGAAGTAGATGGTACGAAGTAGAATGCGAAATGAGCGAGAATTCAAGATGGAAACACGTATTCAATGTATTCGATGCAATCTGTTTTAAGATTTGTTAGTCTAACGATCTTGGATTATTAAATTCTCTTTACACTTTATCTCAATATTGACGTTCTAAAAATATATTCACAATAGATTCTAATTTAATTTCGTCTTGTGCGATTGATTTTTTAATTCATACATCTTTATTGATATTTGATAAGAAAAGAATCGAGCGATGTGTATATTTTTATTTAAGATTCAAAATTCGATAATTCTACAAATTGCAATAATATTCAGACAAAATGAAATTTACTTAGGGAGATGTGTTGAATAAAAATTTATAAACAATTTAGAAACGTAAAAATAGTTGAATTATCAATGGAATAATTTAATGAAAAATAAATACATTTCGAGATGGTATAATATTAATTCATAAATTGGAAAAGTTTTTCTTTAATGGTGTGTTGAATAAAAATTTATAAACAATTTAGAAATATAAAAATAGATTTCCTTAATAATTGAAAAGTATCAGTGGAATAATTTAATGAAAAATAAATACATTTCGGTATAATATTAATTCATAAATTGGAAAAGTTTTTCTTTAATCCCTGTTAAGTTAAATCGGTTACGTGTCAATCTATTAGAATAACTTTGAAGGATCGATCATCGGAGCTTAGACGAATCGCAAAATCTTCGACCCTCTGTTAAAGTGATTCGAGTTTCGAAAAGAGGGTTGCTCCTCGATTTGACACGATCAAGGATATCCTAACAATGAAGGAAATATTCAAGCCAAGTTGGAGCAGAAACTATTCGGGTTCCGTTTCTCGAGGGTGAGAATAATTTGGGTCACGAGACAAGTAACCGATCATAAATAGATAATAAAATTCAAAAAAACTTTTAACTTTTGAGTCTCTGTGCTCCCAGATAGAAACGCGACACATTGAAATTAATATAATTTGTTCGTTCACCATTCCTTCTAAACTGCCATTATACAAATAAAGAATTATTACTTATTCATAAATATAATTGAAACGACGTTTTGATGTAAAAAAAAAGAAAAAAAAGGAAAACGTCAAATATACCTTTGTGCCTATAACTTTCCTTCCTGCATTTCGAGGAAACTAACAAAATTTATCGATATATCCATGTTTATTCGCTCGAACGGTCACAAAACGATATCAAAACGCGCTTGAAACGGATTTCTCGTTGTTTATCGTCCTCCTATATTTCCATAGATAAAAAAACAAAATATATATATATATATAGCATGAAATAAAAAAAATGAAACGAGTTTCCCGCGAAATAGGCGCGAGATTAATTTTACACCACCCCTAAACGAACAACTAATAAACGATCCCGTATCCGATTAATCTTTAATCGCGTATACATAGATAACGATCACTCTAATATGCACATGTAAATAAGTCACGAATGACCCACTTAAAAATCGATGTATATATGTATATATATTTATTCGAAAGCGGGGGTTCATTCGCTGTCAAAATGATCGATATGAAATACGGATTCATACGGGATGTGTATAAAGCTTAAATCGTGCGTGGAGCGATCAGAGAAGATATGAAAACTGCTTCGAATTTATACGTGGCCACGCATGATAATTGTACCGGTGGAGAATTGCGAGCCATCACCTCAGAATCAAAATTATCTCCCTGGGAATGAATGGACAATCGGGTTATTCCTGTGCTACAGAATTTCCGCTGTGCTAATTTTATTAGTTAATGCTTTACTCGTTTGTATACAAATTCATATTTGATATTGATCCTCGATGGAAGCAAACATCGAGGCAAATTACGAGTTTGCTTCAGAATTTTGATGATTATAGCGTGGCCTAGTAATAATAAGCTAATTCATAGGCTTATATGTTGGATAGATTGTGCAAGAATTCACAATAAATATTCGTAAGATAAATTTCAAAACGAAGAATTGTTCGAAATGATGAGTTTGAACATCGTTTCGAGGAGAGAAATTAACTTTCAAAAAATTGCCAGAATTTTTTCTTCTCTAACAAAATAATTGATTCGCTATTAGATAATACTGCATAACAATTTATTAACCATGAATTAAACTCTAGCTATATCATTTTCTTTCTTTCTAAACAAACTTCTCATTGATTCTCATTAAACACTATCGAAAGTTCTTAATTTCACTTGGGAAACACGTGAAGGAAGAAAGTAATCGTTAAAAATATTTTCACGATAAAACTAGAGGAAATTTATCCGGATAAGCTTCCACTTTCGTTCATTCGATCTTATCAGAGCATGTGCGCCATAGTAAACTGGGGAAACGACGATTCCTCGTACGGCCTAACACGTCTACTTTCTCCTTAAACGTTCCGCCATCCTAAAAATTCGTTCCTCCTTCCTTATCCGACTGACGATGAAGGAGAAAAATTGTATCTTCTGACGGGGAACAATGGGCGCGACTTAATCTTGGGGAAAGAGGCGAACGTGTAGCCGAAAATGACAATCGACCTGGCTGCTTTGCATCCCATTGTGCCAAGGATTGTGCCAAGGATGTGAAGCAACTAAAGTTTCTTGGTCTTTATTTACATTATCAGAGAAATACGTGGCTTATTACTTGGTTCTAGGTGGAATAAATTCAATGAGAGAGATAAATCTTTAATTTATATTAAATATATGTTTTTTTAAGATTATTAAAAATTTTTCTTTTAATAATAATAGTAGCATAAATGATATTTAGATTTAAATTGATAAAGATCTATTGTTCTATCTCATTATCTTATTGTTCACATAAATATAGCACTTGTATGATTGATTTATATATATATCTCATTACGTATTTACCTTCGTCGTTATTACAAGACTATATCATCATTATCGTGTTTAATAACATACTTGTAGTTTTGTATTTCTTGTTGCCTATTGACAAAGAGATGCTGCTAACTTTCTCGCGTGTAGGAATGACAAAGAGTCCATTCTTAACAGGATTTATATCATCAGCTTATATCGAATTAAGATTCACAACTTATAAAAGGAATAAAAGGATAATAAAATTTTCAAGATTATAATAAGATATTCAAGATTAATTTTTCAAAAAACGTGGAAATATCATGAAGCACATTTTAAAATATTTTCAAGTGAATTTTCTTTTGAAGAATAGTTTTCATTTGAAAAAATGTTTGATTTTGAATTTGTTGTTCCATCTGAAACAAAAAGTTACAGTTAATTAGCTTTTGAAAGGACATAACTTTCAATATAGTTTAACGTATGTTTATGGCAAATAGATATTGAACTTCAAATGAATTAATAGCTGGCAAGAAGCACTTATATTGATAAAGCAATTAGTTTCAATGCAGACAAAGAAACGATGCACGTTATTTCTTGTTTAATAAATTGTCAATGCCACGTATTACTGTGGCAAAAAAATATATATATATATATAGAAATTTATTTCTTTATTGATTGTAAATAAGAACTAACTCTGAAACTCCAAATAAATTAAAATTTCAAATGAAATCACGCAACTGGTTAAACTACACTTCCAAAACTGTTTAAAAGTTAAAAAAAGTTTTCATTTTAATGATATTTACTTATAAAGAGGCAATGTATGAACAAAACTATAAAAAAAAATTATCATTCTGACGAACAATACACATAATTAATGTTCAGGTTTATAATCCGTTTCAATAATTTATTATCAAATCGAGCAACGAATACAATTCTCAAACATAATATCACAAATTTTAATAATTAATTTTCAAATTTCCTTCTCTCCCTTACAGCTGTTTTTCAACTTTAAGATAATTATAATTATATAAATATTTATAAAAGCATTGCAATTAGAGATTGATTTCATAACGATAACGTTAAAACCCATTCTCATTAATTAAAATTGTGAAAATTTTAATTTCTCCCCTCGGTTTTTCTCCCAAATTTCCATTCTTTAAATTATTCATTCCTCGAGAATATTATATATCATAACTTTTCTTAATTGGTGGAATAGGTAAAAATAAAATGAAGACGTTCGGAAGAGTGGCGGGAACGAAATTTCCGGGCAGAAAGTTGGAGATAACGCCGCAAGCGAATTAACTTTTCACCGTCGATCGATTATACGCGGCGGAAGTTTAGGTGCACCGCATCCGGAACAAAATAATTCAAATTGACGAGTCAATTTTTAATCCCCTCCTAGATTCGATCGAAATCGGGCCATTAGATCAACCTTTCTTGCGTTTTCCTTTCCAAACCGCAAATTGGACCGTTCCCTCCTCTAATTAATTAATTAATTAAACCCTTGGCAACGATCAACCGTTTACGATGGCTGATGGAATTTTTTACACCCTCATTTAAAATAATGTTGTCCAAAAGGGGGCTAAAAGAGGTATAGGATATATTGTGGGTATATTGTGTGCAAGAGAATGGATGTTAAAATTAAGAAAAGTGGTGGAAGATAGAAGGGGATGGGAAAATCTACTTTTTTATCCTGGATGATTACTTCGTTACAGAGGAACAATATAATATAACGTACGCGAGAATCTAACAATGTAAACGGTTTAATGAACATATTCTCATCTAGTATACCTATTACATCTATTATTCTTAAAATTTTCACAGAATGAACATTTTATTTCTGTATATATATATTTTTATAAATTTAATTTGAAACTATAATGTCAACTTTACAACAATTTTTACAACAAGATGTAATTCTATTTTATTATTTTATTATAATTTTTATATAATGAAGATCTATATTATTCTTCATAGGGGATGCAAGAATTGTAATGAAGTTTTAATTATCTCTCTGATAATTAATATATCTAAATAACATAATATAACCGCAATACTAATTGTATACTTCATTGACACGGTATGCTCATTATTACATGATTGTTATTACCTCCAGCTATTTAATTATTATTGAAAAATACGATATCATCACACAGTTGTTGGTTAACTATGAATGAATAATTGAATAACAGGTTCTAACGAATGTAAACGAAAATTTGCACGAATATGGATGATCGATAGCTCATAATAGATTCCGGTTACAATATCGAGGATCGTCTATTTTAACAATTATACTAAACCGACCGCGGCATCGGCCACAAACGCGTATAAAATTTCATCGGTCCGATCAATATGTTCCACATGCGTGGAAGCAAACGCTGGAAATCTATCTTGTATACTATTTCATCGTATTAATATCTAACGCGAAATCGTAGAGATTTTCAATGACAATTCTTTCAATAGTTAAAATTAATTTCGAAGATATTGATTTTATAATTTCAATCTTTGACATGATGAAGAAGAAGATATCTTTTTTTCGTAAGATATTTAGAATAATTTAATTTCTCGATGAATCGAAGATATTTTCTATATCGAAACGAGATTATGAATGAAATATTTAAATATTACGAATAAACAAAGATATATATTATTTTATGAAAATTTTATTATTAAACTTAATTTATTTAATTTCGATGCTATCTATACATGTTGATACGCAAAATTTATTTAATATATTTATCATGATTCATTTCTTTGCGTTAAATTAATTTTACAATATATATTTCCAGTTATATTTTCTATAAATGTGTATAACAATCCTCCTCGTATTGAGAAGATTAAGTAATTCATATCTTTTCAAATAAACGCTAATCTTTGAGAATTTAAATTTAACTATTTTGTTTACACGAAAGATATTTATATTCCAAAAATTAATGGAAAGACAAATAATAAATTTGAATAAATCTGAAAACTTAGAATCATAATTTTAAAGTTTTCCATCGGATCGGGTATCATACAGACTTTGAAGTTACAAATATCGTACAGACGATTTCGAATTCATAGAATCCTGCGCAGACGTTTCAGGACTTGAACCGAGGGAAAACAACTAGCTGAACTTGCGAGATTCGATGCCAACAACCACGAATTCGTGGGATCCGATACTGACGACCACAGACTCGTGGGATTCGATACGAATGCCATTGGGATTCATGGAATTTAGCCCCGACGATCCAGTACTGGTTATCTTCGTGACTCGCTATTAAGATCGCTAAAGACTTCGAAATCGACCCGATCTCGCAATCAACTTTGATCTCACGATCGATAGATTTTTTTTTTTTTAATTTTTATTTCTCGAATTTCTCCAAATTCTAATTAAATCTAAATCGATGCACCTTAATTTCTTAAATTTAGATTATAAGCAAAATGTAAAATTTATTATCTCAGTAATTTTCAATATATCTATAATTTTGCATCATTTACGATTAAAAAAATAAAACAAATCTTTATTATTAAGCTCCGTTTCTAAGCTCAGCTCAGTGTTTATAAAAATTTGATTTTACATAAAAAATCCGCTGTCTATTTATTAACTGATGATAGTTATTTATTTAAAATTTTTAATTGCATTATCTCGAAATAATTATCCAATTAATCATTTACCAGTTTGTAACACTTTCTTTGAACGATAAATTGAGGATATAAAAAGGGGAATTAAATACCTTCCTCTATAATTAGTGTAATATCTGATGTGTAATACAGTTTCATGTTTCCATTTAATTTTATAGATGCAGGTAAAGTTAAGAAATTTATACGGGGGGAAAATTTCGAGGAAAAAAAGGAAGGGAGAGCGATTGATTGACGGTTGGTGAGGCAAGAAAAAGAGGCACGATAAAAAGGCACATCCCCTTTAATGGAAGGATAAAGGGGTGGAAGGCTGAAACGGAAATAAGACAAATTCCGATTGATCATTCAGGAGGACAGTCAGAGAAGGGAAGAAAGTCGGGTAATTGAATTATGGTCGAGCAATTGTCGAATTCTCGTAATAAAATGTGATAATCGATTAAATCGAAGGAAAAAAAAAAAAAAAATTGGGACACCGACGAAAAATAACGATAACTATTCTCTGTGAGAGATAAAATCAATAGAACGTAATTATTTTTATTAATTGTTTCCTCGACTTGGTTAATTGAATATAATAAAAATTTACGAGCGCTCTGTCGATAAAAATGGATACAACCGATAGCGCCATATTTCATCTCAAATAAATAGCAGCACAAATTAAAAACTTTCATTTCGAAAGTTGCTGAAAATAACTGTCCTATTGCTAGTTACTTTAAACGTTGTTAAAATGATAAATAGAGGAATCGATACTTTTTTTTTATCACAGATTTTCATATTTTATCATGAAATTATATCATTATTTTATCAAAAAAATTCTTCTTTTATTAATTAATGAAACTTTAACTTAAATTATTAAAATATTATAGAAATATCATGATACAATTTAGATTAATCAGAAAATTGTTTTCTTAAAAATCCTATTTCTTGTATATCTATGCACCTTTTCCAGTTTGGAAACAATTACAATTTATCAATTATAATTTAATCTCATTCAGTTTACCAACATATATTATAAATTTTTAAAGTCTTTGAGTATGCAACTTCTTGTCTCTAACGTCTAATCTTTAATTGTTTAATATACTTCGTCTTAATTGCTTCATCGAACGATATCATCTGATAACATCTGACATTCCGTTATCAACGAAGAAATTCCTAAACGTTCAATACCCTCGGACGAACTATGTAATAAAGACATTCCGTTGAATAGCTAGAACGCGATTAGATTGTCGTTTTCATCTTTTCAAATTAGTCCTGTTTCTTTCTTAACGTGCTTATAAGTGATAACATTATGATAGTAATTAAACTTGTATCTCGTTTATTAAAGACAAATTGTTGCTTCCTTCAACTTATTTGCTAACATCAATTTAAAAGTTTGAAAAGAAAAGAAAAATTTTAAACAACTATTGGTTTTTAAAAAATATTTTAAAGAAATAGTTAAAAAAGTATCGATTTTAATCTTTAAACGGGGAATTCCAAGATTCCAAGACTTTAACTGTTGTAATTAAATTACCTTCTTTTCGAATAATTTTATTTCAATTTTATTTCATAATGCAAAATAAATAAATTCTCTGTGTAATTCAAGATACTTTTATACAAGAATATAATATTTTTTTTCATAAAAAAATTATAGCAATATCAAATAATCAAGTTGATTGTAAAGTAAAGTAAACGAATCGCAATTTTGCAATAATCGATAAGTTATAATAATGCGTTAATTAGAAAAGATCCATCACAACGTCGTGCAACCTTCAAATGCAAATATTCTCGGTGCATACGATCATCAGTGTCTCAAAGTAAGTAATCTTGATAAATAATAAAACAAGAGGAGAAATCGAGAGACGAGGAAGGCGGGCGAGCGGACATTTTCTTTAATTAATGAAAGGGAATAATTAAAGAAATGCGAATGTGCGGTGTATCGCTTCATTATTTAATTTTCCCTTTCATTAATCAACGAGCTAATTGTGCGCGAAGCAATTTAATATTCGATCAGCCGAATTGGCACGAAACGCCATCAGTTGTAAACACAAGGATACCTACCAACATTTATTCGATGATAGATTTTTAAACAGATATTTATGGAATGTTTAGAGAATTTAAAAAAAAATAGATATAAAATGACGAAAATAAGATTAATCGATAAACATATACGAATTATGAGAAAAGAAAAATAATTTTATCAATACACTTGACTGTACTTCATTTCGAACGAAAAATGTTCTATAATTGATCTGAAAAATAATTAAAAAATGCTTAATTAAATGGGCAATCATTATTCAAATTTTTCCAATAAATAATGAATGAAAAAAGTGAATGCTGAATATAACTAAATCATTTTTATTTTCTCTTTTATTTTATCAATTAATATATAAATTTACTAATATCAATGAATGTAGTAGCTATTGACCTATAATAATTAATTATACAGCAAATAATATAATTGACTGCGATTATAAGTGTTCTTATATAGCTCGAGGATTTATTAAATTGATAGAAAATAAATGATTTATATAAATATAAATTACCTACATTTAATTTATCACAATTTGTAAAAAGAAAAATCCCCTGATTCATCTGAAAATTTTATTTGACACAGAAAAAACTAACATGAAAAACAACTTTTCTTTATTATCAGAAAACAAATGACACCATTCTATATTTTTCAATTCATAATATACACAAATAAAATTCGTTGTCGCACATGCAAACACAATTGACACTATCAATAATTTCAATTATCATCTCGCATATAGAAAGAGGGGGAAAAAAAGAGTGGGCGCGAATCAAAATGCAATTTCATCGTTACGTGATATCGTCGATGAGTGTTTGCAAAGAGGGTGAGCTCGGGTGGTGGAAAAAAAATTGGGCAGAGAATGATGCGCGCGAGATCGATCGACGTTCTGTGACACGTGCCAAGAATAATTGACTGTTAACACATCAATTGACGAGCGGAGTGACTGGCGGCAGTCTGTTGTTTCGAAACACACCGAAACTGGTGGCCAATGGTGATCGACTCGTTACACAGAAATTGATACACTATTTCGTGAGAAAAAGAGATGAACGAATTACATAGGTGAGTTTCGATAAAATATTTCGAATGATTCAATCGTGAATTAAATCGCATATATTTATTTCTTTTTTCTTTTTTGTTCTTAATTAAATTAATTTCTTTCTAACCAGAATTTTGTTTAATTATTAAATATATATTCGTTTAAATTGTTATATACACTCGTTATTCGTAATTACGAGTGTCGAGAAATACTTGTCTGATTATACGCGTAATATATACGCGTTGCATAGTTGTATTTTATTGGTATATTTATTTTTAGAGTTTCATTAAAAGTTTTACACATGTACATAACTAAATCTTGTAATATAAGGTAGAATACAAGAGAATATATTTCAAACGAGAAAGGTAAAATTAAACTTACGTTTATGAGACACAGTGGCACGAAAATAAACGTACCCTACCATTCTCTTAGAAACCTTTTGGATCTCCGCCAAAAATTCGAAATTTCTTTACACTACAAAATAAAATAAAGTGAATTTATATTAATATAAAATAAGTAAAATATTTAATAATTACATATGATGCGTGAAATAAATTCAAAAAAAATCATATATATTTCAAAAATATAATATGTATTAAAATTTTTAAAACAATTTTCCCATTATCCATATTTTTCATTTCTTTTTTTATAACTCGAAATACATTTTATCGTAACGCTTCAACAAATCCTTTTCCGTGTCCAATCATTATTTAAGTAATTCCAAAGAATTGAACTGAAAATAAAAAGAATAAATTAGCTATGAAAGGTAATAACAGATTCGAAATGATTGATAATGCATAAACGAATTGGGCCACTGAATACCCTACTTACCCTACGAATCGGATAAACACGATTCTTTCCCAGGATTTCAATCCTCCGATATTCCATCACGCGTTAAAACGCAAAAGCAAACGCGCTTTTTGCATTGTCCACGGCCCCAACCTGATTTTTATGTATTCTATCGTCGCAGCGCCGTCGCGTCGCCGGCAATCGGTGAATTACGCGAATTGAAAAACCGCCCGGGGGGTTTCATGAATCTCTCGATAATTTATCGATTAAGCCCTGCGCGGAATACGAAAGCCGGTTTCAGCGCGATTCCCTGTGGTGCTATAGCCGATTAAAATTCGCCTCACACTTGTCAGATTTCGTGTGGCTCCCCTCTCCACCCCAAAGCAAAGCAAACCGTGGGCTTTCGAAATTTCGTAATCGCCTTTTAATTTTGCGCATCCTTTTATCTTTCATTCCTTTCCGCCGAATCTTGCTTTTCCCGCTATTGGCGGAACGATGAAAAAAATTCCCAAAAAAGGAATTACATCCCTTTTTTCACTCGTTAATTTCACTCGTTAAAAATCGAAGATCGAAAATCGTGAAAATTTATTCGATGATACGGGCGCACAATTTTTGAAATCTGAAAAATTTTCATATCGTTTAGAAAGTATAAAGTTGTATATGTTAAATATTTCAAATGAGACTCGTGAAGATCGAGTATGATATTAATGAAAATACGAATCTTATTGAAAATATTAAATGAGATTTTCTTTTTTAAGTTATTCGCAACTACTAAAAATACTAAATATTATTATGCGTTACTAAATGTTACTAGATGTTACTATTACTTGTTTCTTTTTTTGAAAAACACATTGCACCATTGTTCCTTCGAGATCTTGATTTATCTTCAAGAAATAAAAATTTAGGAGATGAATTAGAAAAATTTCGACGGCAATCTGTCGTTTTTTAAGTTATTCGCAACTAGTAAAAATACTAAATATTATTATGCGTTACTAAATGTTACTAGATGTTACTATTATTTGTTTCTTTTTTTGAAAAACACTTTGCACCATTGTTCCTTCGAGATCTTGATTTATCTTCAAGAAATAAAAATTTAGGAGATGAATTAGAAAAATTTCGACGGCAATCTGTCGTTTTTTAAGAAACACGTTTCACCTCCAATTCTTCCTAAGACTTTTCGACGAGCCATCGTCGTCCCTTTGTTATCACGACGAAACACGTCCGCTTCATCGTGTAAACCGAAGTTAAGCCGTTCACAAAGCGTATCCTCCGGTACGAGAGCGGCGCCCACAAGGGATTCCAACCACTGGGAGAACGAAATTTCATTTCTCGCCGGTGGAAGAATTCTTCCCAGCTGTGACATCGCGAAATCGAAAGCCGTTTGCCTCAAATTTCTTACCATAAGAGAATCTGGATACTGGTAAATCAAGTAGGAAAAACAAGTTGCTCGATTTTATTTCTAAAATCGTTTGCGTATTCTTTTATCCACAAGTCTTCTAATCCACAATTGTTGTTCACTTCACGTATATTTTCTTATATATTAAAAGCAACATACATTTAGGATGATTTATCAGTTATTTCGTTTTATTATTTATATTATTGATGGCAACAAATTTTTTCAAAAAGAATATATTTTGATATTATTACTTTTAATTTTAAATGAACGCTTGGATTAATGTTTTTTTTTTAAATAGTATCATATACTTTTTATTCTAACATCATTTAACTCCATATGAAATATTTTTTGCTATAGATACAATAATAATAATGAAAATCGAGTTAGTGATATACGTAAATATATTAAAAATTTGATCAAACTTGGAAAATTTGAACAATTTAATATATTTACAATAACGATTATTGCAAAAAAATATATAATAACATTAGATAGATATTCTGTCAGATTGAAAGAGACGATAAAAAACTATCCTTTTCCGCCTGTCGCCTATCGCAAGAAGTAATACGGAGTTGCATTATTCCACGAACAATAAGGGACGCGGAAAATATACTCTGGGTAATCTAAGATAAGAGGATAGTGAAAAAGAATCTTGACTAGAAGGAGATTAATCGTAAGGATTACCGGTGACTATAATCACGTAAAAATTATGAATATGAATAGCAAGACTATGCGAGAATAAAAGAGTACAGAAAATACGATTAGATATTTTAAAATTGATAAAAATATACGAAAAGTGATTTATATTCGTGCTCCTTAAAGACAATGAAATATCACTTCGTGTAAATTTCCAATTTATAATACTTTATTGCGGAAGATATTAATCAAATATATTTTTTAGTTATTGTTAAATGAGTAAGAATTACATAAATATTGCAAAGACTAGACTATTCGTTTCATTGACTTGGAATAGCAGTTTTCTAATTGCTAAGATCCAGATGTTCATTGATGAAACATTTGGATTGAATATGGGGATACTATGGTAGATATAAACTCTTCAGAAAATATATATTTTTTTTTAATTGAATAAGTTGATTTGAATAGTAATTTGAAAGACAACTTAGCAATTTATTCATTATAATATTTTAAGACTTATGAGAAAAATGGATTGCATTCAAGATTTAAGGTGGTCTAATTCTATCCAATAATCATAATTTGTCCTTCAAAATTTATATATTCTTGGTTATAATATAAAGTTTTGATTTATCGGATAGTTGAATTCCAGTGTGTTTCTCCAGAATTTATAATGTGTATGGATATCTTGATCTACTTTACTGGCTTGATCTCTCCAAGATATTTACTGTACTTGGAGTTCTAATTTTCTCCCGTAGATGAAATCTACTTTGCGGTTATTGTTCATATAAAAGATGATAGTACTTTAACCGAAAGATTTAATATAATTGAATATTTTTATTTTTAAAATGATACATATTATAATTCCTCACTTTTATAAATTATAAATTGTAACTCTTTTATACATATCTTATTCACTGTTGTATCTACGTTTATATTTCTCATCCACTTAAAATAAACTTCATCTATATTTATCCATATTTTTTATTTACCCAAAATTCACATTAAATAACAATTCCACGTATAATAATTTTACTAATTTTACCAGAATACGCATCTAGTACATCTAATGGGCAAGAGGGAAACATAATGATCAATTTGACCACTCACGTACAAACGAACAGAAAAGTTAACAGAGCAATATGACGTTCACGTGGCGCTAGTATCGCCTAAGATAATATAATTCCGCATACAGATGAGCTTATTAAACGAAAATCCGCAGATGGAGCTGCAGTATAAAGTACTGTCCATGCTCCTTGTCTGATCAGACACGCGATGGCGGGTCTTTGAACGGTTGGTTCTTACAGCTTTTACAGCGACACGAAAAGCGTAAATTTCGTAAAACGTTAAAATTTCGATTTTATCATAGCACACGTTGAAATCGTTTAAAAGCATTTACATAAGATAAGGTAATGATAATTTAACGGACGACAAATTTAATTTTTCAAGAAAATATTTCACTTGGACGATATGCAACCGTGATGATAATGCGCACTACTGAAGTAGAATTTATTCATTGGTTAAACATTGGTGGTAATAAAACTTAAAAATGGATTTACGATATCTGTGAACTAAATGTTTAAAAAAAATAAATAAATAAAATGAAGAACATTGAACTGTATGAATTTTTCTCGTGCAATGATTTTATGGATATTTGAAAAAAATTATTTAATGTTACACTCTATATATAGATTCGAAATGGCCTCCGTGGAATGGAATGTTCAACATTCACCGGAGAAAAACCTCAGACAATGCGCATTGTTAGCATACATGTGGGAAATTTAACAGTTGAGTAAGAAGCGCGCGAAATTTTATAAATGTTTCGATTATATTTCTTTCCAAAAAATGTTTAATGATAGTTTTTCTATTTGTACATTCAAAAATATTTGAAGCAAAGAAAATAATCAAGTATAAAGTATATTTCGATTAAAATATAAAATGGATTAATCTAAATATTTCTTATTTTAACAAATAAAACACTCTTAATCTTTCAACAAAGTAATTATAATATATATATAAAATTAAAATTAAAATGAATTCGATCTTTTTTTTAATTTTAAACTAAGAAATATATTAATAAGAACTTAATAAAGCTAATTGGAATATTTATTTTTTTATTAAACAATGAATAATACACTGTATACGATTTTTAATGGATTAAATTTCTGTGCACGAAAATGGTTAAAATGAAAAACAATTTAACGTTCAAATTAAGATAATATTATGAAATTTTAAAAGATTAATAGTAATAACAATTTTTCGGAAACCAATTTATTTTTAAATGTAAGATTCGATATTTCTCTCTTGAAGATTCTTTTTCGCAACCTGGAGGAGCTATATCTTTAGAGAAGGATATAAAATATTCAGTAAAGAAGTTTTTGAACGTTTCTTGGAAACGTATTTGGAAGAATCCATGTTGTACAGCATATATAAGTATGCTTTTTCGAGGTATTATACAAATCCTTAATTCGAAGGAACTGTTTCATAAATTTCAAGCTTTACCACTCGCCTCTTCTAATATAATAATTTACAACAGTCTCGAAAGAAATATATTAAAATATTTTTTTCAGTTTATTCATAACATTTTATAATTTTATGCATATGCAATCTTCATCCATCCATTTACAAGAAAAAACTTATATCCTTCTTGAATTTATACAATTATTCTCTAATCATTTATCCATCTAACAAGTATTTTACAAATAGTTTTTAAATTTATAATATTTATATATAATTTTATAATATTTTAAAAATTTATAATATTAATAAAATAATAATAATTTAAATAATAATAATAAAAATAATAATTTAATATATATAATTTTATAATATTTTAAAAATTTATAATATTAAAATAATAATAATATTAAAATATAATTATAATATTAATATTATAAAAATATTAGTGTAAAACTTACACTATTATTATATACAAAAATAAAATTAGGACCATTTATCTTTATAAATAATTACCAACATTTCTATCTGATTGCGACGTCTCGTTCAATAATTAGCCAACATTCCACTCTCGTCTTTTCAAAAGTACTTTCAGAGTACATGTTTATCTCTAGTGATTTCTGTTTTTCGTGAAACTTTGTGCCGGAAGAACGAAGAAAAAGAAGCATCTAACTTGTTCGGTGGTCCAGATACCTAACGTCACTGTCGTTAAACAAGCTACCGGTCTACCGAAATTATTTTCACTGCTTTCCCAAAGAACTTCAAACCAATAGAGTTATAAAAATAGTTGAGCGCACAGGAAACAGTTGGTAGTCATCCGTAAAATGTTTTTCATGTTTTATTGATAATGCACGCTAAACAGATCGCGCACAAATAAAACTGAACTATAAATATATCAATCAAATATGGCAAAATTCTGTTCAAATAACATTATATATTTTAGTAACTGGTAAGACGGTTTGAAAAAAAAAAGAAAAGATTTGTACGAAGTAGATTTGGAACTTTTGAAATAATAATGAGTGATATTTTTTATTTGTATTAGTTAATTAAAATTAATTAATTTGATATCACGTTGTTATATATTTTACGAGAATATAGTAAATTATGCAAAAGTAATTTTCATTCTCTATTTATTCTAAATACTTTAGGAATAAAAGTATTTGAATTTTCAAATAGATGTAGATAGCTGATAGATCGATATATTAATTTAAATCAATAAATTAAACAATAAAAATTTATTAAATATTAAAATTGTCTCTTGAGTGCAAATGTTGAAGATCACATATAAACAAGATAAATAGTAGATGACAGTAGAATTAGGATATTGGCGCCATCTATATAATATTGTAGAACATAAAAAAAAGGGATAAAAAAAGATAAAGATTGATCATCAGCGCCATCTCTTGAATATCTTTCAAAATATCTTTCTAAAATGACTCAAAAGATAACGTTTCTCAATTTTATCCTATTTTACTACAATTTTACCTACTTATCCTATTTTACCTTTACCTATTTTTGAAGAAATGTTTTTAATAATCAATAGATGGCGCTGATGACCAATTCTTACTAAATTTGTCTCCTACTATTTCCTTTCTTTATTTTATAAATTTTCATTTTCAACATTCTAAAGATGGCGTTGATTTCATGATTTCTAATTCTTAGATTTTAGATAATACTACCAAGAAGTTATACCAAATATTTAATCTCTTTTTAAATATAATATATTTCTAATCTAATTAAATATAATATTATAGATAAAATATAATAATTAAATTATAAATTCGACACTAATGCCAAATTCATTCTACTATAATTTGTATTTAAAATAAACCATATTTTCTACTAACAATCATAGAAATTTCTTTCTTTACCATTGGTAATCATGAGAAAAATAAGAAATTTTAACTAGTTACTAGTAAACTTATTCTTTCTTAAATTGTGACTGAGAAAACGTGGTAAAAATCATCAAAATGCAAGTACCTCCGATTTTTATGGAATTACCCTTAGAAGATCAGGTAATTAATAATGAAGTTATATTACATATTTAAAACTCTATAAAATTATATATATTCAAAATACAATTAGATACCGCAAATATTTTATTACATTCTTTAAATGAAAATTATAGGTTATATTAAATTTTCTATTATTATTTTATTTATATATTTAAAAAAATGATAAAGATATATACACAAAATATGATTGCAAAAAAATTATATATATATATATATAATTTTGAATTAATGATTTATTTTTAGGCACAAGAATTAAGGATATATTTTAAAAATTTGGGTGCTGAAATAAGTGAAGAAAAATCTCCTAAAGGTATAGAAGATGATTTACATAAAATAATAGGTGTTTGTGAAGCTTGTTTTAAGGAAGGAAATGAAAGTGAAATAGAAACAGTCTTAAATGATATTGTATCTATTATGATAGTGGTAAATATTTTATATTGTTAAATATTTCACATTATTTATGTTTCTCATATTATTAAATAATTTAATAAATTTCTTCTAATAATATCAAATTAATTTTATATATTTCATTTTAGATTCCCACTGAACGAGCAGAAAATTTAATATTAGCATTTTGTGAGAAATTGACAAAAGCTCCTGGTTATAAACTTGGTTTAGTATGCCTAAAAGCGTAAGTTATGTGAAAAATATTAATATCATTAATTTTTTGGTATCAAAATAGAACTTTAAATATTTTCAGATTATGGTTATTATTTCAATCTCTTCCTGATGATTCTCCAATGAGATATCATGTTTATTATCATTTAGTTCAAATTGCTCGCAATGTTGATCAAGTAAAAGCTGTATATGGTGGAATAGATCAATTAAAACAGCAGTTTGCATCACTTCCACCATCAAATGAACAAATGCAAAAATTACTTCGTTTACTTCATGAAGTACTTTTAAGTTGTAAACAAGGGTAAATAAAATTTTACTATAAAATATATTGTTATTATGTAATATGAAATGAATATTCTTGTTATAGGGAACAAGCTGCTGCAGTAATGGTAGAACTCTTAGGTACTTATACAGCAGAAAATGCTTCTGCAGCTAGAGAAGATGCACAACGTTGTATTTTAGCTGCATTAGCAGATCCAAATACATTCTTATTAGATCCACTTTTAGCATTAAAGCCTGTAAGATTTTTAGAAGGAGAACTTATTCATGATTTACTTCTTGTCTTTGTACAAGATAAATTACCTGCATATTTGGATTTTTATCAACATCATAAAGAATTTGTAGAACATCAACTTGGTATGTACATATGTTACATATATGTATTTGTTACCTATTACTTAATATAATGTAATTTTGTATAGACAATATATAAAATAATATATTGTTTTAAATTATGTTTATTATTATTATGATTGATAATTATAATCTGATAAAACTATTTGATAGAATTGATAACTAGACTTTGTCCATAAAATAGACGTTAATAGACAATGGATAATAGAAGAAATTTGATTTTAGAAATTAAAAAAAGGCATAAAATTTGGTATATGAAAATGTCTATTTGAAGTTTATTTATTAAGTTATAAACAATTTCAAGTTTGCGTTAAATAAAGCCAAGTGCAGGCAAGAATGATGATATGATGAAAATATAAGTATCTCACTTCATTTAACGTTTTAATTGTTTATTTAATGAATAAACCTTAACAGACATATATATTTCTAATATATGTATAATACAAATTCAAAATATAAATTATATATTTATTATTAGGATTAAATCATGAACAAAATATGAAAAAGATGAGATTATTAACATTTATGCAATTGGCAGAAACAAATCCTGAAATGTCATTTGATACAATTCAAGAAGAATTACAAATTAATGAAGACGAAGTAGAAAGTTTTATTATTGATGGTAAGTTATATAAGTTATATATATGCTTATAAATTTTATAACAATGCAATTAGAATATATATTAAATAATAAAAAAATAATTTTAAACAAATATATTTATAAAAAATATGTATATAAAAATATGTATTTAAAAAATATGTCATAAGGAAATATGCCCTATATAAATAAAAACAATCTCTAAATTTTATTATGAAAATAGAGACAATATATACAGGGTATATCAATGAATTAGTACTGGCTTGGTAAAACTAAATTTACTAAGTTATCGAAATATTCAACATTTATATAAATTCTTTTTATGTAAATAAAAAAAAAATAAAATCAATTTTTTATATTTCAGTCTTGAAAACAAAACTTGTTAGGGCTCGTATGGATCAAGCTGGTCGTAAAGTTCTCATTTCAAGTACTATGCATAGAACATTTGGCAAACCACAATGGATGCAATTACGCGATTTACTTGCAGCATGGAAAGCAAATTTAACTGCTGTACAAGAAGGTATGAAATCTGTAGCTGCTGCACAAATGGAACTTGCTGGAAAAAATAAAACTTCTATCAATTATTGATGATGTTTAACTTACATATATTTCATTCAAATTTTTATATATAAATATTAATTGGAAATCAAAATTAATTAATCCTTTAATTTATAATTTTATCCGAATAAATATATACATCGTATATTATACAGTATTATGTTTACAATTAAATTAATTACATAATTAAAAAACTAATGGTAAAAGATTATTTATAAAATTTATAATTCTATTATTTGGTAATTTATTTAAAACTTTATAATATACCATTTTCATATTTTTATTAAAAATTGTGAGAACATTAATAAGTTTCATAAATCTTAATAAAAAAACTTATAGATTATTTATAATAAAACAATTAATAATATTCATAAATTCATTTAATAAACTCTTTTAATGTGCTTTTTTGTACATTTTTGTATATAAAATGTTTTAAAATTGAAATTTACCAATTTAATGTAAATAATCCTAAAATATAAATTTATTGATAATAATTTAATTATCCATTTTTATTTTTTTTTATTTCTTTCATACAGTAACATTTTATTTTTATTAATTTTTATATATGATTTCTGACATCTCTGGAGTATTTCTTATATTTTACAATTTGATCAATAGAACATTCATATATAATTTTATAACTGTGCATTACATGATTAAAAAAGCCACATAGGTTTTTGTACTAATTCACTTCATTGTTTCTAATCTATAATGTTGTTTATCACACGATATTATTAATTGGTACAAAAATTACAAAGTCATAAAACTAATAATATAATTTTATAAAAAAAAAATAACATAATAAATGATTTTGATAATAAATTCAAAATATAAAAGTAAAATAACATTTCTATTGAAATATTTATCATTTCGTTTTTATACAAAAACGTACGTAAACAAAGTTTTATAAAAGTTTGTATAAAAAGTTCAAGTTTTAAACGAAGTTTTGTATGTTTTACATACATTTTTGCACATGCATTAATATCATTTGAATCAATTTGAATATTTCCATTATTTTTAAAGATATCGAAAAATTCTGTTTACAAACTGTATGTTATATATATACAAGAGAAAATATAATATTACAATAATAATCTATTTATATTTATAGATAAAGAATTAATAGAATTAATAGAAACTTCAAAATCACCATTAATTTTTTTTAATTTATGCTTGTTATATTTTTTTTATTCCTAGTAAATACAAGCTTATTAAATAATAAAATACATTGAATCATTATAGCTTTGATAAATAAATAAATCATTTAAAAAGATATTTATGGATTTCAAAATCTTTGACAATCTTACAAAAAAATTATCATTATTATAATATTATAATCTCCTTTGTATCATATAAATTTAAATTAAAAATAAGAAATATTCAAGATGATTATAGTTATTGTTTCACTTTGTATACACATATAAATAAAAATGTTTCTTAGAAACATATACTATTTTATTATATAAATTTTTTGTTCATAATTAAATTGAATTGTTAATTAATCAAAAAATAAACATATTAATAGATATATCATAACATAATAAGTATAGAAATCTAAAAAAATTTTTTTATGCAAACATTTCTAATTAGTATATTTATTTTTGATGAAGTAATTTATATATCACTATAGGAAAATATTGTTTCTTTGCCACAGTTAGTTTAACAAAGTTAGTTTATATTATAAAAAAAAAAATTGTATAAAGAAATGACTTAATATAATAAATCATTACATATGATATCGATATAATTTCCAATAGTATTTTGCTATTGAACTTAATAATCATACTAAACAATTCTTATAATAAATTGTTTTTCTACATCTAATGATAACATATTGTAGAAATAATAATCATCATAATAATAAAATCATTCCATTATCTCAATTACTAATTAATATGTAAGAAATTTTCTTTGCTCTTTCGCGAAACTGTTCTAATAATTGATATTGTTCTGCTGTGAAAGTACGAATTTTATTCTCTATTTCAACAGATTGTCTTTGAACAGCTTCTTTTTTATAATTTTATTTTAGATATGGCATCATAAACTTCACATTGTTTTAATTTTTGAAATCTAAATTTTTTTTACATTCTACATTATGATCTGTAACAAATATATAGCACATTTATATCTTTATAATATAGCCTCAAATTTATGCAGGTATGAAATTTTTTTTCTTTTTTCTTCTCTTTTCTTTTTTTTTTTTTTTTTTTTTTATTTTTTGTATAAACTCAACAAACTAACAAAGCTAAGATTTGAAATAATATTTTACCCTAAAATATTCAAAATATGCGAAATATTAATATTTCCATACATTTCTATGTTTATTCTGTCTATATCTTTGCTTACATTAACCTCTCGTAGCATTCATTGAAAGACAGTTATCAATAATAGGTACTTTATATGAATATTAAATTTTTAACTTAATTTTATTCTCTTTTTTTGAGACTATTGTAAAGTCAGATTTGAGTAGAGAAACGAGGACGTGGCAAATCTCCAAATACTGTATCACCATGAACGCTTTTTGCTAAAGCTTTAATTGAAGCTCGAATATTATGTGGATCATGTGGATCTCTTGAAAGCTAAAACAACATAAATACTTACATACATATATATGAACATATAAACAAATATTAATTAACAAATATTATGGAATTACTATAATATTATAAAATTATGTTATAAAATTATACTAGTTACATAATAATTAAAAAAATATTTAGATTGTAAAAAAAAAATATATATTGCATACATATACCTGATCATCATCTTGATCTTGAACTGTTCTACGAACAAAGGATGGAAAAGATGGAACACTAACAGGTAATGATTTAGCTAATGTAGGATGTCCACCTCTTTGTCCTCTAGGCATATGAATACCTTCATCTTGACCTGAATCTAAGTATAATGTAATTAACATTATCTACATTTATATATAAATTTATTAAATATATATATGTAATATATATATATTAATTATGTATATATTTATATAAATTATTTATATAAATTAAATGCTAACCATCTGTATCAGATCCCTCTTCTGAAGATTGAACTTGATCAGCATTTAAAGTATCTTCCATTCCTTCCAAAGGAAATAAAGCTTCTGTGTCAAAACTAGTTGGTTCCTTAGTATATATATATATTCGATCTTTCTTATCTATACTACCATTCTACAAAATATTAAAAAATTATATGCTATATAATAAATATTATTTTAAAAATATAATTTAAAATAATTAATAAGACATACAATAAGAGGATTAGAAGAATATTTAGCACCAATTTCATGTTTAACATTAGAATTTGCAATGATTTTTGTCTCATTTGATACTATCTGTGATGTATTTACTGTATTTGTTGCAGAGGTAGTTAAACTGGTTGTAAAACTGTCTGGGGTTACAGGAGGAGTTTCTATATTATTTGTTAATCTAGTTATTTCTTCTCCTTTACAAATTAATCTGAAGTATATATAAATATATATTATTTAAAAAATAAGTATAAAATCTAAAAATATAATATTAAATAAAAAAATAAGATTGTAATTATCAGATAAAACCTTGTCAATATTCTATGTTCATTATGAGCTCTTTCGCGAAACTGTTCTAATAATTGATATTGTTCTGCTGTGAAAGTACGAATTTTATTCTCTATTTCAACAGATTGTCTTTGAACAGCTTCTTCAAGCTGTTGTTGGAGACCACCCAAAGCTACTTGTATATTATTAGGTAACTGCGACACTGAAGAAATGCAATAAAATATTTATTGTATATAAAAAAAATGAAATATATTATTTAGTATCTATTATTTTTTATTATATTTTTAATTTAATCAATTTAATTATAGATATAATATGTATATAATCATTACTAAATTAATCCATGCTAAATAATCAATGTTAATTTACCAGAAAATTTATTAGGTTGTTGAAGATAATCCAATTCATCTAATGTATTATGAGCAATTACTATTCTAAATACTGAGCTATAATCTGGATTAGATTTTAATTTACTTATTTCTTCAGGTAAACTCTATAATAAAAAAAATATGATGTATTAAAATTCAAATAAAATATACATAAAAATAAAATAAATTATTTAAAATAATTATATTTTTTATAAAAAGTTTTTTAAAATTCTATAATAATTATACAATAATTCTATAATCTATAAATTTTATATTCTATAAATCTATAATAATTCTAAAATAACTTTAACTCACAAGAATATCAGTATTAATAAGAACTAAAGCAGCACCATAATCTCTATGCACAGCATGGGTATATATTGAACAATTATAACAACGATGAATAATCCATGATCCAATATTTCTTATTTCTACTAAACTTGGTTGTTCTTTAGTAATACCTTCAAGCTCTGATACTGTTGCAAGATTCTATTAAGAATAGAGAAATATTTTTAATAAAAAATCTACATTACTTTAGAATAATATATTATTTTTAATATTTATTATCTAAAGTTATTATTAGCTAAAATATTATAAATTTTTAATAAAATCTTATTTTTCTATTTATATAAAAAAATGTTAAATATTCTGTAATGATTACTCTTGAAATATAAATTTTTTAAAATTGAATGTTTTATAAAAATGTATAGCAATTGTTTTAAAAAAATTTTTACCTGATGAAAAAAACTATCGTTTTGTTCTTCAAGTGTCAATTCAATATCGTTAATGTTGAACTTCTGTAGTTCAGTGCCCCTGGATTTTATGGACACGTTTAAACATTTACATGCGATGTGCATCTTATACAATCAGTATATAACGTTTTCTAAAAGAAACTTTAAAAACCAATACACCGTTTCACAATGCCGGGATTCATATATACATATATAGTTCATTCAATATTTTTCGTAACGTTTGAAATAAATTTCCAGAATTTTCTCTTGATTACTTTTGATTTTTAAAGTTAAAGTTAATCAAGACTTTCATAAATAATTAGAACAAAGCAATAAAAAACATAAAACAATAGTTTGACTTAAGAAGTAAATAGTTATAAAGCCATAAATTTCGCGCTATTATTAAATTTCAAATATGTTGTTTTTGTTTAATTAAAGATTTTAAAGAGATATTTAATTACAAAAAAATAAGCACATAATGTACACATTTAGATGCGTTGAATTCGTTTATTATTTGATTTATTTCGTAAATTAATTTATTGCTGTGACAGATTCACACACATAAAGCCAAGTAAACGAATTACTAAGCTCGTGGTCTGTTGAGTATATGTATTTGCGTCTGAGAGTTCTTTTTCACCATATAAAGAGATAGTTTTAAATATAAATATATTCGAAATTTTTGTATAAATATTATAAAGTGATTCTTTATATTCGAATTAAGTAATAATTTTCTACATTTCTTGTTTATAACACATGTATTTACAAATATTTTTCAAAATGTTCGAAATCTCTACTAAAAATAAACACTGATTTATAGGTATGTGCAGATGCGTACGTGATCACTCCAGACAAAAACATACTTGCTAGTCAATTGACCGACTTTGCCATATGATATAGGAATATAGAATTTAATAATGTAATATGAGTACAATCACAGACAAAATACAAAATAGATCTACTATCTTATAAAAGTTTGTCCTATGTTGTTCTAAATTACGGATTATATAATAAATCAGTGACTAATAAACTAAATACAATATAATTCATTTTATTAAATTTTATATTCTATAATGTTTTAAATTACTGCTTATTAGGAAAAAAATATTACTAGATATTCTTTAATCAGAGTTACAAAATATTCTCTCTCAAATATTCTTAATTTTGATTGGTGTTAGCATTTTTCAAAAATAATAAATAGTACTATTGTCAACTTCTATGCTTATTGTGTATGATTAATAAAAATAAAATTAATAAAAATATATACTATATTTTTTGTTAATAAAACTTTTTATGTTTATATAAATAAAGAATATAAGAATATAAAATATCTCGTTATTGATATAACTGAAAAGGATATTTTTCACGAAAAAGTAAGTAAAAAAAAATTTTTCATTTAAGATTTTTGAATAAATTAAATTCGACAAATTTTTAAATCAAAATGAAATCAGTTAATTTTCAATTAAATATAAATGAACCATTGATACGTGATTATTCAACATATGGGAATAAACAAAAAATATATTTTATTAGTTGAGGTCTTGTTTTTGAAATTGAATATTTATGTTTAATTATAATAAGCCAATTTTCAAATTCAATTTTTTCAAAAATTAATTTTTAAGTGAAAAAAATTTATACTATATTTTTTTTGCTTATTTTTATATATAGAATTATTTTCTATCGATAATCCATTTGAGAATTAATCAATTTTTTTTTTTTGTTTAACTTAATTTATTCGGAAATAAAACTTCAAATGAAAAAATTTTATTCTTTTTTATTTCTTCCTTTTTATTATTGATTTATTTTTTCTTAATTTAAAGAATAACTTTCTATCAGTTATATTAATTATATTAATAATTAGAGATATTCCATATATTCTTTATTTGTATAAATATATCACTTTATTAACAAAAAATATATTTGTAACAATATATTTTTATTAATTAAATATATCATCAATAACTTAGAGATATCTTATATATATTGTCAATATTTACAATAAATTTCAAAAAATAAAAATGTAAATGATAATATAATAATATAAAGATGAAGAAATATATATATATATATATTACAATATAATTTTATTTCGAATTACTATGATTTAAGTTAATTTTTAAAATGTTCGAATTATTTTGATATATAATTATTTATATATTAGTTATTGATTAGTTATTGATATTAATTATTTTACTTATATAATTGTTTAAAAAAAAATTTAACAAACAGCAATTATCAACTACTTTAGTTGATAAATTTAATTTAATAAAAGAGAAATAAAGAAACCTTACTATATTTTATATATTTTTATATCTATATCATTTATAACTATATTTGATTTATTTTATTATATTTATTCTATTATTGATATTATTTATTGATATTTTTTAACAGTAAATTTTATCTCGAAACAGTAAATTGTTATTTTTTTTTTGTGCTTTTGTAATATTTTTTGAATTCATTAAGGAATTTATTAATTCAAAAGTCACATATAAATTTAATATTTTTTAAGCATATATAATTTATATTTTTTAAATATTTTTTTATAAGTTATTAGAATATTACATAATAATATACATGTGTTATTGATTTATATCCATAGTTTGTTCAATGTGTGGAATTGTCTATATATAGAAATGTCCATTTAGATTCATCAAATAATATCTTCAAAATATCGAATTAATAGGATAGACTTTTTCTTGATCGCCATAGATGAGAAACAATGATAGTAATAATTGTTTTAATAAATTATTTTTGTTTCAACTTTAAACTTTATTAAAAAAATTTTATTAATCAAATAAATAATTATTACAATTGTATTGTTATACAAATTGATACAGATTAATTAGAAATAATATAGCAATATATTTGTATAATTGAATTTATTTATCACATCTAAATAATCGTCTTATGCAGATATTGATTTCATTGGACGAATTGTGAATATAAACCAATATGGCATCCTAATAACTTATCAAATTTATACATTTAGTACATTTATTAATATATTTAAAAAAACACTAATTTTAAATAATTTTTAATTTCTAAGCATTAAAATTTAACTTTTTACTTGCCATAGTTAAGAAAACGCACAATCAATATAATATAATAATTATCTTCATCAAACTCATTTATTATTTCGTTTTATTTAGTACAAAATTAAATTATTCGAAAAATAAGCTTTAATTGATATTTTTGCATATCATTTTTTATATTTGTTTAGTTCCAGAATTTTTCTACTTATTTTATCTGAATATTATATGTGTACATAATAAAAATACGAGATTATTTGAAATTACTTACATGAAATATAAATTTTATTTTCCATTTACATAATTTCTATTTTATTTTATAATTACGAATAATATTAATGAATTAAATTTATTTATTTAATATTATAAAATACTAACAAGGTAGGTTTTGATTAAAATAAATAATGAATCTTAATAGATAATAATTATATTTGATATTTGAAATAATTTTAAAATTTATTTTAAATATTTTATTTCCAATTTTATTTCTAAGTATATAAAAAAAAAATCTAATATACAATGTAAACTAATAACAATATTAATCATTATAAAAATATTATTTTATTTATAAGTGGATTATAATCAATGATGTTTTTATTTGAAATTATATTTTATTTATTATATTTATTATTATATTTTAAAAATAATATTTACAAAAACATTTATATATTATTTTTTTACTCTATACAATAATACTCATTGATAAATTTATAATACAATATAAATCTTATTACAACAATAAAATTTTTAATTTATATAAAAGAAATTATATAAATAAGAAAATTTATAATGGAATGTTATTTACATAATATAACAAATATAAATATTGGAATGTTTAGTTTCACATAACAATAAAAATATAAAAAATTTTTTTACATTTTTATATTAAAATATTTTTCTTTCCATTTAAAATATTCATTAAATCGTATCGCGGCATATCTATAAAATACCATAAAAAAAACATTAAAATAATTTTTAAAGAATATATTTATGATCATATTTTACATATGTACATATATATATATATATATATTTTGTATACTTACTGTAAAAAGTCAAAGTCAATTGTTGAATGTTCACTTTGTATAAGAGCCCAACAACCCCAAAAAAAGTGTGATAAAAGAACAAATTTATTTACTTGAAAATACAATAAATTAATCTCATTTTCAAGTACATAATTTATATTATTGTATTCTTGAAGATATATATTTAACCATGCTTTTTGTAATTGTTCATTAGGATATAAAGAATAATCAGGATTATCAATACCTAAAATTAAATACAATAATCAGTAAATGTTATTTATATCATATAACATTTATAAATATTATAACATAACATATTTTAAAATATTATAACATTATAACATTTTTAAATATTAAAAAATAGAAATATACATTTACAAATAAGAGTTAAGAAAAAATTAATCATTTGCAAATTTATTTATATTTTTTATCTTTACTTGACTTTTATGCAAGTATATTTAAAAAAACTTATTGTTTATTGATATATAAGTTATTATTTATTTATATTAATGCCAACTTATTTATTTTAGAAGAATATAAATAAATTTGTAAATGATTAATTTGTTTCTTAATTTTTATTAGTATATTTTGTAATATATTGTATTTTTTGTAGTATTTTGTAGTATATTTTGTAATATAATTTTTAAATATGTAATTTTTTTAACTATTTAATTTTTTTAACTTTCGCATTAAAATATTTCAACTCGCGTTGAAATATCTCGCGAAAGATTGAATCTATCAAAAAAAAAGTTCTTATAAAAATTATTTAATATAAAAAAATAAATTATAATATTATATTTAATCTTCTAATATTATCAATTTATCAAATAACATATTGAAATTTATCATATTTAGCATTTGAATCATGAGAAAAATTCTGAAAAAATTTATTATTATTTAAATATTTCTAAATATCTATTTTTATATTAAATAATTAAATGTTTAAAACAAAATTATTTTATATATTAATAATTATATATATATAATTTTACAATAATTTTGCAAAACAAAAAATTTAATAAAAGTGAATATTTTATTAGAATAATGAAGGAAATATAAATTAGATTAATAATTGTTTTGTATATAATATATACATAATTATATACATAAAGATCATACAAAGAAGATATAAATTTTTTAAAATAGACATATATAATTTTCACTGTATTAATTGATGCAGATTGTTCATTTTTGTCAGAAATAAATTTAATTATTTATTCTAAAAATTAATTTAGAAAATATAATTTAAAATTTGTATAAAAATATAAGGATATAATGTCAAAATAATAATTATTAGTATTTTTTTTAATTTTTATATATCAAATTTTAAAAATTTCAAATTAAAATATTTTCTAAACTATTAATTTTTAATCCATCTAAAAATTATATTGATTCTAAAAAAAACATATATCATTTTTATATGATCTCTATATGTCCAAAAAATCTATTATCAGTATTAATGTACGTATAATGTACAATATATATATTATATAATGTACATATAATATATATATAATTTATGTATAATTTAAATAATTTTTATAAGAGCATTTTTTTATAATTTTATTCATTTTCATAGGAGGTATTTTAATATTATGAGTTAAAGAAAATATTCTATATATATATTTATATATTTTATTTATATATATATTACCAGCAAATTCAGCAAAATGATTAGCTATGTCAAAAGCTTGATAGTTATATGCAGTATATTCAAAATCAATAAATGTAACTGTATTTTCTTTTTGATTGTAAAGTATATTTCCTAGAAGTAAATCATTATGAGCAAATACAATATCATTATTCAAACTTATAAGTTCCATTTTTAATACTTGATAATTTTGTTTTAATATTACAAATGGCTTTATGAGTTTCTCAAATCTAAAAATGATAATAATAATTAATCTACATACAATACATAACTAAAATATTTTAAACTTTAAAATACCTTGCTTGTTTAATATCATCTAAAAATTTTTTTGGCATAATTTCCATAAATTTTTCTAATTTGTTCCAAATGCAAGCTTCTTTGGATATCTCAACATCTTCAGGTTTAAGTTTATGCATTTGAGCCATTCTTTTAGCAATTAATATATATATTTTAGGATCTCTGACTGTTTCTAATGTAAGTATGTTACCTTCAATGAATTGATAAGCTAAACCATTATTAAATGTAGCATAAATGGAATGTGTAAAACCTGCTTTATTTAATATCTATTTAAAAAATCAATTTATTGATAATTATTTTAATCATATATATTTTTACTTTTTTTTTTCTAAATATTATACTTACTCGAATATTTCTTGTTTCATCTTTTCGATTAATAAGCAAATCTGTTTTATGTCCATAAACTCTAATTAAAACCATTTCATTGTAATGTTCAGCATACCATACTCCTATAAGTTTATTTGTTATTCCATCTGTAAATATCTAAAAATACAATATTATTTAAATAAATTTTTATTTTACTTTAATAAAATATAATAAATTAATAGATTATTAAATAAAGATTAATAAATTAGTATTTATAAAATTTATTAGATTAAATATAAAAATATAATTCTTAATGACTAATGTAAAATGATTATATATTTAATAGGAAAGACATTAAATATTTTAAATTTAACAATGAGAAAAAAATAAATATATTATCAATATATTTAAATATAATATATATAATATAATATATATATTTAAATATAATATATATAATATAATATAAGATAAAAAAAAGATTCCTGAAAAGAAATAAAAACATTTGATAATCATAATGTATAATAATGATAATATAATGTAAATAACAAATTTAAATAAGTCAAATATGAAATAGAATTATTATATAACATAATAGATACAATTAGCTTAATTTTTTTTTTTATTATTCATTATTGTCATTATTTATATTATTATAATATCAATCTAAATAATTTTGAATTAAAAGTTATATAATCAATATTAATATTTTTAAGTATAACTTTTAATTAATTAATAATATATACTTTAAAAAAAACATATATTTTTAAAAACTATAATTTTTAAAAATTACTTATCATTTAAAAATTGATAAGTAACATTAAATTTTTGTAAATACATGTAATACATAAATCTTTGTAAATACATGTATATCCATATAAAATGTAAAAAATCACTATATAATATTATATTATATCTTATAAATATTTTACCTTAAAATGTAAATTATTTAAAGGCCATGTTGGTCTAATTTTCTTAATTATCTTTTTAGCACCATCAACAATTTCATTTTCTTCAACTACTATATCAAGATGAGGTTCTTTGCATAGTTGATCCATAATAATATTTTATCTATAGTAAAAAATTTATATATTTATATATAACAATTGTAATATGTAGCAATATGTGTCACTTATAAATCAAGTAATTCTATAGGATCATTACTAATATAATCATGAGAATATTTACACTATTTCATATATATATATTGATCATAATGATATGGTTGGCAAAGATAAACTAGAATATAATAGAAATCTTGAATTTTCTATTTTAATAATTTCATTATGAATTTACATTTATGGAACTTATTCATTAGTTATTTATTCAATATATTAAAAAGTTTTATATTTCATATATCTTTATATAAAAATAACAATGGTAAAAATATTTTATTATTAAATTATTATTAAACATTATTTATTATAATAAAAATTACGTTAAATAAATAAAATTATCATAAAATTTTTTATTATTAAAATTGTTTATTTTTTTTTTTTAAATAGAAAAATATAATTTTATATTCTCTTAAATACATTTTTAAAAATTTTTTAAATTATTCTTATATTATCCTTTATATTATCCTAAAATTTATAATATGCAAAAGAGTAATAACATCTTATTTATCTGAAATTATCAACCAACAAAAAAAATATTTATAATTTTATTTTATTTGATATTTTATATATAAGTTAGAGATATTTTATATATAAGTTATTCGTAAAATGTACATAAATTGTTTATATATATATTTTATATATTATAAGTTTATTTATATATACGAAATTTAAATTATTTTTATACAATATGGTGATAAAGTTTATGCAATATTACACCAATCTTGCAATGCAATGATATATCTAGGGATTATTACTAAAAGAGATTATTACTAAAGAATTGTAGAATTGTAGAATTGTGAAGGAATTAATAGCAATAGTTAATTTATTTTATTATACAAAATATTTACTAATGTAAAAAAATATTGAAAAGATTGAATAAAACAAAATATCCTTTAACATATTAAAAAAAAATAATACATGTTGTAAAACATTAGAAATAATATTTTTTAAATGAAAAAAAAATTTAAATTTAAAATTTTTTGCTTCAAATATTTGTGATTGATGGTGTCTAAAATATACAAAAGAAAAATCAAATTTAATTACTTTCTCGGATAATCCGAAATGAAATTTACCTTTATACGAATACATATATAATAAATTTATATAATACAATATTATTTATTTATATAAATAATTTTAATTATATATACCCTATAAAATATATACCCTATAAAATATCACGCTTTTGTTCATCAGAGAGTAATAATAATTCAGAATACGAATGTGCAGTGTAAGTGAAGAGAATAGCTGAATTAAAATAAAATTATTTCACAAATACTATTTTATAAAATTTTTGCAAATGAAGTTGAGAGATTTATATAAAACATATTTTTCAATATTTAATTCAATATTTAGTTTAATATTTTAAATTTGTGCGTAACCTATATGTATTTGTATATAACTATAAATTTAATAATGACACTGCTGCATTTTGCTTATATTAAAAAAATATGAAGTTGAAAAAGATTTTTAAAGACAATTCATTCATCATTTGTATTTATTACTTGCTATTTCCTCAACATCACGTTTTATATCTTTTATATTTATATATAAATAATATAATAATCAAACGTGATCTATTTCATCTTTTGTACAACTTTCATACTTCTACATTGTACTTTCAAAATTCTATAGCATTTGAATAATATTATTATTACAAAAAATGTCAAAAAAAATTCCACTTAGTCAAAATGAAATACAACCTTCATTTAAAGGATTTCTTGAACATATAAATAATAAACGTATTATACAATCAAGGTATGACAAATTTTTTCTTAAAATCACTTATAATATAATATATATATAATTTAAGTTTAAACTTCTATTTTTATATTATTTGTATCTTAAATGTTTTAATTATATTTAGAATATAAATATATAATAAAAATGTAATAAAAAAGTATAATGATGATTTATAGCACTCCTAAGTTATCAAATACAAATTTACTAAATGAAAGTTTAAATTGTATATCTAAAGACTGTAAGTCTTCTAATACAGAAAAATTAAAAGAAAATGTTAAAACATCCATTATATCTATTGTAAGTATATCTTTAATATATGTAAAAGATATTATTTTATAATGTAATTATACATTTTAGAATAGTTCTGATGATTCAACATTCATTGATGTTATTAAAAGTAATATAGAAGAAAAAGATTGTAGTTTAGAGGAAAATTATCATATAGATTCTAAAGAAGAAAATTCACAGATAAATGAAAAACGACAACTTATTAAATTTGGGTATACACAAAAATCAAAGATTAAATTTATTCATTCATCAGATAGTGAAGATGATAATAAAATAAAACGAACTTTAAATTTAAACCGAAAAAAATTTCTTAATAGTAGTAGTGATGAAGAACAAATATCAAATATATCATTTGAAAAAAATAAATCATCACTTGATGATGTATCTTTACAATCATCTAAGAATAATGAAGTAGACATACAAGAAAAAATTTTAATTGAAAATGATAGTCCAAGAACTCCCAAAAAATGCTTAAAAGCCAAAAGAAAAGAAAATATTATAATATCAGATTCAGATAGCAACAGTCCTACTTTTAAACATAGTCCTAAAAAAAATCCAATAAAAAGATGGATAGGACCAGATTACAAATTAAATTTGAAGTCTTTAGGTTTAGGAAAAGAGTTAAATTCATGGATACAACTTGCAAAAGAGAAACCAATAATGTCTTCAGTACCAGTAAATATTAATATGATTTTATTTTTTATTGATAATATTATTTTTAATAAATATTAATCATTATTATTATTAAATATTATTATTAATTTTATTTTTAGATTACAAAAGATAAATTGGAAGATAGATATAAACATTTAAAAAATTTTCAAATAGAAATTCTTGAAAAATTTTATACTGCATTAGATCAAATACCATTACCAGTATTAGAAAAATTTCCACAATTTAATACACATACATTTCAAGATTTAAAAATTTTATATCAACATGTTAAAGCAAAGATACGTCTGGTTGAAACAAAGTTAACACATATTGAATATGATAAAAATCAAAAACATGTTCAGGAATTATCTGAAATTACAAATAGATACATAAATGATTCACCATTATCTAAAACATCACAATTTTCAAATCAACAGTTAGTAATTTCTGATAATGATAATTTCAATGCATCTAATACTAATTGTTCAGATATAGGATCAAGTTATACCAATATTATAAAAATGAAAACTACAATTTCACCAACAATAGAAGATTTTGCTCAATCATTACAAAAAAATAATGAATCTTACATAAAGAAAAAAGAGGATATAGATTCACATATTTCTCTTCAAGATGAATCAAATGATTCTCTAGTTCAAACGAAAAAGAGTATATTTCAATTGAAAAAACCTATTAAGGCATCTGTGACTTCTGAAATTTCTAAACAAATAGGAGAAATATGGAAAAAAGAAGAACAATCCAAAGTAGCTAATACTAAAACAATCATTTCTAATTTCAATATTAGTTCTGATAAATTAGAAAAAATTGAAAGTAATGAAAAAAATATATATTCTGAAGAGAGAAAAAAAACTGTTCAAATTCCTCAAAAATTAAAATATGAAAATAATCAAAATAATTTGAATATAAAGAATGCATCATATATAAATGGTAAATTTATACTTTTATTATATGTATATTATACATATATATAATTATTTATTTGTTATAGATAATACTTCATATTCATATTCACAAGATATAGTTGATTGTTTGACTCAAGAACTTGAGCAATTTCCTGCATTAAGTACAGATTGTAATATAAAATCAAGTTTTAAAGGTAAATTATAATAATTAAGAACTTATTTTTTTGTTCTTTTTATTATTGTAAGTTTTCTATTGTTTTTTATTTTTATTTTTTTAAAGAAACTGCTACACAAAGTACTAATAATACTATAAATGAAAAAAAACAAGAGAAGGATAAATTAAATATCCAAATGGGTATTTTTACTGGAAGTTATAAAAATGATGGTGTCAGTGGTGAATTTGATGGATTAACATATCCTCATTCACGAGAAATGTTAAAAGTAGGATATTTTATTTTTCAATATTATTTTAAAAATTTATATCTATATTTCTATGAAATATTTAACATAACGTTTAAATTTTTTTGTATCAAATATATTTTTTAAGATTTTCCGACAAAAATTTGGATTATATTCATTTAGACCAAATCAGTTACAAGCAATTAATGCTGCAATTTTGGGATTTGATTGTTTTATTTTAATGCCAACCGGAGGAGGAAAATCATTATGCTATCAACTTCCAGCACTTTTATTGCCTGGAGTAACAATTGTAATTTCACCATTAAAAAGTCTTATTCTTGATCAAGTTCAAAAACTCACTTCTCTTGATGTAAGTTTTTTAAATATCATATTTTATCTATATATATATTCATTAATAATATTGTAGATTCCAGCTACACATATGTCTGGAGGAATAACAGATAGTCAAGCATTAGGAATATATAGAGAACTTTCAAAAAAAGATCCAGCTCTTAAATTATTATATGTAACACCCGAAAAAATTTCTGCATCTCCAAAATTTTGCAATATTTTATCTTCATTATATAATAGAAGATTATTAGCAAGATTCGTTATTGATGAAGCACATTGTGTTAGTCAATGGGGACATGATTTTCGACCTGATTATAAAAGATTGAATTGTCTCAGAGAAAATTATCCTAAAGTGCCAGTCATTGTTTTAACTGCAACAGCTACACCAAGAGTTAGAAGCGATATATTACATCAATTACGTATTACTACACCTAAATGGTATGTAATTTGATTTGAAATATATTTAACATACGAAATTTTACCATTTATATAATAAAATATTTTTATTTTGATTAGGTTCATGTCAAGCTTTAATAGACCTAATTTAAGATATAGCATTATCGCAAAAAAAGGTAAAAATTGTTCAGATGAAGTAATAGGTATGATAAAAACAAAATACAAGAATGACTGTGGTATTGTTTATTGTTTATCTCGTAAAGATTGTGATGATTATGCAATGCACATGCGAAAGAATAGCATTAAAGCATTAAGTTATCATGCTGGCCTTACAGATAATAATAGAAGCGATATTCAAGGTCGATGGATTTCAGAAGAAGTATGAAAATAAGTAATAAAAATATTTTTTTGTAACTACATAATTTTTTAATTATAAAAAATTTTAGATCAAAGTTGTTTGTGCAACAATAGCATTTGGAATGGGTATCGATAAACCAAATGTACGATTTGTAATACATGCAGCTTTACCAAAATCTATCGAAGGTTATTATCAAGAAAGTGGACGCGCTGGTCGTGATGGAGAAAATGCAGATTGTATTTTATTTTATAATTATACTGATATGCATAGGATTAGAAAAATGATTGAACTAGATAACTCAAATCCTACTATAATAAAAACTCATATCGACAATTTATTTAAAATGGTATCATTTTGTGAAAATAAAACAGATTGTCGCAGAACACAACAATTAAATTATTTTGGTGAAATATTTGATCGAGAACAATGCATTGCTAACAAAGTTACATCATGCGATAATTGTAGAAGTAAAGTAAGTTTTTTTTTTATTTAAAAAAATAAAGTTTGTATTAATTAAATTATTTAAATATCTTATATATATAAATATTTTGTATATAATTTTTTAGGATACTATTACTATGTTAGATGCAACAGATGATGCAAAACAGATTATGAAAGCTGTACGCGATTTAAATAATCAAACAAGAAATTGTAATCTTACATTAGTACTTCTCACAGATATATTTAAAGGAAGTGATATCAAAAAAATAAGAGAATTGGGTATAAAAATTAAATTTCAATATATTATATATATATTATCTCCTTGTGTAATATTAAATATTTATAGGTCTTAATAAATCCCCTTTATATGGTCGAGGAAAATCGTGGAATAGAGCTGATATTGACCGTTTATTACATCATATGGTGCTTAAGGAATATTTACAAGAACAAATGTACATAAACAATGAAATTGCTTGTGCTTATGTAAAAATTGGACCAAATGCCGCGGAATTCATGACAAAAAAAGATATAAAAGTAGAATAATATATTCAATTTATTTTATTATTTAGTTTAAAAGTGAATTATAAGAATAAATTATTAAAATATAATATTTTTTAAAATAGATAATGCTTCCTATAAAGTCTAGTAATAGTACTACTGCTGTAGCAACAGTATCTACAATTACGAAAAAAATTGATAAAATACTTGTGGAATTACAAGATCGATGTTACAAAGAATTAATGGAGATAATAAGAGGAATTGCTGGAGCACTTGATGTTTCAGCATCATCGGTTATGAACATGATTGCAATTAGGGCAATGAGTCAAATACTTCCAGATAGTGAAGAAGCTATGCTACAAATCCCACATGTAACTAAAGCAAACTTTGAAAAATATGGAAAAGCTTTATTAGATATTACACAAAAATATGCTGCAGAAAAATATGGTAAATAAAATGTTATATTTAAGTTATATAAATTATATTTAATTATACATAATATGATATATTTTAATAATATATATTAATTTAATAATATATTTATACTATGATTTTTAACAGTATTATTGAGTGAAGAAAAGGAAGAGAGTAGTGATGATGATAATGACGATATGTGGTATAATGATACTCCTACATTTTCCGGTAAAATTAACTCATTTCGTGGTAAAAAACGTAAAGGCAAAACTACTTATCGTAATACAAATAAAAAGTTTAAACGAACATCAGGGTATATATTTATTTATTTTGTTTAATATCATATTAAATATAATGATATATTATATATTATTTTTTGATAATTCTTATTTTATTTTTAGTACACAAAAAAGAAAAACAACAACAAAAGCAAAATGTACGACTACAAATTTAAACAAAGGACCGGGATTAGTAAGCTTAAATTCAAAGAAATAATATAAATAAACATACATAGATAAGATTGATATTTAATATGTAATATATATGTATTTATAACAGCATGGTATTCCATGTAACTTAGATAATGTATTTATATTAATTTGAAATTGGCATTTCATCACAAAATAATGCAATAGTATTATGTTTTTATAAGATAAATAAAATATGTATATATACACAATTTTATAATAAAAAATATTTTTAATAATATTGATTAATATATAATATATAAATAAAAGATAACATTATAATTATATATTTTTATAAATTCTATAATTGTAAATATTATATTTATAATATAAATACTATTATATTTTTATGTTTATAAACAAAAAATATCCTAAAAACTCAAATAATTTTTTATATTATCATAATTTTATTTTTTAAGATTAAATTGAAAATTGAAGCTATTAAGTACAGTTACTAAGTTATACTTATATACTTATAACTCAGGTTGCATTATTCTTGCTTGACGGTCTTCATTTTTGATATGTTTTTTTAACAAATCCATAACTTCATTATCAAATTCAGGTGGAGTTGGTTTTGCGCCTGTAGCCCAATAAAATATATCCCAATCGTTGGTTGGCAAATTGATAAGATGATCATATAATTGAAGTTGTTTATCATCAAAATCACATAAATATTTTTTAGCAAATGTACTTAAAAGAAGACCATTTTCTAACATGCCACGTTTGCGAGATTGATACAATAATCTATATTATATAAAAATAAAATATAAAAAAACAATATTAAATTTTAATTTTAATAACATTTTATTTATTTTATATATTACCGAGCTTTTTTTATATCTTTACTTTCTTCATTACGTTTTACATATAATGGTATATTTGGTTCTTGGCTTTCTGGATGAATTACATCTTGAAAATCATCTTTACAATATATACAAGTTATTGAAATACGTCGTAGAGGTACTGGTTTAACCTTGAATTACGTGTTACGAATACTTTAAATGTTTAATAAGATTTTTAAAAATTTAATAAGAACATAACTATTGTTTTAATAATAACATATTATTATTTATGCTTACTATTGATATCAGAGATTTTACAAGAACATTCATGTTTATTTTTTTTACCTTTTGCTATTACAAAATTATTATTTTTGATAAGGTTAAGTAACTATATTTTCACAATAGATCACCTGATAGATTAAACATAATTTTATATTACTTATATATATGTATATAAATAATTATTAATATTCATTTATTTGGTTATTTTCATTTATTTAACAGTTTTAAATAAAATATAATTCATTTTGAATCATTAATATTATTAAAATTAAAATGATAAGGAATTTCGAATTTTTGTTTTTGTTTTTTTAATAACTAATTGAGATATTTATTTTTATACTCATAATTTAGTTATTTTATTCGAATTTAGTTCAAATGAAAATGCATTCACATATATTAATTTTTAGGTTATAATATATTATATAAATATTTTCTTATTTATTGAAAATATATTTTTCCATAAATTACATATTTATTCCATACTTATTTATTTCATCATTTTCGAATTTATAAAAAAATTAATAATTAAATAAAATAAAATTAATATTTATTTAAATTATTAAATTATATTTTATATAATTATGATCTATGAAGAAAATTATTAATTTAGCAAAAATTATTATTTGCTTTGTCAAATTTTCTAAATTCTAAGCTGAAAGAATATAATTAACATTACAGATTTATAAGGATTTAGAAGATTGAGAACGTAAATTGATTTTAGGTTTTTGATCTGTCTCTCAAAATTAGGAGGAGATAATTCCAAATAAAATTTTGAATTTTTGCTATTCGATATTTTTATTTATTTATTTATTTAAAATGCTCCAATTTACAAAAGATTTCACACCTGTGATTCTCAATATCAATTATTTATTAAGTTTCTTTTGCTTTAGAATTTCTTTATTGCAAATTTTTTTTTATATTGCAATTTTTTTTCAATGTTCCGTCAAGTATGTGAAGATAGAAGAAAAATTGTCATATAGGATTAATATGATGTACATGTGCGAAAATATACCGGAAATTAATTCCTAAAAAAATGTATGATCTTAGAATGCAAAGAGATAAAATATATTTAAAATAAAAATATATGAGAAATTTTTTTTTCAAATCATACGTACCTTAACCGAAAATTTTAAATTGATCTGATTTAATAATTTGTAATAAATTAATTTTAAAAATTCTTTGAGAGAATTATCGGATTTTGATTTTCTCTTTGATTGATTGTAGTATAGCAAACACTTAAATATTAAATTTAAACTTAACTTAAAATTTAAATACAAAATAATTTATTCGCTCAATAAATTTTAAAAAGTTTGTTTATAATTTTATTTATTGATAGTGATTGAAGCTAAATTCAAGGAATTGATTTATAATATTAACAAAGCTGAATTCACGTGATAGCATAATATTGAAATAAGTTTTTAATTGAAACTTTGAAATTTTGAAAATATATTTATATTATATTATATATAAACAGAAAATGAATTAGAATTATGTAGGTTAGCAATACTGCTTTTAATTAACTAAGCGATACTTTGTATTCTTATTATTCTTTTTTTTTTATGATAATTAAAGTATGTGATTGACGATAAATTTTTTATATTTATTTATGAATATTTATTTAAATGCAAATTGTTTATTATAATTGTTAAATAATAATTATATAAATATAAATATGAATTTAAGAAAATAAATGAAATAGTTTCTAAACTATTACAAATAATTGATTATATTTTGTCAATGGATAATAAAGTATTAAAAAACATTAAAAATGACAATGAAAATGAGATAAATGTTAATGTAGATCAAAAAAATTTAAATAGTTTTATAGATGAATGGAGTGTTTGTGATGTATTTAATACAGATGAAAATAATGGGAAAACACAATATTTTGATGATAATGAAGAGAAAAAAGAAAAGAAATCATCAGAAATTACACAAAATATTTTAAATTTTTCTCAGAATGAAATAAATACTCATTGGCAGGATAATACATTTTTGGATAAAATGTTTTCACAATTTGATTCATATAATGAAAAAAATGTTTTAGAATGTTCTACTCAGGTAGTTGGATAATTTAATATTTCTATATTTGTAAATATATTTAATGTAAGATTCATAGATATAATGTTAAGATTTATGTGTATATTGTATTTTTTTAAAATAGGTTATTCATACATCAAAAAATTGTTCTGAAGAAACATATGTTACAGAAGGAATGAATTCAATACATTTATTAAAGAATAAGCAACAGGATGTTAAATTTCTTAAAAGATATTCAGTTAATTATAGTAATATTATTCCAAATAAAATATGTTGTTTAGATAATGAATTAAAAGAACAAAATATAAATATTAATACAAGTTTAAACAATGATACATTTTATGGTTTATCAAATAAGATAAAAGAACTTTTCTTAAAAATTAGAGGCATTAATACATTATATCGTAAGTATTTAATTTATGATAAAATAAAGTTTATTATTAATAAATTTATTTTATTCATTATAATTATATCAATTATTTATCTTGTTTTAGAATGGCAAGATGATTGTTTAAATTTAGATGCAATAAAGAATAGAAAAAATTTAATTTATGCCCTTCCTACTAGTGGAGGTAAAACATTGGTTGCAGAAATATTAATGTTGCAAGAACTTATATGTAATAAAAAAAATGCAATATTTATATTACCATTTGTTGCAATAGTACAAGAAAAAGTAAGTATTAATACCAGTAAGTATTAATGCAATGTAATAGAATTTATTTATTAATCATTATTTATAATAATTATTATAATAATTAATCAAAAGGAATATAGAAATATTTTTAAAATTTTTAGATTCAAGCAATGACACCATTTGCACTTGAGTTAGGTTTTTTAGTTGAAGAATATGCAGCAACAAAAGGAACTTTTCCTCCCAAAAAGCGTCGTAAAAAAAATAGCATATATATATGTACTATAGAGAAAGCATTAGGTTTAATAAATAGTTTAATAGAAGAAAAACGTCTTCATGAAGTGAGTAAAAATTAGGAAATCTGTTACTAAAATTTTAGTTCAAATATTAAGTTATATCAATATATTTTAGATTGGTATTATAGTTGTTGATGAATTACATCTTCTTGGAGAAAATGGAGGAAGGGGTGCTACATTAGAAGTTCTTTTAACAAAAGTACTTTATGTTAATGGTAAAGAAATCATATTTATAGAAATTAATATTATAATATTATTGTATATTATTATATTATATTATATATTATTGTATATATTGTATATTATTGTATATTATTATTATTGTATATTATTATTATATATATTATAATATTATTATAATATTTATATTTAATATATGTATTATTAATTATAATACATTCTTTATTTTAGATAATATTCACATTATTGGAATGAGTGCAACAATAGGTAATTTAGAAGAAATAGCAACATTTTTAAATGCAGATTTATATACTGGAAATTTTCGACCTATTGAAATTAAAGAATATGTGAAATGTGATGAAAATATTTGGTTAGTTGATTTAAAAACAGAAGAATTGTTAACAGATGTAAAAAAAATTAATTATCGTGTAAGTTAATGTTTTTCCATTTTTTTTGTATTTATAATTATTAATAATTATTAATATTTAATAATTATTCATTTGTTTTAAAAGTATTCAAAAGATGCAGCAATTATAGATCCTGATCGAATAGCAGGTCTAGTAATGGATATAATTCCAGAACATTCATGTCTTATATTTTGTTCTTCTCGTAAAAATTGTGAAAATGTTGCTCTATTATTAACTAAAGTTTTACCTAAGTAAAAATTTTTTTTATGTTTTTTATGTTTTGTATATGTTCTTATATATTATTATAAATCATATCAATTATATATGATTATTTATAGATCATTACAAGATTACAAAAGGGATAAAAAACAAAATTTATTAAATGCACTTAAAAATGAAGAAGGTCTTTGTCCTATCTTACATAAAACCATAAATTTTGGTGTAGTCTATCATCATTCTGGTCTTACATCTGAGGAAAGACGATTATTAGAAGATGCTTTTAAAATAGGAACACTTTGTGTAATATGTTGTACATCAACATTAGCAACTGGAATAAATTTACCAGCAAGAAGGGTATATTTTATTATTCGTTTTAAATAGTAATAATTATTGTTTATTTTTATAAAAAATATATTTACAATAAATACATAATAGGTAATATTAAGAAGTCCGTATATTGGCAATCAGTTTTTAAATTTAAGTAGATATAAACAAATGGTAGGAAGAGCTGGTCGTGCGGGTATGGGAAATATAGGAGAAAGTATACTTATATGTAAAAATAATGAATTACAAAAGGTATATATAATAATATCTATTTATTATAATTAGAATATATATATAAATAGAAAGTATATTTATTATTAATAATATTTATTATATAGATAACAGAACTTTTAAAATCTAAAATGGATGATTCTTTAAGTACATTACATATAGATAGAGATAGAGGTATAAATAATTTAATTTTAAGTGCTATATTATTTTCTATGGCAACAACTAGATATGAATTACACAAAATAGCAAAAAGGACATTACTTAATATTCAACAAAAACGTTTAAATATAAATATTAAGCAAATTGTAGATGAATCGATAACTGAATTTTTAAAAAGTGGTGTAATAAAAATAAAAGAAAAAGAAAGAAATGTTAATATATTAAAACCAAATGTAAGTGTTATGTTTCCATCACAGGATATATCTTCTTGTCCTACAACTATAGAAACAAAAAAAAAACGAATAATAAAACTTACCAATAATTCTAAATTAGAATTATGTAGTCTTGGACGTGCAGCTATGAAAGGTAAGAATAATTTTATTATTAAATAATTAATAAAATATTTCTTTATATAAAATTATTTTAAATATATGTATTTTATGTTGAAGGTTGTATTGATATGGAATGTGCATATATATTATATCAGGATTTAAAAAAAGCACAAGAACATTTAATTCTTCTTGATTATTTACATTTATTATATCTTGTTACGCCATATAATATAATATCTCAAATAAAACCAATAGGATTTATTTATTACGATATGGTAATTTTTGATTTATAATTATTTATAATTTAATTTAATATATTTTATAATTTGATTAATATTTAATCATTTAATCATTAATAAAAATATTGTAATATTCTTATAAAATTTAGATAATTAAATTATCAGAAACACAAATGAAAACAGCTAGACTTTTAGGAATTAATGAAGTAAACATAAGTAAAATACGTGATGGATTAATGCCTAAAGTATGTATATAAAATTTAAATTATATATATTAAATCTATTTTTATATTTAAGTTATTTTATACATAATAGAATGTAGAACCAAGAGTGATTCATAGATTTTATGTAACATTAATACTGTATGATTTGTGGAATCAACATGCAGTGTATAAGATAGCAGAAAAATATGATATAAGCAGAGGTATTGTACAAAATCTTTTAACTGCTGTATCATCATTTGCATTTTCTGTAATTCGATTTTGTCAGGTTAGTAAATACATTATTAAAATATTGATTTATAAAATATATATGATTTATAAAATCAATATATAAAATTTAATTAGATTATTATTTCAGGAATTAGATGAATTTTGGGCATTTAAAGATTTATTAAATGTATTCAGTAAAAAATTATCTTACTGTTGTCCCTTAGAATTAGAAGCATTAATGGATTTACCTTTAGTTAAAATTGTAAGAATATTTTTCATTTATAGAATAAAATAAAATAAAATAAAAAAATAAGTTTGAAACAAATTATAATTGTAATATTTCATTTTATAGAGTAGAGCACGACAATTATATAATGCTGGATTTAAAACAATACAAACTATAGCTAAAACTCAACCAATACAGTTACAAGAAAAAATTCCATATTTAAGTAAAAAGGTTGCAATACAAATTATTGAGGGTGCTAAAGTAAATCGTTTAGTAGATTATATTTATTAATGATGTATCATATTATTAATATTAATTTTATTACATTTAATTTAATTATATTTTACAGTTACTAATAGTGGAGAAAATAGAAAATCTACAGGATGAAACTGAAGATATTTTAGATGGAATACACATGAATACTTTAAAAGGATTTTAAATTATTAAATTAAAATTAAAAAAAAAATAATTAAATTTAAATTACTCAATTTATATAATACAAATATTTCATATATATCAATATTTATATAATACAAATAACATATATTTTTTTACATAATTTAATTATAAAATTTTGTTAATTATGTATAAAATAAAATAAATTATTATTTTTAAATTTTTATATATTGTGTCAAACAGATCAATGTGTTCTAAGAATAACACATTGTTTAAGCAGGCACATATATTAAATGTCCAAAATGTAATTGATTTCATTTGAAAAAAGTATGATATCAAAACATCATGGCACAATTTCTATAATATATTATTATATAACAAAATATAATAAATACAACATAGTATATATTATATATTGTATTACAATATAATATATAATAACAAATTATTTATTAAAATGCATTGTTTTATAAAATATAAAAATTACAATGTTAAATTATTACTTAATTTCTAACGTTTTTTATATAAACATGGTTTTAAAGTTATAAGAGGTAACTTATTTTTATTACTAATGTCTCTTTCTTTTTTAAAATCTAAAAAATAAAATAAGTTATGAGACAAATCTTTCCAAGTATTTTTGAAACCATAACTATTTATTACTTTTATAAAATCTTCTATATGTTCAAATCGACTTTCAACTTCAGCTATTTTTAAAATGCCACTGAAAATCATTTTTTTTTTATATATTTCCTTTATATTAAATATTAATATATTATTATTTTTTGTTTTTACTTATACTTACTCTTTTTTAAGAACTCTATTTGCTTCTATAATATAGTCTTTAAGATTGGTTCCCATCAGAGATAGGCAAAACACAACAACATTTACTCCACTTGTTAATAATGGGGTATGTGCTATATCACAAGCAGTTACATTTTTATTGAGAGAAATAAAATCAAAAGAATGTACTTTATGAGGAACTGTAGCAGCAAGTCTTGCTTCTCCACATCCAAAATCAGCAATTATATATTGCTTTGGTCTATAACATCATTAATATATATTTATGGATTAATATAACAATTAAAAATTAATTTATAATTATAACAATATGTACTGTATATACTAACATTTTTTTTATCGAAGATATTATAACATCAAGGGGATTTAAAGGCCATTGTTCGATTTGCTGTTTATATCCTTCATGATATGCCTTAAATGCATCAGGATCATTTTTGAAATATTTTTTAGATTCTGAACTTTCATTATTATAAAGTGTTTCATTCAAATATCTGAATCTAGAAGCTCTTAATTTAGCCATCATTCTATCTCTTAAAGATTGTGGTTTTTCATTCACTTTTCTTTTTTTTCGTTCTTCTTGTTCATTATCTTTAGAAAATAATTTTTCTAAATTATGTTGCTTAGGAGATATTTCAGAATTATTTTTTTTTGAAGAATCTGAAAATTTATTCTTATTTTGTTTTACTTTCTTTTTTAATATTGAACTTAAGTTTATTATTTTATTATTTAGTTTTTGTTTTCTTTTTTGTTTTTTTCTTAATATCAAATTCAGTTTTGTTAATTTGTTATTTAGTTGTTTTTTTTGTAACATTGAATTTAATTTTGCTGGTTTGTTATTTCGCTGTTTCATTTCAGATTCTGTATGTTTAGATTTTGTCTTTTTTATAAATTTATTATTATTATTAATCTTATTTTCAATTTGGTCAGAAATTTTATTTTTTTCCTCAAGATTTTTTTGATTTTGTTTTTTATCATTAACTTGCTGTTTTTTTTTAACTTTTTTGATTAATTTACTTTTTCTTTTATTTTTAGTATCTATTACTTTTATTATGTCAGAACTTAAAAAATTAATAGAATTATGATTTTCATTATTCTTATATATTTGTTTGACTTTTTTAGACAATTTATTTTTTGTAGATTTATTTTTAAATTTTAAATTTTTATTTTTAACAATTGTGAGTTTATGTTTATCTTCATCATCTGTTAATTTTTTTTTCTATAATATATATATATATATATATTTATATATAATGAATATAATTTGATAAATTGGACAAATTTTATATATATATGATAAATAGTTTTGTTTAGTACAAAGCTTATTAAAATAACTTTACATATATGTATATCATATAACCTATTATTACTTACCTGACATTTCTTTTTTTCACTAATACTTTTATCGGTTTTCTTTACATTAGATATATTTTTTTTCATTTTTTAAATTATTTTATATAATCTTTTTTTATATCTAATTATAAATATTAAAAAGAATATTCTCTATTTTTCACTTTTTGTGGTGTGTGCATTCATATATATGACTGTCATTATTAAATTTTAAACAAATGAATGTTTTATATTAATTTTATATATGGAAGCAGTTTTTTTTATACAATTTTATACTACTATTATTATACAACAAAAAATTTAGATATATAAATTTATAAATATGATATAATTCCTCTCTTTTCTAGTATTATTAAAACAAATTAAAGAAATTAAAAGAAATTTGATTAGATAAATAGATAATTAATATAATAAATACTAAAATTTATATATATTAGATATGGTTATATAAGCATATGATTATTTACATATATACTTATATATACGATATGAGACAATAAATGAAACAAAATCTCAAAATTTGAATATGTATGTAATGCATGCATTAAATGTTCAATAGATTCATAATAGATGGCGTTTATTATAGTAATTGATAAGTGCTGCCACATAGTATAAATAAAAAATATGAAATTAACTTATTATTTTATTTCATTTTATTTTATATATAATAATTATATATAATATTATTTTATAATAAAATTTAATATATAAGATATATATATTATGTATAAATTATTATTGCATATAAATCATTAATAATTAATATATTATTTACTTACTTCTAAAATTCTTTCTAATCAAGATCGTTTTTACATTATTATTTATATTAATATTTATATTCTATTATTTTAAATATTATATTTATTCTTTAATCATTTATGAAAATATTTTCAATTTTTTTATTATCTTTTTTATTGTCTTTTTTATGAAATAATATATATATATATATATATTATTTCATACGCTTTTTATAAATAAATATTATAATTAATATTAGAATATTAGAATAATAATAATAAAATTAAAATTTATTAAATTTATAATAACACAAATATAAAAATATAAAATTTTATGAATTTTAAAATATATAGGATATAAATTTTAAAACATAGGTTATAATTTAAAAAATTGTAAATTATTTATTACACTAAATATTCTTTTTTTGCTATTTTTATATTTAATTATATATTTTATTTATTTTTATTTAATTAGATATTTTTGAATTTTTTTGTAATTTAATTTTTTCTAACAATTTTTCCCTTATAAAAAATTTGTTAGAGATATAATGCAGTTTGAATTGAGTCACACAACAAAACGTATGAAATAATTTATATTTATCCGTTTGACGCGTACTGCAAAGTAATATAATTAACTATAATAATATCTCATGAAGCTTCTCGCATGCTTTTCAAATAAATTGAAATTGTCCCAAAAATGTCAGTATATTCTACGGATTCGCTAGAGAATATTAACGAAATTTCACCAAGGAATAAGAATATTTTACATAAAAACATTATTGGATCTAACCTAGTGCCAACCAAAACATTGATTTTTGATTTATTCCTTAAGCCGTCACTTTCACCAAAATCTATTGCTCCATCATTATCTCAGAAAGAAGACAAGAGTAATAAAATATATATATCTATAATACTTCAACATTATATTAAATAATCAATTCAATTTAAATTTCTAACGTTTTATTAATTTCATCATTTGATTTATCTTATCTATCACTTAAGAATTAATCAATCATGATAAAATTATTGATCAATGTTAATATAAAATTTTGATGTTATAAATAGATTACATATTATTGTATTCAGATGTTTAAAGATGATAATAATAATTCCTTTTTATATTTTTTTTATAAATTCACGAAGAAACATTTATGAAAAGTTGAGACGGTGAATCATCGATCCATTCGAGGAGACTGACATTTGTCCTGTTTCTTTCTTACTGAAAACGTTTCAGATACCGGATCTAATGAAACCACGCCGAGTACCGACAAAGACACGAGGACAGTCGGCAGCAAGAATGCGATAATTGTGAACAGAAGACCCGTCGACGCGTCCAAGCGACGACATCCGACGTCTTTGGAGAACGGAAAACGAGACGTCGTGGATCGTCTTAAGAGAAACGTAAGATCACGAGCATGATGAGAAACGTTTCGATTCAGGAGTTTCAAAAGAGATATTAAAGTGACATTTTAATTATTTTCTAAATTGTGAATAATGCAAACATGAATTTAATTCTATATTATTTTATTATTTTTGATTTGATTTATTATTGGATTAATTCAATTTTTTAATCATAATCAGTTCAATTACACATCAAAAAAGTTTAATTTCAAATTTTCAATCGTTGGAATATATATTATAAATATTATAATCTGTTAAAAATAAATAATTCTATATTCCAATTTAAATTTCTTACATTTTATTGAGAATTTCGATAACAAATTCGTATTAAAATTATTATTAAATTATTTTCTACAATGCTGCATAATTTAACATTTCAAATTATAAATTATTATTATTACATTAAAATTATTACGAATTATTATGAATATTTTAAATCAAACTTATTTTTATTTTTTAGGATAAAAATGGTTCAAATCGAGAGGAGAATGACGTCGTTAAGAAAATCGATACAAAATGTTCAAAACAGTTTTCAAAGGCCTCCCAAATGAAACAAAACTATAGTTCTAAAGATAGTTCGATATCTATGAAACCGAATAAAAAGCTTGGAAATGTGCTCGCCCCGGTGGTTCAGCAGGCGAGGAAATCATGCTCCTATTTGGAGCTCTATCGTCGGAAATTCAGTTAGTTCGAAACGAGATAATGTTCTTCGTTCGTGACCAACGCGAGGGTTTGAAAGGGTGCGTTTACGCAAGGGTCACTCTAAATGCTACTGGAACCATGCAATTTTCCTCCGGAGGACGTTTACTTTGATCGTGATTAGATGTCTTTTCGACACTGGTGATATGTATATATATATATATATATATATATATCTGTAGAATTAGAACGTACGATGGACGTCTCAGTCCTTTCTTGTTTGTTGGTTTTGCCACAGTTCTGCTTTATTGTTATTTGGACATGCTGAATCTCTATTTAACTCGAAGCGATAAGACCGTGCGTTCCTGTTTTTCCTTAGAAAGAGAAATTGTATTTGGAAAGACGACTATTTTTAAAAGGTTAGGTACCGAGATATATGTATACAACACCCTGGAGATTAGGATTCGATATAATTTGATATCGATTTCGAAGTTTTCTTAACTCGAAGGTTTTTAAATACTTAGAAGTTCAAAAAGTTTGCTGATATTAACGATATTATATTTTCCAAATTGTAAGTTTACTTGCAACCTATTAAAGGTTTATTGTTATTAATGTAGAGATCATTAAATGTAAAAGTAATTAACGTGACAAGATTTTTTTTGTACGTATAGAATATTTAAATTCAATTCCCTAAAATTTATATAAAAATATTATTATTGGATATATTATAGATATATAAATATCAGGCGATAGCAAATAAAAAAGTTATTAACGAAGAAAGGAAAAAATAAAATAGATAAAAAAATACTGAGAAAGAAACAATTTAGATTAATTCTCACAAATGGAATTTTCAAATATAAATTTATTTTTTCGATCGAACTTTTTTATCCTTTTCTTTTTCGAAAAATATAACGATCCATCGAATCAATGTTGATTGAATGGCATTTTTTCTCCAATTTTAATTTTATTTTCTTCGAAATTTAAATATAGATTTAAATTCATTAATATCAGCTTTAAATTGCAGCTTTATCACTCACGTTTTAATTAAAGATTCTATTTTCAACATATATAATAAAATATTAAATATTTTCTTTAAAAGTTTTTCCTTCTTCTTTTACTGAAATTGTTTTTTTTTAGATTATTTTTAATTATTTTTTAAACAATAGTTAAATTCTGCTTTACTCCTTTAATATAATCAATTCTCTTTAAAAATTAACTCGCTTTCATTCGAATGTGTTATTTTCTACATATAAATTTTACATTTAAATACTATTTCTTCGTTGTTTTTAAATATGGTTTTAAAAATGTAGTTATAGAATAAAGATTTCACAGATTTCCGTTTAAATTAATCAATCTAATTTTCATTATTATTTATATTATTTCTTTATTTCGCTTTAGATAATTAAATTTTAATTTTATAAATACATATATCAAATTTTCATGCATTCAAATATTTTTGAATATATTTAAATCATGTATTTACATTTCTATTCTACAGTGAAGTTAATTTGACTGATGTATTGCGTATAATAAGTATCAAAGTAATTAAAGTTTTATTATAATATACTTAAAAATTGAAAATTCTTCTTGCCACAAAGAATATCTTTCTTTCAAATCTTCCTTCAATCTTCCTTGCTTTAATTTCAAAGCGACACATTAAAGAACGATCCGGCTAAGATGCATCTTCAGTTTCTCGTTGTTCGCAGGTGGACCACAATACAGCGTTCGATCCCCGGAGGGTTCCACCTTGTCGGTTTGCGGGGACAGCGAACGAGAGGAGCTCAGTGACAACGATATACGTACGTTGTCTACCCCAAGGGACGATCAAAGCGAGTTGAGTTTTTATAGGCGTATAATCGAGGGATCTATCAATCCTCTGGCCTCTGAAAACCGATCGTCTAAAATTGTGGATCAATCAACGTTTCAAGATATCTCCCCCGATTCGAACACAGTTAAGCAGAACACGCCTGACGATAAATCGAAGAAGAATCTTGGTTACAAGCCATATACCATAGAAGAATACAGGGCTTTGTCGATACCGAAACTCGATCGATCTCTTGGGCCCGATAAAGTTGAGATGCAAGCCAAGGTAAGTGTGTTTCGTTTGTTCCCTTCCGGTACATTTCTTTGACCGTACTTAATTGAGCTGGGATTTATTTGTTTCGAGATCGGAGATAAAACAAGCTTGGCGTTAGATTGCCGTTAACATCGTTCGAATTTGTGATTTTTATTATATATATATATGGTTTTTTATGATTTTCTAAATCTGCATCAGACTTTTTAATTGAGAATAGGATATTCAATACTTTTTATTTAAAAAGATGTTGGATTTTCATTATACATATTAAAGGTGCGATAAATACAGAATTTTTGAAATAATTAAACATGTAATAGAAGATTACAGATTATTCTGCGATTTCTCAACTTGATTGAATTAATTTATAATTTTTCTTTTATATCTCAACATTAGAAGATATAACATTCATAGCATAGAGTATTTTGAGAATTTCGAAGTATATAATTACGTTTTTTAAATAAATTTTATTTTCGATCGATTGTACATGATATTTTCTGCAAACGTTTTTTTTTAATGTGTATTTTAATATTCATAAATCGCATTTTTTATGATTCATGGATGAGCGCGGCTATTCGGGTTAAAGTCGAGTTAGCAGAAGTTCGAACATAGACATCTCGCAATCTCGTTTCCTTGTCCCATCGGAAGTTAACCTGCCAGAGTCGAGAAAGCGAAGTAGAAGAAACTTCGCTTCCGCCGACCCATCACAGTTTACAATTTCATGGAAGACCTAAAGCGAGTTAGCTTGTCGCCCGTCTTCGTAACTTCAATCTAATAAACATGCGTCCGTTTTCTCGCAGCTATCTTATCATTTGATACCTTCTATTTTCTTCGTACGAGTCCTATCAAATTTGTACATCGAACGATACGCGAAGAATTTCAAGGATTCTCTACTCAATGTGATCAAGCGTAAAGTTGAATTTATTATTGATAATATAATTTAATATAAACAAAAGAAAATAGGATAAATTCTATAAATTGATATACTGTTTCATAATTCATACTCATACAAAGTCAATAAATATTTACGAAAAGATATCAATGATTTTTTAATATATTGTAATAAAATTATCACATTAAACTGTGAAGATTTTATTTGGTGATCGTTGTTTATTATTTAACTAAATCATAAAATCAGAAATTAAATAAATTTTTGTTTGACGTCAATTAATTTATGTTAATTCTAAGTTTTCTTTCATTTCAAATCAAAATTAAATAAAAACTTATTTAACTATTAGTTGATTTAATAATTTGTATTATTTGGATATAGTTTTCTTAATCCAGATGAGAAAACCAATCATCAATTATTTGCAGCAATAATCTGATTAAAACTAATCTAACCTAATTTAAAGTTTTTATTAATAAAACTTTCTAATGAACAATGATTACCAAGTAAAATCTTCACAACATTATTCAGATTAATGACAATATATTAAAAAATCATCAAGATCAGAGAATAATATTTTTTTATAAATAATTATCTTAAAGCCAAATAAATTAACATCATTTTAAAAAAAAATTCCGTTTACCAACTCATGATTAGAATTGCACGTTCTAATATTTTTTGTATTATATTTTTTACATTAATTCAATATCGTATTAGTGGAATAAAAATTTTATTTTCAAACTCAACGAAGATAGATATTTCAGTACTTATACGTGACACATAAGATGGCGTCGCAATAGCGGATGCTTTGAAAAAATCGAGAGCAATGCTGTTCCTTCGAGACAGCATTCTGGTAGACGTGCCAGTGTAACTTCGACAGTCGCGCGACGCCAGGCGCACAACGAGGAAATAGTTGTCGCCGTTGGTACTCGAAGACACAGTAAATTCCAGAAGTCTTTGAGCTAAATACCTGTTCCAGAGCTGGCGGGCCGGCCTGTAAATTTTTCAGAATTCCTAATATTACGAGTTGGACCTTGGAAGAAGAAAGAGAGGGGAGGAAGAAATTAGTATGATTGTCCACGGATTCACACGGATAGTCTTCTAGATATGTATTCACATTACTTTTCGCTTTTAAGGAGAAAGAATTCTATTTATTTTGAGCAAAAATCATTATTACTTTAACAGATTGAAAATTAAAATTTTATATTATGTTTTAGCAACAATTTTTTACCAATTTTTATTTTGATATCTCTCAATTGAAAACAAATGATGAGACTGCAAATTAAATAGAAAATATTTGTACACTATTTTAAAAGAAAATTCACTTACTAAAATTTTTATTCAAATGAAAGTTTGTATGTAGAATATTCATATGAGCTTTCTTTTTCTAGCTGAATATTATTTAAAAAATCAATGCTTAAAGTTTCAATATGTTTTCGTTTTAATATACTTACTCTATAATGTAAATAAGATATAATATTTAGAAAATTTTAAATCGCAAAATGTTCAAATTTTAATTTAATATGAAAGAAAATTTATATATATTTATTTATATTCTTTTGAATCAAATTTATTATATTGTATTTTCTTCTTTGCGCATAGAGGTATGATAATATTAGTTCTTAAAATTATATCATTAGTGACGATAAATAAGATTTCATTAATAATTATGTATAGCAAATATAGAATGAAACATAGTTTAAAAGCTATATAACATCGAATCGATAAAATTATAATACGTATCAGTAAAGTATTACATCTGTGCAATTCCGTTTAAACTGGAATACAATTTTGGGAGATATATCTTGGAATATTTAGTGGGTCGAGGATGATTTTAGTCTAAAGTTGTACGAAGTGATTCGAACTTAGTACAATTTCAAGCGAACAAACTGATGAATAATACTCTGAAAGAGAACAGTTGAAGAGAACTTCCCTCCTATTGATTTAGAAGATTGATCATCCAATACATCTACTACGTCAAATTCAATCTTTGATGTTCCTTTCATATATATATATATATATATTATCTACCAATATTTTAAATGAAAAACAATGAAAGATTCAAACGAGAAGAATTCGTAATTGCATCAAATATTTCAATTAATTTTTCATTTAATTTGATTTAATTTGATTTCATTTAATATTTACTGAAGAGTTACTCACATTAAATCATGTGAATGATACGTAACGTAATATGGGAAGAAGGTGCACTGTACCGTGATAGTGCAGAGAAAGAACTTTCAAGCCGCAACTTGTTCCCGAGGAAAAATATGGACTTTATCCAAGACTTTTTCTTACAACCGCACATTTGTCGTACATTCTTTTGCTATTATCCAGGATTACCGAGTAAGTTGGATACCAGTGTAGATAAGTACACCGATATACGGGAATAAATTTGTTACCGTTGGACGCGCCGTCAAGGACAGTTTAAATGAAACGCCAGAGGAGGGCAGCGGAGTGGAACAAGGGGACAGCAGAGGTACACCATAATGCCTATAATTACACAGACTCCGGAGAGATTGTATTAATATTGCCCGCGGTTTAACTTAACGTGATATGAATTACACCGATGTGCATTAACGTTGTGGTTTCACGATTAAATGACGTGACGCGTCAAACAAGAAAACGAAAAAAAAAAAAAAAATAAATAAAGAGAAAGAGACAATAATACAATAGAATAGCGTGAAGTAATCAAAGGATGAATAAAAAAGATAGAAAAATTTGATTTTGCATCTTCTAATGAATTTCATCACTGAAATTATCGTTAAATTAAATCTCTTGTTAAATTATTATAAATAAAATATCTAATATCTCTAATATCTCTAATATCTAATATAATAAATTAAATATCTTGTTAAATATATGCGTCTCTCTTAAAATGAACACGAGACAGTTTTGTTCTTCTGACAAGATAAGAAGTACAAGTTAACCATTGACGCTACGGGATAAGTAGTATAAGTCAACTATTGGGATAAGTAGTATAAGTCAACTATTGGGATAAAATATCCAATATGAATAATACGTTTAATAAAAGTTTATTAGATTTTAATCGTTACTACTTAAACTGTTCGAATTTTGTGACACAAACGCTTGAAATATTTATACATTTTCAAGTTTAAAAAACAAATAACAATTTGTTGACTGATTTTACTATTCAAAACATAGACCAGTATACATCTATTCTGAATCTTCTGTCAGATACAATTTCCTTTCTTCCTTTTCCCGTCCTTTTGTTCTTTCTTTCTATTACCACCTTCCCCCTCACCCATCCTCGCTATCCTTTCCCTTTGCACCGTCCTCCTCTTTCGACAAGCATTTGCATAATCTACTTTACTCGCTGGATTCGGTCGGGGGTGAGTCGGCACTCGACGATTTTCGGTGTAGCTCGATCGATCGATCTTACTGCACTTTTAACGGGCAAACCCACACCGAATATCCTCACCGTTGGTTGTCGGTAAAAAGGGACAGGCAGATGGAAAAGGGAGGAAGAGGGAGAGAAATAAGGGGTCTCGATATAGTAGTGGATAGGTGCTGTGTTGTCACACGTGTTTCAGACGGATGTGTAGGTTGTACATATACGTGCTCGCGTTACCGGAAACTTGGAGAGGGATGGCGAGGGAGGTCGTAGGGCTTTCGTAAAAAGTAAATAAAGCCCCCGGCGCCCGAACCTCCCGGTCTGTTTAGTTTGAAAGTTTCATCGAAGCGATGGCAGCTTCAGGGATTGTTTGTTGTTGCAGAGAGAGTGGCTGATGCGGCGAAGGTCATATGGGAACTCAGTTAGCGCGCGTAATCGCCAACGGATATTGCTGCAAACGCACAGGCTTAAGGTATGTGTCATCCGCACGCGTTTAATAAACTTTTTGTCCGAGGTTTGTTTATTGGAAAAGAAATAATTTGTAAGGAAATAATAATGATAGTTTTCTTTTTTAAATAATTTGGATACGTATATAATTTGGAAAAAGATATTTTTGGATCAATAAAAAAAAAAAATTATCAATACAGCGTATTGAAGAAATCTGTCATTAAATGTGCTTTTGATAATTGAATTTATTTCTTAGTTTTTTTAATATTATATTTAGATATTAGTTATATTGAAGAGTAGGAAGATATAAAAGATAATATGATAATTATTTAAAAAAGTGATTTTGAGTTAGTTTTAATCCTATACATATAATTCAGTTTTAACTTTTGATATATCCGCAAAAATATATTTAATGCCATGTGCAATTTTCAATTTTTTTTTATATTAATTGATTAGAATTAGAGTTAAGAATATGGAGAGTACAAGAGGAAGATACTTCCCTAATTATATATTATATTCATAATATAGAAATTATTTAAAAAATTATTTATAATTCAATGATTTTGAAATAAAAAAATTTAACTAACTCTTGCCTATACATACAATTGTTGCTCTTAATTTTTAAAATATTTGCAAAAATGAACTATATTGAATTTCATCTTTACATATGCAGTGGATATATTTGTATATTTTAACTTATTTCTTCATGAATTTTGATGGGCTTGAAATATCTCAACTCTAATCCATATTAAATATCAGAATTTCACGAAATTCACTCAATTCATACTCAATATCCGTCTAAAGAAAAGTTAGACATTCCATGGATTTTTCCAATCAACTAAATAAAATATAAAATGATTAAAGAACCGAAATTACGATGATTGAAGTTAAAATAATGATAGCAATATTAGGTTCGTATTTAATATTTATTGTTGCGACATCGTTTATTCTAATTTCAATCGTACAAGTAAATATATTTCATTTTCCGCGGATTCGAAAAATTATCTTTTAATTAGACAAATATCGCATTACAAGAAACATAATTTTCGTTTCATTAATTTTTATATTTGCTAACAATAGAAATAACAAGTTACGACAGAAATAATTTTACACGAAAATTTAAAAAAATTGTTGTAAATAGCGTTTTTATTTTTTACAATAACGTTTTATATTTCATTCGAAATTATTTAATTTGCAATAAATATAATATCCATTAAAAGGCGTGACAATTTTGCATTTCGGAACATTCACAAATAATCGTGAACAATAACTAATTTCATCGAAAAAGTTTCTCATTTGTATTTTACATGAAAATACATGAAAATGTTATCGGATCGTTAAAAACTCCCGGCAAAAATTTTAAAATTTTCGATGTCCATGCATTTACCAATTTGTAACAATTTCGCGAGATAGGGCAATTTTTCTCGAATTATACAATATTATATTTTCTTATACAAAAACTTATACAAAAAAAATTATCTCCGTTTTCAGGCACCGTTTTGATGCTTTAGTTATAAATCGAATCGGGAGGCGCGCTAGATTCTCGAATCAAAATCAAATATCCAAATATTGGAAAACCGTAATAACGCGAAAAAAAGGATAGTCGAAGCGTGGCAGGATGACGAATTAACATCGTCCACCATTTGCTCGCGTTACGCTCGATAGTTAATTGCCAATTAGAGGACGCAAAGAGGCATCGCGACGAAAACTGATTCGTTTTACTCTCGTTTAGCACGGAGGAAAGTCAAGTCTCGTAATGGTCCTCTGGAAGATTTATAAGCGAAATTAATTACGTACGTATCACTTTTGTGTTAACAATGGCCAGTGCCTCCTCTTTTTTTCTTTTTTTTTTTTCCCCTATTCCCCGTTTCATCTTCCCTCCCGGTTACGCGTTTCGTTTCCTATGTTCGTTACAGGATCGTTAACGTCGCGCAACTCATCGGGCTTTTAGATTTATTTTCGCCGCCAGGGGAGGGGGGTTGCGTTCCTCTTTGGAATACCACCAAATTGTGGCATCGACGTATCGTGACCGTTTAATATATCGTTCCTTATTGCTCATTTAATCGATCAATTAATAAAAAAATTAATAATTACAATTTAATAAATTAATAATTACAAAGATATTGCACAAATCCAGAATATATGTATATACATATATCATCGTCATTCTCGTCGAAGGAGATTAAATTTTCCTTAATGATAACCGAGAGAAACTATAATCTATATATATATATATATATATATATATATCTATAAACTATAATCACACATATGTGCAAACGTGTTTTGTTAATTACACATATACTGTTTTGTCTTTTGTTTATCTGTTTGGTATTGTTTATCTGCGATACGGTATGTAAAATTGGTAATTAGATCCGATCGTAAGACGATAGATAGATAGTGGGAAGAAGAAGAAAGGGAAGGGAAAAGGGCGAAGGGTTGGGATGCTGGCGGGCAAAGTGGAGAGGGGAAGATCCAAAGCTAAATCCAATTATATGCACAAAGCGAGGGCTGCAGGCCGCAGCTACCACAAGGACAGGGCGGGAATTGAGGATACGAAGGCGAGAGAAGGTAGAGAAATTCTCTACACGTGGATAAACCTACGTTACGTTTCTCTGGGAAGGGGAGCGGAGCCCCCGTGACTCGCCTACCGCTACCGGAATTAGATTTTGCTTACTTTCGCCCTTGCAGGAGTGGCCCCTGCACCCTTGCACCCTTCCCCTGCTTTTATCCACGCCTCTCTCGCTATTGATAATCGCGGCCTGAATTTCAACGAGTTACGCTCTTTATGCATGTTTGCTCGGAACATTCTTTCGTTCGTTTATGGGGAACCGGTCAGCGCGAAACAATTTGCAAAGGAATTTGGAAATGGTTTGCGACATTTCGCGACACTGATCCCCCTCGTTGCGATACTTCGAGGGAAACTATTTCAAAATAATTTCATGCTAAACTCCGTTCGTAAACGAGGAACGATGGAATTTTTAAGGAAATAATGGAGTATAATTCGGTATCGAAATAGTTTTGGAAACTGAAGTTTGTTATTTAATTTAGTCTTTCTATTCTCTAAGATTCTACGAGATATAATTATGATATATTTTATTGACGATGATCGATCGTTTAATTTGTAATCTAATTTTTAGTTCAATTATTAATTTTTTACTGCGTGCAAGAAAGTTTGTATTGAAGGTAGAAGAGTTCGATCAATTTTTAAATATCTTTTTTTGAACTTATTTTAAGTATTTTCGTTTTGTATCCACAGTTGAAGGATACTGTCGCTGAAAAATGCTTCCTGCCTCCTTTGAAGAATCGGGAGATCGATAAAAAGGTAAATCAAGAGACTTTATTCTTTTACGAACACTCAACAATGATCTTTTTTCTGATATCTCTTTGCATTGATTGCTCGAAAAAGAGATTCTTCCTTAGATACTTTCGACTGTCTTACTATTTTTTATTAGTATGATCTGCAAGATCGATAAAATCGTTGTATCTCAAACTAAAATCATCACAAACATTTAAAAGAAAATAAAAAATCTCGATGATTTCATGTTTGTAAAAATTTCAAATATTACTTGTACAATTTACTTCTTTATAATATGTTATCGATTCTTTTATTTACAATAGTTTTTGTTATTATAGATTCAAGATTATTCGATACCTTTAACGATATTTGAGGATGAGGAAATTAACCTGAAGAATAGCGATACGAATAGCGATAGATATTCAAAGAAAAGTCGCGATGCTTGCAAAGTATCATTGTCAAGAAAATCTAAGAAATTCGAACGAATACCGAGTTTCTGTTCCTCGTTAAATTCTCACGACATCGTTGAAGATTCATATTTGGAATCTTTGAGGCAATGTCGTTTTTAGGAAGGAAGATAGAGGGACAAGGTAGACCATGTCATAAATCAAACATTGTGCCTTTAAATATATAGCATCATGCATAATTTAATTTTTTGTTCAGAAAAATTGTGAGATATATTTATAATTGATTCTTAAATAAAGATTAAGGATTCGATGATTAAATAGACGTATGAAATAAAAGAATTCCATTATAAAAATTTCGTATTCTTTTTTACGTACTTTGAACAATTTGATGATATAAAAATAACTGCAATTAACTAAAATAATATTCTTCAAATTTTTCTTTTTTCGTATAAAAAATTTAGCAGCCATTCAAGTTTTTTTTTCAAATAAATAAACTCGTATTATTTCTACTTTTGTTTACGAAAATCAAAGAACCTATCTGTTATTAATTATTTCAATCAAGAATACATTTTCATCGACAAATATTTCGCAAAAAAAAAAAAAAAAAAGAGGTATTTAAAGGGATTGTCGAAGAATTAATATAAATCAATTTCCATTAACGCGTGCACTCGTTTCTTCATTCCTTTTCCACGTATTTCCGATTCTCTTCAATTTCTTATGTCTAAAGTCTTAAATTTCAATCATTTTCTCCTCCTTCTCTATCTTCTATTTCCAGCAAGTTCGAGACATTCCTAAATAAATTATAAACCCTAGAGATTAGCCGATCGATGAAATATTTAAACTTTAATTTCATCTAGGCGTCTTATTAATTATAAATGTTATTTCAGGGTCATAGTGGATTCTAACCACCAAGGCGACATTTATACATTCAGTCACGCATAACTATGTATACTTTTTCATTCATACCAGCAACTAGACTAGTATGATACACCAGGGAATGCGCGAACCAGTAAGCGAATTCAGAAATTATTCAACGGTTTTTGACGTCTCGAGTACATGGCGGTGCCAGAAATTCTGAGCCATATTAAGACTTCAAACCAACCAGACCATTTTTATCCGCAATCATCCACTGAATTATCCGGGTGAAAAGAATTTAGTGGTTATAGAGATCAAAGAACTACTATTCCTGTTTAATTCATTTATTTATTGAGACGGTTTCATGAATATATAATCTCGGATTTGCATGAAGTTAAGTTTGTGAAAAGTTTAAAAAAAAAAAAATTTATGAAAACTTTTGATTCATTTTTTTAAAAAAATTTTTTAATAATTTAAGATTAAATTGTTTGTTAATTGTTTCTGTCGAGAAATTCGTGAAATTTTTGACAAACCTGAACATGCAACGTCTGGCAGCAACAGTCTGGAAAGTTTGATTCTGACGCGGCTATTTAATTTCCGCGAGGCAGACTGTTATTATCAAGTTCGAGTTTTAACGTGTTTTCTTAGGGATAGGAGAAATGCAAATACGATAACACCTGTCCAGGCTTTCCTAAGGCTTTAAACGTTGAACGGAAGTTAAATTGAATGCGGACCGACATTTATTTAAAGGATATCGGAAGGATTCCCTTTAAAACGTACGAAATTCGTGCGTGAAAGTATTAAAGTAGTGAAATTGAATTTTATCTACATTAATTAAATTGAAATCGAATTCATTTCGTGATATGAATCGTGGTATAATTATGGCATAAATTTAATAAAAATAGAAGAAAGTGAGATTTAATAAAAAATATGCGATAAATGAATCTTTTATTTCATTTATAACATTTCAAATGATAAAAGTATCTCTATATCGAAATTTAAATCTCTATATTATATTCATAATATCATCATGATATGATATATGCATATATATAATTTTTCGAAAGAGAAAAAGAGAAACTAATTTTTATATGCAGACTATATATATAATACATACAAGGTATTAATATATACAAAGATCAAAACAAATACAAAAATGCTAATTGAGATTGATTTATTAAAGTTAACAATTTAATTTCGCATTAGAATGAGATGAAGATAGAATGATAATCTAGTTTCATCTAATATAATTGCTTATAACTTAATAAATAAGTCTTAATTGATATTTTTGCATTAACTATATATATATTTGTTATCTCTAGAATTGAAAGTATTCCATGAATATATTAATATATATATATATATATGTATGTAATAAATATATAGATTTATATATAATTTTGAAATAGAAATTACCATGACTTGCGAATTGATCAAAGTATAATTTGTAAATAGAAAAATTTTAAATAATTTCTTTGTATTAATAAAAAAAAATAATGTTTTATATTTATATCTATCAAACCCATTCAAATATTGGTTATTGTTCATTACTATCGATATAACTTATTCGATATTCATTTCTAACTTCTAACTTAACTATTCCTATCTTAACCTCGGTATCATTTTTGACCCTTATTTAAAAAACGAGATAATTTTTACAAAAGTATATTTTCCAAAGTAATCTAAGTGAAATTGTACAAATTATGTTCGAAATACGTAAATTGTATCCGCTTTTGATTCTCCTAGTAAACGTAGAAATCTATCGAGGAGTAAATTTATTCATATAGTGAAATTCTCGACGATCCGCAAGGGGTGACTAGTAATCGCGGCGCCACGAGTTCCCTGTACAGAAGCCGTTGCGCGTGAATTAGCGATGCATCCCGAATAGATTTATCACGTCCAGATTAAGATTGACCCTAGAAAGAAGAAAGCGTCAAAATAATCGATTTTAACTGGTTGCGCCCGCGCGGCCGTCGATTCGCGACCAGCACCTCTGGTGGTAGTTAACGATACTACGTGAGCTGTCTACGTGGACAAGGGAAACTCGGTGGCGCGTGGGCGTGGTCGTGGTAGTGACGTGAACAGTACTCACGTGCGTGCGTGCGTGCAAAGTTGTGTTGTGCGCGACCTGATGCTGAATGCACGGGGTGCAAGGCCAACGACAGGGGTTGGCACGGACTGATTTCACCATCAGACTGCCGCCAAGCGGGGAGGTCTGTCTCGCGTGCCAACACACATCAATGGTTCAGGTGAGTAGTCTGTTCTGATGATTTATCTGCTTATTTTTGAGACGACTGTAGGTTAAGGTATTCGCTGGTCTTAATCGCGAAATCCTTTGCGCGAAGGAAGATTTATCATTGTGCGTTGCTTTAGGAATAAATTCACGAATATCGCGTCCGAGATGTCGCCACTGTGTCGGACGCGAGATGGGCGATACCACTGCGCTCACGTGGCTTCAACCCCACTGATTTCATATCATTGCAATTTGCTTATGTAGCTATATTCATTGTGTTTTGAAATTTTTTTTTTGTATGATTATTTTTATTATTACATCGTACAATATCTTTTCATTGCCATCTATATTTTATTTGTAAAAATGTTATGTTGATTTTATTTAATGTTAGTTATTATTTATTATTGATTTTTAATCAAGTGTTTTAGTTTCCATTTCATAAATTGGAAAAATCTGTTTTAAATATCGATGTAAGTTTCTTCGATCAATTTGCTTGCGTTTAAATGTTTTAATAAATTAAATTGTTTTCGATATTATTAAATCGAATAAATTAGATTGATTCAGTTAATATATTTTATATTAAGATAATTTTATTAAATATATATAATACGATATACTAAGAATTTATTTTTAATATAATTAATTACAAGTTTATTCCTATTTTACATTAATATTATCTAATATTTATGGTTTTTTAGGATATAATCATTTTTAATCATATTTTGTAATTTATTAGTTTTTGAACACATTACAATATTGAAAAATTATCTAGTAATACTTAGAAATCTATATATTATCAGTTAACATTTTGAAATAGAAGTTAAATTTCAACTTTTCATTAACTTTATCAATCTAATTATTCAAATAATTGATCAATATGCCTATTCTTTATTTTTATTATAATATCAAATATCTAAATATCATCAATTGCAATATCATTTCACGCTATTGTTAACAAACAGTATAATTATTAGCAAATAACACTCCTGGAGGATTAATAAATAAATACTTAAATATATAATTTATATTAAACGGCAATTCTCTAAAGGAATATTTCAGTTGAAACTGTTTAATCGAGTTTATATTCCATTCTAGTGATAATAGTTGCGTTATATCGACGCAGTCTATGAAATCGACTAATAACAATTGCGATTTTATGGTATGCGTTTGCGCACGCAATACCGATATCGTTATTTAAAACAAAGAATGGAAGAATCGTTATCGCTATAATTAACACGAATATCAACGATATCGTGTTGATCGTGCACATGTCGATCGTAAATATCGTTACATACAACGAGCTGTTCAAAACTGATCGAAAAATTGCGTGTCGTGGCCCTATCTGGCCCAACTATTAATCCTGCGACGGTTTCCGGAAATTCTTGGGGGTTAAGGGAGCAGTGTAAATCCTTAGCTGGCTCGTTGTGGTCCTTTATGTAAATGGATAATGGGTCTTCCTGGTACTTGGCCAGGTTCCTAGACGACTAGTACTACCACCAACGTGCATTGCAACGCCGAAGGGCAGTTCATTAACTGCCGGACTCTGGTTCGATGAGAGTTACGGGGAACCGAATGGCTTTGAAGTGGTAGACGCCTCGAGGGCGTCCACTGCTGAACAATGAGAATTATCTTTCTCCCTCTCTTCCCCGCCTTCCTATTTCCTTCTTTATCTTCGAAACCTTTGCATCTCCATATTCATCCCTCTCTGTGTGCATGTGCATGCCTGTATATGCAAGCGTTTGTGCGAGCAGACTGACGCCTATAATTGAGCCGCTTCAGGCTAGGAAACAATCATCGTGGGAATCGGCATGTATGAAAGCAATCTTAATGAATTGACGGATGAGAAGTATCGAAGTGTGTCCTCTCGTGACCACTGCCAATTATTGTGGTCAGTGAGCCAAATAGAATAGGTCGTATATCGTTGAGGCAACGATTATAATTACTGGTAAAATGTTAGTTTGAGTTGGTACAATTATATACGAGATTTATTCAATCAAGAGAATTAATTGAACATTTTTTTTTAGGTTAGAGCAGTTAGAGAAATTTATTTAGAAACTTTCTGTTTTGTAACAGTAATTTATAACATTTTTTTTCAGTTAATAATATTAAAAAATTGTTGATAGAATGATAAAGATATAGATAATCTTTATTGAAGTTTTGCAATTTTATGTTAAATAGGCAAATCAATTGATTTATAATTTGTAGAATTTTCTTATAAAATATCTCTTATTTTATAATCAAATTTACTCCAATGTAAAAGAAAGTAAAAATTATTATTATTTCTGTAAAATTATACTTAAAATTTTATATTTTTTAATTTTTTACAGAAACATATTTCAATGAATAGAAATTTGATGAAGTCTTTTATAAAAAATAATTATTTGTTTTATTATTTAATCTTCCTGAATAAGAGTCATTGCATTAATATTAATAATTTTGAAAATAACAATTTATTCAGAATACAATTACAGAATACAATATAATAAAAAAAAATTAGGATAGTATAATAAATTATATTCAGATTTACCATAAAAATCAATATTTCATAATCATTTATGTTATAAATATACAAAAATGATTAAATCAAGAAATATAAATATCTATATATACTTTGTTTCTGATAATCTGTTTGATCTATATCTTATTTATAATAAAATCAAGTTTTAATTCCAACCACTATTAACGCTACACTCGTTTTCTATACTGAACCGGTAAAATCGCATAAAAATGGTAAAGAAGTTCCCAAATTTTTAAGACATGTACCTCATATCCTACCATGTATATTTTTTTAAAAATATTTTACAATATAATATAATTGGAATAAGACAAACATAACTTTATGAAATAATATATATATAATATATGATATAATATAATCTAAAAAAAAATAAATAAACAAAAATTGAATGTAAACCACAAATAGTTAAAATTGAATTTTGTATTTGCATTTTCTTTTTTCGTTTTCTATATTTTATTATACATATATATATATATATTTTCAAGCATCATACATTTATATTTGAAGTTTAAATTTTTCAAAATTTTATTTTTGAAATATATCACATTATGTTTCGATTTAATCAGATTATTTTCATTTTTTGGTATTATACGTACATGGTAGTTGATTCGCTGCTAATTGTTACATAGGTACTAAAGCTTCGAGGAAAGGTGGCAACTCTATGCGTGACTCTTACTACTTGCAGCGGTTCTGTATCAGATTATGGCAACTTATTTAATGATTCTTTATCAAAATAATTGTTGACAACGTAATAATCTCTTGCCTTGCATAAGTAGACCTGTTTATACGTTGAATTAGACACGATGATTTTATTTGATTTTATGTTTTTGATGGTTAATTAATAGCTATTTAATTACTTATTAGTATATTTTATATCTATTAAGTAACAATTTTATAAATATCGTTTTATAAATCATTTGTTTTATTAATTTTGTCTCAAATATTTTATGTATTATTTGAATTATAATTATCTCCAAATATTGTTTATATTTTTTAAATAAATATTGTTTATATCCCTCAATTAAAAAGATAAAAATTAGAAATATTATTTTATACGTTTTATATGTAACAAGTGCTTCGTTATTAATAACTTTTGCGTTTGTTGAGGATATCGATTCTAGTTTGATAGCGGTATCCTCTTTTATAAATCACGAATAGCCAATATATTGGACGTGTCACACGTGATCATAGAAGAAAGAATATCATATCTCTAATAGATGTTGTACATCTTTTGCGTCTATATCTTCTACTACATTTAGATAAAGCTGTTTACTTGCTATTGCACTCTTTACACCATATTTCGATTTGCAAATTAAATATCCATACCAACTTTCAAAATCCAAATTCTTAAATCGCCCCATACTTTTTCTCATACCATTTCCAATATATTTCGAACTCCAAAATGCGATAATTCATCGTAACGAACTGCGATAATTCATCGTAACAAAATCCGTACATTCGAGATGTAATATTTTTCTTTATATAGAAAACATCCCTTTCTCAAAAAAAAGCAAATAGTTGTCGAAATTCAGAGTTCGCGATTTATCGACATGGATCGGTCGCCTCGCGTATATAGAATACTTTCGAATTCGTTGGACGAATCCCGGATCAAATTCGGTGCGTGAAATCCATCCGTCTCACAGATGGTATCTCTCGTCAACCGGGGGGAGGGTATTTGAAATGATTCATTCGATCAGATACCGAGGAGCAGAGCGCGCGGACACGATGAGCGCGAGATAGATAGATTTCTCTTGTTCACCTGGTAACTTGTTTGATTTCAATCATTTTCGAGTGTTTTCAATACATTTTCGAAGTGTTTTCAACGGGAAACCGGCAGCGCGGCCGTGGTATATTGTTTTATCGTTTCCGACCGTTTTCAATGGGGTCGACGTGCCGGATATACAAATCGAAAACGTCGAATTACATCCAGCCCCGTTGGTCCCATGCTACATATATACCGACGTCGTCTGATGCGTCTAACGCACCATCACTGAATCATTTTCTCGGCGTTCGCGCGCGCCTCTGTCACGTTTTCATTCGATTATTTTTACCGTGAGATGTTCACCGTTCGTTCGATCCTCGATACAATGTTTTTAATCAAATGAAAACCGTAGATTTCGCATGAATCTACATTCAATATCTTTCATTCTCTCACTCGTTTAACGAAATAACGTTCGATTTCATACGATTTGTTTGGATTTCATGCTTCTCGTTTCACCAAGGAACATGCGCAAAGTGTTCGATTGATATACGTAAAATTTCGTTTCTTTCGAATTTTTGATAAATTGTTGTTCGGTAAATTTTCATCTATCGTTTGTTTGTATATGTTGCAAAGGAATCGAATTTCATATCAATTTTCATGTTTGTATACATTTAAATGTGGATGAACGTTATTTGGAGAGTAATTCTTCTCGAAGAATGTGTATGTTTGATAATTCGTGTTACAATAGCAGAATCTTTTCTGTGTATAAATGCCTTTCTTAAATTGGCAACATTTCACTTACTTCTATATGCATTAGGTACTTGTTAATTATGTTTGTTTTTCGTTAGCCAAGTCCCACCAGCTATTTATTTTTGCATAACTGGTAGGGAATGTATTTTTTCAACTATTTAGTCGTCAAATTATGATATGCATATGTAAACACCTTGCATACGCTTTGCGAGAAGGTTGGTACATATTTTTATCTTGGACATTTCGTACAGTCAAGGGAATTATTTGTACTTGGTACTCTCTCTGGTGTTTTATAAAATTGTTTGGTTTTTGAATTGATTTAAAAATAATTTAAAAATATACAATAAATTTTTGATATGTTAGAATAAAAAATTAATTCTAGGATTATATATTTTATATTTTCCTTATGTAATATTTAAGAAAAAGTCTGCACATTTCATACGATAAAAAAGAAATTAAAATAACAATTATGGACAGATCGTAGAAAATTAAATATTTTCCATAATATTTTGATAATTGTTACATGATAAAAAAAAAAGAATAGTAGAGATAAAAGGAAAGTAAAAAGAAATGTTCCTTTCTAAGCTCCATGTAATAAGGCCAAATACTTTAGCCACTCGTCTCAAGACCACTATAATTGCGAATCACGTCTACTTTTTATTTTATCCATATTCGCCATTGTTTCTTTCTCTCCTTCTCTTTTTCAATTTCTATTTTTAAATACTTGATAAATTATATTCTAAAAAATTTCATATAATTAAATTATTTGATTTAATTAATACAATAAATATTAAATTATATACTACCAGAGGAAAACTTTCTCATTCTTGATCATCTATAAAGTATCTTTCTCACATCTTCTATCTTTATTTTTTGATGATGACTTACGACGAGTATCGAAGCAAGATGCAGTTGGACAACTGTTTCTTCCGCATTCTTCCGCAGAATACTAGTCCACTTAGTTTCCGCGCACGACAAAGCTCGCTAATTACTCGGCCAGGAAGCACGCACCGGGTCTCTTGACACGATTTACACTTCCAGATAGCAAAAAGGTCGGAGACCAGGGAACAGAGATTCGTACGGCTGCATATTTTCACGACGACAGTCGCCCGTAACCCCTTCCTTTTTTTTCCCCCTCCGTTTCTTCCTATTCTCAGCGTCGTCGGTCTGTTTGTGGCAGATCTGAGAATCGCAGCTTGTTTAATTATCTCGGTAGTTATGCAAAGCAAATACGTGCACTAGGGGGAAAATTGAAGACCTGCTAATTATCGCGTAAAGATGTAAAAAAAAAAAAAAAAAAGAGAGAAAGAGAGAAAGAGAAAGAAAAGGGGGAACAGGAAGTGGAGATAAGAAGAAGAAGCGGAGGAAGAAGTGGTGGGAGGAGGAACTAGGGTAAAAGGAACATGAACGGATGGGGGAGGGGAAAGAAGGGCAGTCGTTTAATTGCAGCGGTTCACCACTCGACAAAAGTGGCTTTCGTGCTTTCCGGACTACGACAGTTATGCCTGACCTCTAGCTATGAAAAGAAATTCCTCTTTGAGATTCCATCGAGGCCGGCTAACTATTTTTCCTTTTCTCTCTCTCTCTCTCTCTCTCTCTCTCTCTCTCTCTCTCTCTCTNCTTTCTCTCTCCCACGATTCTTTTTGTACATCCGGAATTGAGCGTTTGCAATTAGCCTGGAAGCCTAGTGGTAGTTTTCAGCTACGAATTGAAATATCCCCATTTATAAAATTCGTTTATAATCGATAGTTATACGGATGGTTCACGTATGATGAAAATATATGAAAGTTTCCAAATATATCGAATTTTCTTTGCGTGTTTCGAGTTTGAAATTAATTGGTCAATCGAGAAGATGAATTTTTTCTTATATTCAATATATTATAATTAATATAATTAATCGATCATATTCATATCCTAAAAAATTTAATCTTTTCAATTTTTTATTGAAATTTTTTGAGTATATTGAGTTCGAATTAAGTATACACAAGTACAAAAAGTGAAGTATTTTAGAATAGTTTAAAATTCATATTTTGTGAAATCATTATATATATTGTTACACTTTTCGTCTATTATATTATAAATCTATTAATTTATTATATCTTATATTGAATATCTTATTCTTTCACCGGGATAATCGACGAACGATAGATTGTACCACGAAAACGTTTCACAAACTTTTTAAATAGATGTCTCCTTCTCACCGCAAAATCCCCCGTCAGATTATCTTGAGCAGCCCGAGGTATTTTTCGCAAGTTCGATAATACGCACGTTTGCTTATCTCCACCGCGAAAAGTGGTGTGGAATGGGGAGGAGGGGTGAAGATGGGCGCAATTCGTTTATTATCGCAAACCGCATCTCTTTCCAATACCTACCCCTTTCACCGGCTGTATCCGAATAGAGAGAGACCTATAGAGGTGGTTTCAATCGTTTCAGCCGAAGGAAAGAGCGAGAAGGGGCGAGACGAGAGAAAGAGAGAGAGAGAGACGAGGAAGAGTTGGAAGAGGGAAGTTTCAAAGAATTTCCAATTCTCAGCTTTTCAGTATCGCCACCGCCTTCGACGCTTCGTTTGTGCGGCAGAGAGGCAGAAGGATGAGGATAGAAGGGTGATAAAACAGGAAAAGACGAAGGGTATGGGGAGAGGGATTGGGGATGATGGTGGTCGAAGGGAGAGCCGTAATGAATGGTATTCAGTTTATTCTGGACTAAGTTACGTTGTACGCGCGCAGCCGACGTCGGTACAGGCATCCAGGCACTGAGCAAGAAGTAAAATGGGACTGTGGCAAAATTGAAAGCCGGAATTTACCCTTTATTCCTGCCTCTCCCGATCTTCGTACCTGTTTCCTCCTTTTCCAGCCTACGGTCGTTCTTTAACTTTTCCCCTTCTATCTTTTTCTTCCCTCCTTCGCGTCTTCTTCTTTCTCCTGCGCTTACAGCCTGTCTCGTCTCTGCTTGCGAGCGCATCCTAACGAGAAAATCGAAAACGAGGAGCAAAAACTCGACGCGTTTTCCATTCACCACCTTTGAGAACAGTTTTCAAAGGGTAACTTTTCATAAATATGTTCCAAGAAATTAAGGAAATCATTTCTTCCTTTGTGCTATCCTCGTCTATATGTCGTGATAGGCATGATAAAACTTGATTCGATTGCAAATTTCACTTCTAGTTGTCTGTATATAATGTATACGATATGTGAAGGATAAAATATGTATAGAATAGGTTGGATTTTGATTTTTGGAAAATTACGTATTTTCAGGAGAAAATATAGATCATATAATATATAATTATGAACTCATTTACATTCTCTGCGTTGTAAGTAAGCATTAACAATCTTTAGCAATTTGGCAATTGGTTGAGATATTAGGATAAAAAATAACTTCAATGGCATAGTTTTTTCTATTTTCTGAAATAGAATATATTTTAAAATATTGATTTTAATATCTATTATTATCCAAATATTTGAAATTTTTAACATTTAATTACCAATCCTCTGTAATATAGTGATCAAATATAATCAAAATGCACACATACATGTATATTTTTTAACGATAGAAATGGAAACATGACGTTTTATCATATATTTATCGTCGTATATCAAAAGTTTAGTTTCGATAATGCGTGATATCGCACTTGGTGTCATTGGTTGCATTTCCTGTATCGTTGTTACACACTGGAATTGTGATTACAGAAAGGATAGAGTTTCGCACGAAAACATAAAACGGGACCGGTATAGCGAATTGTGCTTTCAAGCTTTCGTCGTGCATCGTATACACATTCAGTGCCGGCAAAGCCTGCACTGTGGTTCGTGTGCGACCTAACGAAAGCCCAAGTACACAATTTGATAATGGGTTAGCTGTGTAACGTGCACACATTTGCCAACCGTGGTACACGCGGTATCCAGGACACACTGAATCAGTAATAACAATGTGTTTGCATAATCAATCATGCCCTTTCTCCCATTTCTTCCTCTCTTTGTCTTGTTACCATGCCATGTTTTTCAGATGCGAAAAATTGAGTAAGATGGATAATATTATCATTCTCGAAAAATATATGCTTACTTTACTTGTTTACCTTGCTAATAGTTGCTAATATTTTGAATATATATATATATATATATATATATTTTTTGAAAAATTATTTATGTACGTAATTATTCATTAAAAAAGAAGTTTTATCTATATTCTATTATTACATTACTCTTATTTTAAACATACATTATTTTTCTTTTATTTCTTCAATTTTTCTTCTATTTTCTTCTTAAATATCTATTTGCAGTTTTAATAACGAATCAAAATTGAACAACAAAAGCGATTCGATGATAAGATAATTATTAGACAAATGTTAATCATAATAGTCGTAATGGAATCCAATATATTCGTGAGAAGTAATAAAATTTCCATACATACATATTCCCATCTCCATAAATATTAATTATTCGATATTCTTTTTTTTAAACCTCATGATGCGATGCGTGTACATTGTCAACCCCTCGACGAGCCACATTCGTCACGGGCTAATAGTATGCAAACGAACATTTCGCGAAACGTAGTATGCAAATAAATATACCATAGTCTAAATATGGAGACATCTTCCTTTCTTTCTTTCTTTTTTTTTTTTTTTCCGCATCGCGTCAGAATAAGTTAATACGTCTGCGTATAAACGCAGATGAAAACGCCTCTCGAGGTTCAGGTAGCGCGGCAGAAATTTTTCTCGCGCGCTTTTACAGTACGGTGCACAGTTATACGGGAGGTTAGTTTCGGCTTGTAAAAATCTTGGCTGCAGCGGACGCAATCGGGTTCCCCATTTTTCCCTTAGGATCGCGTACAAGTAGACGGAACCACAACTGCACCAAGGTAATACCGCCATTTCTGCGGACACTTTACACATACACCGATTCACATTCATCCGTAATTTCGTTTCTTTCCTTTTTCCCTCGACCCTTCAGTTAGCGTTTATGTCCGTCGGTTTATCCAATTATAATCACGATTATTCGTCTAAGTGTTATTCCCAAGATGTTGATAATTGATAAATTTTTAAAATTTATCTCCTTATTTTCCAAAAAAAAAATACTATTATTCATTCTCGCGAAAATACTTATAATTGAATTTGATAAAATTATATATGAGAAAAAGTACGGGTTGTTTTCCATTCCTATTCTATTTGTATGCCGAGGTGTGTATTTTTTTTATAATTTTACTATTTAATTTTTAACGAAGCGTGAAACCGGAGAGAAGTCGAGTAAATAAATGTTTTAATTAAATTATATATTTAATTAATGGAAGAATTTTTTATTCGAATGATTATTCGATGATTTTTCTATATTTAAAAGTGTCTTCTATAATTTTTAATAAGCCAAGAGCTGTTAAATTAAAATCTATTATTCCATTATAAAAGTGGCCAAAAGATCAATACAATGTTTATATTTAATAATATTCTTAATAAAACGATTTAATTATCAATTAAATATCGATAATGAATTATATCTAATACAAAAGAAACCGTTCAATTGATAAAAGAAAAATAATTCTCAAAATCACGGATTTAATCAAATAACTTAATCTTCTAATGATCACACGAGAGAATAATACGTTTATATAGATAAACTACTTAAATCTTGTTCGTAAATAGAATCATTAGGATTGGTACAAGAGTTATACAGGACACTTTGCGTATCGAAGATAGCATCGGACATAGAGATTATATTGCCAAAGGTGCGAACTATGAATTTTGTTCATTAAATACTTGACCTGTTCTGGTACTGTGGCTTATATATGATCGTGATTTTAATGTACCCAGGGAAGTCGTACGATCCATTATCACTCTAGCCGCTGTTTCCAAGCAAAATTTCACTGGATCCCCTAGGGAATTCTGCCGCGTACATTTTGGTCGCTGTCTCACAATACCTACAATCTGTTTTCTTCCGTTTACCACTGTAATTGCGCTATTATTATGAATGCTACGATCCATCCTCTTACTACTCCTATTTCTCAGGCACGATTGCGAATTCTTTCCAGAAAATCATTGGATGCGTGTATCTGTTGGTAAATTTTCTTCTTGCAGAATGGAGTAATTTTGTTGTTAATATCGATGTACGTACATATATATTGAGGTTATAAATGTAGAACATTATTTTGTAGATAAGGAAACGAGCTAATTCGAAGGGAAAATAGCTGTTTAATTTGTGTTAATCTCTAAATTTGATCGGTTTTATGTCTATGCATATCGTTAATTGTTGTAAAAATTACATTAACAAAAATTAGGAATGTTTAAATTTTTATTAAAAAAATGATTATTTATTTATGAAATAAATTGAAAGATATTAATGTAAGGTATTATTTATTTATTTATAAAATTATATTTTTAACTATTTTAAAACTGGTTTAAATTGATTATAATAATATGACACGTTAAAGATTTATTTATATTTAATTTTTTAAATAATCACTCTTTTTCTTCTCTTTTTATGTCTTTACATGAGATGATTATATAAGTTGCTTTTTATGTATTTTATTCACGATTATAAAAATAGAATCTTTAGAGACAAGATATTAAACAAAATCCTATCATGGAAAGAAATAATAATTATTTATATTATACAGTAGAACTTAATTAAACTTTGCAATTCTGAGGAATATGTATACATTTTGTTTTATTTTTATTCATCTTTGAAATGTAATGTCAGTTTTTCAAATTTTTTTACTATTATATTTTTATTATATTTAAATTAAGAATTTTAATTATTCGATTCGACAAATGAAATGATTTTGTATTACTAAGAAATTAGTATTAAGTAACGACTCATCTTCCATCAGAAAGTGTTTTGATTTCTTTCACTTTTTCAAAGAAAATAAAATCTTTTTTAACAGAAATATTGAAATACAATATTGTTAGTTCAAAATTATTTTTAATGAAGATCATATTGAATTTTTCTTAAAATCGATCTATAAAAAAATCAAGGTGATCTTAACTTTTCATTGAAATTAAACTTTTTTCAAATTCCTAATGATGTTGATTAACTTTTATTGGAAATATTTTTTTATTAGACTATCAGAAGTGCATAAAAATCATTAAATTTTAAACCAATCTTCTAAATCAGATTACATTTAAGAAAAATTTCTAAAAAGATATCTACATGATTGAATCATTCATACAGATAGTATATTTGAGTCGGTCATAGCTTCTCAGATATACGTATTTGAATCTTGTGTTATGTACACAATATTATCAAAACAAAAAATAAATGGACATATATGTGTCAATAAGATAAAGATTAAAAAAAAAAGTTATCAAATATACGTAACATTTAATTTAATTTAATGTTGCGAGATATAATTTTCATTATCAATATGAATCACTATATTATTTTAAGTATTTGATGTAATACTTGGATTATCTTTAAGAATTATTGCCTTTTGATTTTCATATTTATTTAGATTCATAATTCTCTTTTGAAAGAAAGAAAAATTCATTTAATTTTAAGAGTTTTAAATATCGCGATACGTCAAAACGATCTAGTAATATTTCTTAATAATTTATCAAAGTATGATATTTTATTTTTCTTGTTACTACCGGCAACAAGAAACCGAGGACGTGGTAATTAGAACGATAAAACAAGCAACCCGATTCTGTTTTAGACAGACCCAATATACCCTGTTGCCAAAGACTTCGTTCCTTATCGAGACATCGAAAACTTGTTTACCCCATGTTTTGCAGTGAAATAGCTGTGGCATGATTTTTTTCTCGGCGAACTTTGGCGAACAAAGTTTCAAACTTATAATCGTAGCCATATTTCGCTCGACGTTTTAGTTTCGTATGATATAAACGATGCACTTACTTCCTTTTCTTCTTATAACTGCTATTTCAAACTATGTTCTCACTTCTGTTTCTCCGTGTCAATAATCTCGTATTTCGAGAAATCTATACACTATAAACTTGATTTTCTTGATATATATATATATCAAGAAAAAATAACATCGATTCAAAATTTCAGACTCGATTTCTTTCACATATCTAACCTTTAATTCGTCCGTTTGACAAATTATATAAATAAAAGTTTATCGTCTACGAATTGAATTTTCCACATTTAATCGTTTCACCATTATCGCTTTCTTTCTTTTTCTTGATCATCCCATAAAAAAAAAAAAAGCCAGATTTATTAAAACGACAAACTCTTTGATTTTCATATGCAGTTGGGATGTCGGCCATCGAACTTAAGTCTGACCTGCCTGGTTATTCTGGTTCTCATGAATATCGCGTTGACTTTCCTGTTGCTGCAGTCGGAGACTTGCCTCCCGATCATAATGCCGAGGGATTTGGGATCGAACGCTATAACCGAGTGGAACCTCGGCACTTTAATCAAAGAGCCGCAGCAAGAGCAGCAGCAACAATCGGACTGCGTCACACAAGATTACCAATCGTTGCCAGTTGACGCGACCGAGTTAAAATTGAACATAAATCTCGGCAGATGGGATGCTCGTAGATTGTTCCGTACCTTCGACCACATCCTCGTTGGATCGAGTTTCGTTAAATTGTCACGGGCGTATCGGGTTTGCCTGGCTACGCAGAGCTCCGTCGAGAAGCTGCACTCGATCGTCCAGGCGGCGCACCACTGGACGGGGCCTATGTCGGTGGCCTTGTACGTGGCAGGCGACGAGGAGTTCGAGGTTCTTCAGAAGTATCTGATTTACCTGAGAAAGTGTTACGAGCCGATACGGGAAAGGGTGGCGTTCTCGTTGGCCGTGCCTAGGGTTAGACCGGTGAAGAGGCAGCCGCGTGAATTTGACCCGCCCGACATGGTGGATTGTGCCAAACCCGAGGGGACGTTGAACGAGTTGATGAATGGAATATCGAACGAGCAGGCCAACTGGCGGATACGGAACGCGTACCCCCAGAATCACATGAGGAACCTGGCCAGGAAGAATTGCCAGTCCGATTACGTGTTCCTGACCGATGTAGATATCGTGCCGAGTTTCAATTTGACCGGCGCCCTCGATGAATTTCTTAGAGCCGATACCTGTGATAAGTGCGCCTACGTAATACCGACGTACGAGCTGGACTCACGCGTCAGATTTCCGCAGAATAAGACGGAATTGGTGAGGCTGGCGAGGAAGGGGTTGGCCAGACCCTTCCATCAGAAAGTCTTTATCCACAATCAGTTCGCCACCAATTTCACCAGGTGAGGACGTTTCTTATATTCGTTCGTTATTTATTTATTTATTTATTTATTCCTTTTTTCTTTATCGTTTGTTTAATGAATAAAATTACGTGCGTACGTTGTTGTTCGTTTAGATGGATACTGGATACCTCTCCTAATCATAAAAGGTATGGAAATATGAAGAGTGGGAAGGTGTACGTCAGTCATGACGTGACGAACTTTGAATTCCTTTACGAACCGTTCTACGTGGCAAAGGATATCGTTCCGGCTCACGACGAAAGATTTATGGGTTACGGATATACCAGAAACACTCAGGTATGAATTTCTCACACGGATATTATTTTTTGAAGGAAATATAAAGTAGAATGGGTAAACAATTGGTAAAACAATTGGTAAACAGGTAATAATGTTAAATGCAAGAACTTATAATAGTATCATTTCTTTTGATGAAATTTCAAGGCTAGATATCGTGCTGTTAATCAAGCAACGTATATCTAATTACTTTATTCATTATTCGTAAATAATTCAGCATATTTGTTGTTTCGATTTGTTTGTTCGAGCTCGACGATTCGTTGACGGCACATACCCAACACTACCATCGCATAAGTGCAACACGAGCTCCTACGATTTGTTTTTCCTCCAATAACAAAATAATCGTTAAGAAACTCGAAACGAAAATTCTCGCAAAGGGTAAAGTAGTTTGAAAATCGCCTTAAGAATCGCCGATTAAACCTTATTGGTCAACTTTCTGGAAACGTTATTGTATAATTTAATTTAACGTAGATTCGACTCAATTAGACATTTGCCGTTAATTTCAAAACTTCTTCCCCGGACGGAACTAATTTGAACGATTATTTTTAACCGGAAACGAAATGAGCGCGAATCGAATTAAAGCACAGGGAGCGAATTAAACAATTATACTCGTATCGTTTTTCACATTGTCGAGAACATTCGAGCAAATGTGAATTCGTGAATTGAACGGCGGCCGATATTAAAACGTGGCAAAAATGAGGGGGAAAAAAAAAAAAAAATTAATGTATATTCACGCGATACAGGTCGACGATAGGGGAATGGTGATCAGCCAGGAAATACCGAGAGGAAATACCTCGAGAGTGAGAATTCGAGGGGAACACATGGTAGTTTGATAGTACGAACTCGGGCAAATCCCACGCGCCAAGGATATTAATTGAATTACATATTATCGTTGCAGGCGTTATCGCACGATGGAGGCTCATTTTGCTGAACAAGCATTATTCAATTTAAACTTGATACGTTTCCTACCGTCTAATCGAAACCATTGTATATCAGAAACGTACGCTTGCATTCTGATATCCGTATGTGGATTAATTCTCCTCTCAAACCGTATTTTTCATATCTATTAATACTATTTCAGAGTGTCAAGTTATTGGATTATCCAAAGATTCTTTCGAATTTCATCGAGCTGCTTAAAAATATTAAATTTGATTTTAATTTTCTAATTAAATAATAGAGATGTTATATTATTGGCACTTACATAAAAAAAAAAATATGATTAATATTGATTGGTATTTAATTTTCTGCAATATTTGTAAGTGGTTTTTTCTGTTGTTGAGATAAAAAATACGTAAAATATACGATATTTACTATTTGCTTATCTTTTATGAATATTCAAATAACGTGTTTTTATTGGTACATTGCGATAACATTTATTTTATAATATATCGCACGAAGTATACAATAACTATCGATGCAATATTTACTTACATCGAGTTGTAAATTTCATGATACAGTATCTCTACGTTTCGTTCGATTTTTTATAAAAAAAATTTCGAATTATAAATAAAATTATATATTCTATACTCGAAAATTGAGAATCGTGGCCTACATATATCACCAAACTTTCCCCCCACTTTCATATTTATATCTTCGTATACGTATCTGTAACCCAATTACGAGGAGGAATTGAATATAATGGAATAACAATAATCGCAATGAGATAAAAGAAATTCACAACAATTCTTCATAAAAAAAAATTCTTAAATTAACCCCAATAAGTTGTAAAGTTTCCATCTCCTTTATATACACTGATACAATTCATTTCTATCACGAATATTTAAAACAGAATATAACCGCGATTGATTGAAAAACGATTCCGAGGAACATGAATTTTGAACGAGTTCCATTTATCAGAATTATCCAATTGTTCGTCGATTTGATCGTGAAAGTTTTATCAATTCAAGGAGAACAACGAATTCAATAAATCTTCCTCTTTTCAAAACCGATCAAATCTTCGGATCCATAAAGGATCCACATGAGAAAATAATTCCCTACGCTCATCTTACATCACGTATCCTCGAGTGACGCGCGATCTATCGATCTATGCCAGGAATGCGACGCGGGGAAAAACGCGTGCAGACACGCGTGACGCATTTCGTTCGGTTTTTTTTCACCCAATGGCGGTGTCGGGGGTTTCGAGGGAAGGGAAAGCCGTTCAGGATTCCCTGGGATGGAAATAACGAAATTCCATCGTGCGGCGAAAATCCGGGCGCAGCGTGGCCCGCCGTATTCGCAAAAGCAAGTATGCCGCGGCAATAAAACGGGTGTAAATCTACACGGCCGCGTAGTAGCGCGTTGGTACAACAACGGGCGCGAAACAGGCGTACACAGGCGCGAACCTAACACGCTCTCTCTCCAGCATCGTGTGCCATCGGTATTCGCATCTTCTCTGCGGTTCGTTCGCGCAACATCCACTCCCCACGGAGGAATGAGAATGGATATCGTTCGCCTCTCCCACCCTCTTGTATTTCGTTCTACTGCAACCCCTTCACGGTCCGTCCCTCACGATCCAATGCAATCCTGTCGCGCCGTTCTTTCGTCGTCGAGCAACCATCCAGTTTCCCTCCACTTCTTCCTCCCTCACGTTCCATTCCACCCTGTCTTGGAGAACATCCCGTAAAGGTGGCCTTTCCCACCTTTTTTGCCCCTTGTTTTCGCCGGCCGAGAGCAACACGTTTCCTCCCACGGAGGAGACAAATTCGAAACGGGGTTTTCGCACCACTACGAAGGGAATTTTTACGTTTCGTACGTTCGTTTATTTAAGTTGAAGTTTTTAGATGAGGTCGGTTTGGACGAGTTTATTAAAATGTTTATTAAAATGAGATTTTTTTTTTTATAAAATTTTAGGAAGATTAGTAGGCTGTTAATTTTGTTGCTCGCTTTGATCTTTCTTTCTGGAGAACGTTAGAGAGAGTATACACTTTTCTCTTCTTCTCTTTTTTTTTAAAGACGAAACGTTTCTCGATGTTTATTTTTATTTTATCGGAATAAATCAAGAATTGCCATAGTATTTCTAATTTTAAACATTCCTTATGCTATTATTCTTACAAACTTTATAATTAATATTCTTTGATGAAATGAAATTCTAAGCTACACGTATTTTGTATAGAGCAACTGCTAGCCGATAACACGTTCAATTTTCGCACGAGAATGTGAAAATATCTTAATGCAGTTTAAATATTCGAAAAAAACCAGCAATCATCTCGAGCAATTTCTTAGAAAATTTTTACAAGGATTGAAATCACTTGATCCCGCGAATTCCACGACAAGTTGCATCTTGTATGCAATCAAAAACGTATTCTTCGTGCGAGGGCATTGTGCCACGATTCTTCAAAACGCGCTCTTCAACCCGAACCCATCGATACGAAAAATTCAACAACAACAACAACAACAATTCACAAAATTCACAAACGACAGAAAAATATTTTTATCGTGTAATTCGATGCACGCACGAAGGAACGGCGGCTGTCTGCAGTGTAGGCGTTCTTCGAAATATTACCCCCTCCTCCCCCTGCTCAAGCGTTCCAACAAGCGTCCTCTGTGCACCGTCTCGATAAATTTCGAAGCGACTCGTTTCAATATTGACCTTTCGACGTTCATTTCGAAGATTGACTTTCGATCGGGTATGAAATTGATTCGACAGCACCACCGGGATGCCGTAGCCGTGAGTGACGAGACACGCGAGCGGGCTGTCCGTAGGGGAGGAGGGCAGGGGGGCGGGCAAGCTGCGTGCAGATGGCTTCGATTCAAAGGGAAAGAAGATAGCTGCTGCCTGCCCGCCTCACCTGTCTGTGCTCGCCGATTGAGCGATTACCTCGGCGCGAGTCGTCAATCAGGAAGCGGACCGGGTTGAATGGCGCGATTCGACTTCATTGAAAGCACGAAGTTATTTCCACGGATCGGGAAACGCCGTTTCTTCCTCCCCTCTGTGTCTGGCCGGCGAATGGAATTTTGTTGAAAAAAAAAAAAAAAAAAAAAGAAAAAAAGATTAACCTAGGGATCTATTAAAAGTTTATCCGGGATGATTTCGTTGCTTTCAGATATTTTTTCTTTTTCTTCTTTTTTCCATTCGTACTCGCTATCTCCGCCGATATAATTTCTTCTTTCCTTCCTCGCCTCGCTTCCGCCTCTTATTAGCCCGGATAAAATTGTCCGGTGAATGCTGGCTGGCTATCGATACGTAATTAACTCGATTCCGATAAAGACTTTACGGCGAGAGTAGCGAGTGCTGCAAGGGGAGGGGAGGAGGGAGGGGGATGGAAGCAGTCTCGAAGAAAAGGAAGGAAGGGAGGAAAAAAAAAGGAAGATGAAGATGCTTGGGAAAATGAAAGATTAATGGAAATTGAATCGTTTGTGAGTTGTTCTCTCAGCGTTAATTTTCCAAGTTCCAATATATGTAACAAAAGATTTATCGTCATTAATAATTGATTCTTGTATTGTAAACGGTTATAATAGCACTCTGCTTCTCTCTCTCTCTCTCTCTCTCTCTCTTTTCTACAATGGTTCTTATTATGGGCGAAATTTCGTTAGCTAAGAGATTAATTTGAATGCAATCTTTTCATGCATCTACATTATTATCACGGAAGGCAACAAATTTGGATGGATATTCCATTATGTTTAATCAGTAAATGTAGTGGATGGTTTAATTATCGCATTTAGTAGATGCTGAATGCCTCCGCTCGCAATTAGTTTCGTCATAGAAAGCTTGTTATATCATCGTCATCGTCCGATGTGTACATTAACATTAATGCGCCATTGTTTATAAATAATTGCTCCTATATTGGAATTCTGACCCCATCATTGTCGTATTTTCAACATGTTATACAATATGATCCCCAATTATACACGTCCATACTAATGACAAGCAATAAATTCACGTATCGGCGACGATCGCTCGTTGATATTATCGTTGATCGTTTCGTTATCTTCGTTTCGTTCCTCCACGACCTAACTCAACACGGACCTATTCAGATCACATTTTCCATCATCCACGTGATTCTCCATCGAATAATTCCATATTTTATACAAAACAAAATTTATTCGCCGTAATAGATGTATCCTCCCCCCTCCCCCCCCCTCCTCTCTTTCGTTTATCCGCTTTCATCACAGGATAATATCATCACTTAACGGGGAAGCAATTTAAGCAATCGTTATCTCTCCTTAAGAGAGTTTACCTACGAGAAATCTCCGGGTTAAAATCACACGAGGAGGAATCCCTGGTTTATCTCGTCGAACCGATCAGAATTGAAAGGCAATTCGTTGATGGTGTTTTATCCTTTCCAGATTTCCCGATATGCCGGTGATAAATGTAAGATAAATGCAGACAGAAATCGTTACATAGAATCCGTTACTTATTCGCTAGGATTTATACGGACGTGCGATCGCATAAAACTCAATTATCAGATTTACTCGGTTGTTTCACTCGCGGAGATCCCACTTCCACTTCGGTTATCCGCTGAAAAATTATGCGCCAAACTGTTTACCAAACTTAAGGGGGTCCCGTGAATGCATCGTCACGTATGGCCCTAATGCGTTACCAAGGTATTCATCAGAGAATCACCACGGGCGGAGGTGGCAAGGCCGCCATTTTGATAAAGGGAACCGCCATTTTGTATTCCTGGTTGAGAGCTAGGATCAACCGAATGGAACGATAGTTTGATTCGACGAGTGAATTTTTCGGCCATTCGTTATTCTCTCATTAATTCCGTGGTTGGATTTCGCGCTATTACGTGGGCTTACGCGGGGGCTTGTTTTTCGGTGGAAACGGATTATGGGCTTATTTTGTGCCATTTCCGGAGGGGAATATTGAATTTTGATTTTTTGTGATTTGATTGGAGTTACGTAGATTCTAGAGATAGAATTCGATCGATGAAATTGAAAGATAAATATAATTTGAATTATTAATTTCATAAATTTCATAAATGTAATATATGCTCATTTTGTATTTGACCAAACATTTGTCCCTTTCATAATTCCCAACGTGAAATGGTAATCGTGTCTTTATTTTCATTTAAACGAACTTGTAAATCAACGGAACCGTAATCCTCTAAAAGGGGATAATATCTTTATCCCCTCGTTAAATTTAATCACCCAAATTCTAGAAACACGGGGATCGAATAAAGTGTGTTAGGCGGTGGCGTGGCGTGTCATGATCGTAATGGTCCGCGGTGGCAATGGTGGCCTCCGTCGATGCTGAACCGTGAAATTAATCCGAGCACATTTCCCCAAGGTACACGCGATGTAAAACAAAACCCACGCCCATTTTTTTCATTTCCCTTATACTTTGCCAACAACAGATACGAGTGCCATAAAATTGCCATTTCTTCATAACTATTTACGGGCATAAATTTCCTATCGTTTCTTATATAATTCATACGATATCTTTACTTTACTTTATTGATAATTCAATAGTGATACCATTATCCTTGTATTACACACATTTTCTTCGAAACAGTTGCAGATACAAGACTTGATAAAAACGTACGAAATTGCAAGTTAATTGAAATTGCAAGTCAATGATTGAATTATTTCCACGTTCACTATTTAGTGTATAAAAATAATAAAAACGAGATAGAATATAGTAAAAAGAAAAAAAGAGGTAAACCTTTTATTTTCATCTTTTCGTAATTTTCCTTCCTTCGAAAGTTGATTCTTTTTCGTATCATCAGAGCCATCTGTCGGCAAATTTCTAATTCTTGGAAGAAGAGGGCGCAAAAGCGCAACAACCGGGAATTTCCTTCCTTTCGTCACATCCTTTCCTTGGTCCAGAAATAATTCTACGTTTGATAACGTTGTGTGCACACACAGTCGTGTAAATACTTATAAATAAACAAGATGTTCGGTGTTCCACGGTGCAAGTGTGTCCATGTACGAAGGTTAATGATTAGTGTGAACGCAAAGGTTTCAGCATTTCGTATTCCTCTTGGCGGCATCCGGAGGGGAGAGACCTGCAAAAGGAATATGCTGTCAGTGCAGGCCAAACGAAAGAACGATCGTTAGCTGGATCTACCAAAATTGCGTAAATTTACAGTTTACAACGGTTGGATATCGTTTGAATAGACTGGGGCTAAACGGAGTCTGGAATATGTTAAATACCTTGGATCATTCCGTTTGCTTTTGAAAAGTTTTAGCGGTTATTCTAACCGCAATTTCGGATATTCAAAGCTTTGTTGTTCTACGTTGAAACGAATTGTTCGAAACAAAGAACAATTCTTTCGTATATCGTAATTTAAAATATCTTGATACAGATATTTGTATTTTAAACGGAGATTGTTTATGAAATTATATAATTAATTGAAACAGATTTATTAGGATGTTGATATATTCACACTTTTTGAGGATCGAATTTCTAGAAAAGTCAAAATTGGTTTACAAAATATATACGTATAAAATAAAATGAGACGTATCTGAAAACGTGGAATAGCTTTGAATGATGAATTTTATACATTAAAACGATGAAAAAAGTTCAGACACGCATATATCTATTAAAATTATTATAACTTAGTTAGAAAATTTAAATTAGTAGTAGGATAAAGCGAATCGAGAGCGAACAAAATAAGGAAGATGGAGCGATCTCATTCTATTTCCATCTCGCTTTATCTAACGTGAACTTGTAATTAATTAAAACACACGCTCGTATAAACTTTTGTCATCGTTTTGATATCAAGAAGAATAATATATTAACAATGCGTATACTTTCGTAATTAGCCCCCAATCTTATTTTGCATTCAAATCTTGTATATCTCTGTTTTTACTCGTTTCGTTATTCATCTCGTTGACCAATAAAAATTAACTCGAAACTTTCTTTCTTTGTCGTCTGTCTGTCTGTCTGTGATTATTTTAGATGCAGAAATGGAATTCTTCGGCCAAAGCAAAGTGTCCGGGCCGGGTAATTAGGAAGATACGTCAACTCGTTACGTTGTTTAATGCAATCTGTGTTCCCTCGAAATTCAGGACAAACAGGTGCCCCATGAGTGGCTCGTGCTCCAAGAGCCAGAAATGTTTTACACCACGGCCGCAAGAATGTGACCCACGGGAAATGCTGTAAAGGGAATTAATTCCCGTCCACTGACTAATTAAGATGTATAATCGTGTGCAATGCGCGTTACACAGGCAATTCAGTTTTACTAATCAACGAGGCAAGTGTTTACATTAAGGATGGCGTTCGACCATTGCACGCAATTAATATTTCCAGTCTCGGCACCAGATTTCTCTCTAATCAAAGGTGTATGTATAATAATTTTAACGATGATTTAATAATATATCTCATCAGATTGATCGAATCAGTCTAATCTAAAAATAAAACTTGGATTTTAAATTTATCCTTCTTTAATGAATGATTTGATGAGAATCAACGATCAAATTAATAATACTTCTTATTAGCATTAAGTCCATTAAATTCAAAGATTAAAAGAGTACAATTATCGCTATAAATTATTGTAAAATTATTATTTTCATACGTAAAATAAAATCGTGCGTTGAGGATTTATATTTTCTTCAAGATCGTATTTTAATATTCAAGTTGTCATCGTCGAAATGAAATTCATTCAAGTGTACACAGTTGCATAAACGAGATTATGTTTGAATGATTGGACGACAATAGATGGAGGTACGTTCTTACGATAGAATTCGCGTGATTAACAATACCGGTCCTGGAAACTGTAGCACTATGTCATTCTGCCTCTGCGTACATATAATTATTCACTGGTCGTCTCTGAAACGGTGAACTGAAGATTACACGTCGTCTATCAATTTTGGACGTCGTGGGAGGCGTTATTGGCGCATTTCCGCATTGTAGATCCTCCACGTTCCTCTACGTTAATTACGGGCGATACCCGTGTCTCTCTTATCTTCTCTCTCCGAGCCCTTAAAACATTATTCTTCTTTAGGAAGATTCGTGAAACTTTGCGTTTTAAAAAAACATTATTCACACACGATGATGTTAATTACAATTCCTTTCCTCTTTTTCGGATTCGGGAATATTATTATTATCTTTGAAAAAAAAATTTGACGATTGAAAACAATGTTCGATATTAATTTTCAACAAACGATTGCAATTTTTGTCACGATAATAATGAAAAGTCAAGACACGTCTATCAACAAATTTTTCCAAATCATTGAAAATTATCGAACGTTAATCGCATTAACGTGACTCGATGCACTTTACTCGTCGTAAGTTTGGCGCAATTACGAAACGTCGAAACAGGAATACTATTATTTCTTGATAATCACAACCTGTCTACCGGGTTTACGCGCGACTGTCACGTATGAGTTGCCATTGTTACGTATGATTATTCACGAAGACGCATCCATACCGGAGAACAGCAATGTCTGTTAGGCGTGTCTGACCTGTCTCAGTTGGCGAACGTAGGACGAGATTGCCAGGCGTCCTCCTCCTTCCACTATTCTAATGTAGGAAACACAGTGTTTCGTGTGGTAATATCACTACGTTCGCGTGTGATATCTACGAAAAATTTTCTGAAACTTTATTCGATGATTTTCCGCATAAGGAAGAAGAAGAAGAAGAAGAAGGAGGAGGAGGAGGAGGAGGAGAAAAGAACTTAGAGAAAGCGGAAGAAACAGCGAAACTGTTGTAATTTTACGTGTCGTTTCATTGTATCCATCCATGTTTTCCATTTTGGACTTTCTCTGCGTGTAGAGCATGCAACAGACGTAAGAATACTTTTTCAATTTCGCGAACAAGTTGTGAAACGTGGAAAATTTGGGCAACGTTTGTTTCACGTTTTGATTTGAAAACACGGGAAAAAATGTGTAACAGCCATTGTCAGGGATTTTACATGCTATACCATAGTATTTGAGGTTTTCATTTATAGAAATCCTTGAAACAGAGAAACAGAGAATAAATTTTTTATTTTTTCCCCTCTTCCTCTTGTTGATTAAAGCAACTTTAATCAGGTTTAATTGAACAAATTATATTCTTGTGTCGTTCAAAATATTAAACTTCACGCGAATCTACGCTAGCTTCAGTTAATCCAATTGCTAGGAAAAGTCGCGTTGAAAAATGTAAATTAGAATTTCAATCAAAAAATCAATTGGATTTTTTTTGCTTGTTCATATTTGTTTTAAGATATAGCATACTAAAATTGGATGGATGTCAAGTAAATTCTAAATCAGTCGTGCAATTTTCAGGTGTATAAAATTTAAATTCATATTTTGATATCTTATTCTTAGAACTGTGTAAAACTTTCAATGTAAAAAACTTTAAATATTCAAATTCCTTTATCGAAATTGGATATTATTATCGAATATTATTTGTCGAGAAAAAGTCTTGAAAGCAAAGTCGAAGCGAAATGCTTATTTGAAATACGAAATGATTTCTTATTTCCTTCTTTCTTATAAATCAATATTTTTCAACGTGAGATATAATAAAAGACACGTTGCTAGAAAAGAGTTAGAAACATTGTCTTCTTCTTCATCTTCTCATCAACACACACCTGTAATTTAATTATTTTATTTAGAAAACGCGCATACATCGACAAACTAAAAGAATGATTTCTCTGTTTTGTGCATAGGTGTACGAAATGTTCGTGGCTGGTTACCAATTCAAGGTCCTTTCCCCTGTTTTCACGGGTCACTGGGGTCTGCAGACCAGGAAGACGAGGCCGGCTTGGCGCGAACGGCAGAACAGTGCCAACAGGAAACACTTCGAGACGTTCAAGAAAGAGGTTTTCGCCCGTTACATGCGCGACCCCTTAAAGATGATGAAGAACGCCCACTGACGAAAAGTTCGTCGAAGATTTCGTTGACTTTTCACGAGATCTTGATCGCCGTCCTTCTTCACACTCGTCGCGCGAGCCACTCATCGAACGTGATGCCGATCCAACGTGATCGTCCCAAAAATGGTGGTGTGGCCTCTGATTTCTTCTACCTGACACGTTTGTGCCATAACGTTTTTTTAAAAAAAAAAAAAAAAAAAACGTTTGTAAACGGGCGATACGAACATTCGAACGTATCGTCGACGGTCTAATCGATTGACTGTTCTATTTTTCACACCGTCGAATCGAAGACCGGATCGTTTTCTATAATATATATTTTGTATTTCGTGTCGCGAACGATCTACATATGTCAGATTACAGCATTAAATATTTGAAGTTGAACAACGGTTTCAAGGGTTTTCGCGTTTATTTATAAATTCAAACAGATCACGTAGCGATTTTCGCATCGTTTATTTCATACCTGAAAATCGATCCATCCATTGTTGCGTTTGATCCCGCTTTACCGATCTTTCGCAACGTTTGAAAAATGTTTCACCCGCTTTAAAGTGAAGAAAATGATGGTTAATGTGCCGGCTAATGATCGTTACTCAAACCGACTTTATCAGCTGCTATATCTTTTCCACGTCGCAAGATCCCCTTCATAGCCCGGCGATAATGACATTTATCTTACATTAATCGATAAAATAATCAATTACTTCGTGACCACCCTCTATCCACGCCTGTCCAAGAGTTTCGATGCTCGGCTCACGATTTCGCTCCTTAAATTTAACATTTATGAATTTATTAAATAACGGTGATTAAATGATAAGCAACCAAGATGGCCGATTTACCCAAAACCAAAGTTCGATATGCAAATCGTTCGCACGTTACATTACACACGTAAAGAGGAAACTTCTTGCATGGATGGATGCCGAGGTCCATAGCCCTCAAGCCCTCGATCGGTATTTTCCTGCTTCAACTCCGCTAATATCCGTCCCGGTCAATCGGTGACATATCACGTGTATGTAGATCGTCTCAATATCTCACATATCTTTTACCTTAGTCGAGGAGGAGAAACACTTCGATGTAACAGAGGACACTGTAAACACGAAACGTCAAGTTTATGGATCGACCGTTAACTTCTATATCCATGTGCACACTCATCGTACAAACTTGGTTTCAGGTAAGAATGAAATAATTTTGGATCAAACTCAAACGTTTGGTTTATTCGATTCATATATCAAAACCAGAGACCGTTGAAACGATAGTCCATAATAGGCCTATAAAGGTGTCTTAAATCGGCGCCATTTTGAGATTTTATATAATAACTCGATGGATATTGAGAAATTTCGCGATGTGAGAATTGTAATTTATTATATATCAACATTGAAACACGTTAATTTTATTCAAGTCTCGAGTAATTAATACGTTAGTTGCGTTAATGCTGCATAGGTGTTTTCGATAATGTCAATTTTCTATCGTCAATAGAATAATATTATTAGCAGTGAAAGTATTTATCAATTCTTATCAACCAGAGAACCAAATCCACCCATTTCCATAATCCCATAAACACGAAGGGAGGGGAAAAAAAATATTCGGACGGAGAATTATTTTTCGAGCCATCATTCGAATTATTCGAAACGCGTTGTATCATATACAATATTTACCGAAAAGTATCAATTAACGTATCGAAAATCATATTCACGGTAGCATTGAACGATCGATATTTGCAAAACGAGTCGACGAGAGGAAATTTATATGAAAGGAATGAAAGGGAGGAAGAAGAATGAAAACGGGAGAGAGGAGTTGTTGGCAGTGTGGAGGAGAGAGGCAGCAAAAGATCACGGCAATCAAGTGGCCGGTTTACTCGTAGTTCCGCTTCATTCCGTTCACCTTAAACGAAACTAATAAGCCCGTTTACCGCTTCCACTCACGGATCACCAAAGTCATCAGGGACTTGCCATGCGGGGATAGAGGAATAAATATATCTGCCGGTGAGTTTCTGCGGCACGTACACGAAAACAGGGAAACGAGGTCGGTGGAACTTAAACTGAACCATGGTATACCTCGTTAACTGTCTGTAATTTAAGAGTCTCTTTTTTTTTTTTTTTAAATCTGGGATCGATTTTTGCCGCTCTGGAAACCACGATGTTTCCCGTTTTCTTTCCTTTCGAAGATTTAGATTGAAGATTGTACAAGAAGCAAGATTATGGAGAACGTCTCTCTCGTTGTATTCATGGAACAATGGGGAGAAAAGAGGAATGGAATTGGCTTGTGTCGAGTGCAATTAAACCGACGAGAATCGATATTTTGTATTGTTGGATTCTTAGAACGTAGCCAGTGACGTGCGAAGTTTAGAGCGTTTTGATAGAATCGGTAAGATGGATCGGTTGAAAAGTACTTGCATGTTTTTTATATTATTTCGTTTTTTTTTCATGCAAATTTTATCAGATTTCGAGGTTTAATTTATTTATTTATTTTTTTTGGAATATGCGAATATTTTATATTTATCTAAGGGAAATTGTGTTTCGTGCAAATATTTGAATTGACGATGATTCGTAGAACGTAGCTTTTACATATTTCGATCACATGATATATTATATTGAACATAAATTTTACATTGATCGATTTTAAAAAAAAAAATTTCTCGATAAAAATTCGACACGTCGTCATATAAAAATTCCGATACGTTCTTCGTTATTTTTGTAAAATCTTTTGTGTTTTTATCATTTCATTGGTAAAAAGTGATTTATCATTGTTTCACTTCACTTTTTTTCACTTGTCGATACTATTACTCGTTTTTTCTATCATTGATCCCCGTCCTTATACGATTGAAAATTAAATCTGCTTTGTTATAATAAGCTGTGAATTAATAGAAATCACAGGCATCGATCTTATTCTTTAATTATTTGCACAGGTTCGAGTATCGTCGGATGTACATCCCTGATCAAAAAGAAATTTTGAAAACTGAAATTGACGAACGAGGTTCCCTTCCCCTATTCGATAACACGACGAACGAGAAAACACGATGAAAAATCTTTTTTATCCGTTTTCAATGATACTACATTATTTATTACTATTACATCATCGATATTATTATCGTTTATTCGAAGAAGGAAGAAGAGAAAAAGAAAGAAGCGTCTCTACACAACTTTTCGATTCGTATCTTCTCCACTCTAGTTAATTCCATTGGATTGCTCAACTATTCGTCACTGGTAATCGTTCTATATAATCTATGAAACATTTTATGACACAGAGTTATCGTCCATTTGACACCACCTGATCGACAATTAAATCGGTATATTCGTATCTATTGTTTATTTAATTAAAAAATAATATGAATAAACATTCGTGATTGTAATTGATTCAAATTGTTAGATGTTATTTCTATTGAAATACACGTGATTAATACGAGTATACGATGACGATTACTTGTCGATTGCAGCGCTGTCAAATGGCGGCGATCTTTATTGTAGATTATAATATTTTTACGGATATGTGTAAATCGCCAAAGAGATTGTAACACGAGAAGATTAGTGTTAAACGGTTTATTACACAATAAATCAGTACCAAATATGAACGAAATATTTTTTTCTCAATCCATTATTTGAATAAAAAAAGATTCAACGTAATTTTAAGCAATTTATAAATATTATAATTGTTAAACTTCGTGTTTAAAGATTTTGAAATAGTATTCACGATATATAAATCATATAACATTCTTTTTTTTCTTTTTTTCGTCTACTCGTAACGTTTATTCGTAGTGAATCTACATTTTTTCAGGTCGCTTGTGTACACGTGTAAACAGCGCATAATACAATAAAATTGCGGAACCAAGAAACGAGCCATTAATAATCATAACCCCCTTTTATGTATTTTAGCAAGTCAAGGATATGAATTATATATTCGCGTTTATCACAATTTCAAAGTACACCCGTGACTGTATAAGTGAGAGTATTGTCTGAATGTTCAACAAATTTATAACCATCGAGAAAATAAAAAGCTGGTTTCTCTCGTGAAAATTTTTTTTTTCTTTTTTCATAATACGTTTTATGAACGAATCGTAACGTAAGAATTTTTTCTTTTTTATCCTCGAACGAACAAAAATTGAAACTACTAGAGAGAGAAAGAGAGAGAGAGAGAGAAGAAACAAGTTGCAAGTTAATTTCATCGCTAATACTCGTAAAATTTAATTCGAGTTCAGCAATCCGTGAATAATTTTTCCGTCCAGTTGAGAAATTAGAACGGCTGAGAAAGAACAAGCAATTAAATACACGACGTCGGGCTCATGGTACGCGGATTATTTTCCGATGGTAACTGGCGAACTTTAATGGCGATGCGACGTAACTTCGAGGCGGAAACTTTGTAATCCCTCGGTATATTGGTTTCAGAGCAAGTGTTTTCAGTCAAAGCGGTATGTAAACTTTCCAAAGAATCCGCTTTATTACATTTTTTTTTTTTTTCCTCCCTCCTCGCTTCTTTTCTTTTCTCGTAACGATAGCTCAAGTAAGACTGCACGTTTTATCTGGAGATATCGATACGATATCGCGATTCTTTGTGCATCGATGATGATGAACAGTCGAGAAATAAAGACTTCTCTTCGTCGTTTTTTTTTTCTTTTTTTTTAAAGAAAAGAAAATCTTGCGATGATTAATTTCAATTTTTCGATAACGGACAATTAATCGGATTCGTTAATTAATTTTCTTTCTACAATATGTGCAATCTTTCGTTTTCCATTCCAACGACGAGATATTTTTATCGGATTTGTTTCTTCTTTTATTTCTTCTTCCGTTAAAAACAATTGCTTCCTTCTCGATTCTTTCTATTTTATTTTTCTCCTCTTTTAATAAATTTCTCCTTTAAAACATCGAATTAATATAATCGCATAATCGATGCGTATATATATAAATGTATCAGAGACATTTCGATTTCAATTCTTGCTGCGAGACAAATACGAACACGTTGATGATATCAGACTATTCTCGAGGAAATTGTCATAATGCTGGATAATCCGATTTTGTTCCACACCAATATTGGAACGACACGAACGTGGGATGACAGTAGTTTGCTGTAACTAAACTCCGCATTAAACGTATCTCGCAGAGCGGTCGGACTGATATAATCGATTCCGTTGCGATTATTAAGCACTATTACGTGCGTTTCAAATATGTGCAGAATAATACGCGCGCATTTTATGCTCGCACACACACACACACACACACACACACACACACACACACACACACACACACACACAAATTCACACACGAGTAGAAGAATTTAAAAAACCTTCCTATTTATAAAAGAATCTTTCTCAAATCCTATCGATGTCGTTACTTTTCACAATTCTCAATTTTTTTCCAGCGATCTCTTTATGCTCGTTTTAATTTCAACGCGCTAGATTGATCCTTCTATTCATTACACACACATATATATATATATATATAAATTCACACACGAGTAGAAGAATTTAAAAAACCTTCCTATTTATAAAAGAATTTTTCTCAAATCCTATCGATGTCGTTACTTTTCACAATTCTCAATTTTTTTCCAGCGATCATTGAACGCGATCGACCGATTAAGATTCACCAAACCGAATCGCTGCAGGATTCTCGGGGAACAATCCGCAACATTCATTGAATCGACACGGCCAAGCTTCAATAACGCTTCAAAATCGACTGGAACGAAACCGCCGGATCATGCCCGCCATCCTTCCCCCGTTTCCCACGGTTTTCACTTGTGCTTTGTGCCCGATGCCTCGGCTCGCTTCGCCGCCCTTTCAACCACGCCACGCCACGCGAAACGCTCCTCTTCCTCGTTTCACAGATTCGACGACACGATTCCCCTATATTTCCGGGTGATGGAAGCGAGGAGGTGGCGTCCTCGTCCCCTGCTGCACGGTATCAGGACTAATTCTTGGGTCTAATCTTGAATAATCTTCGCTAATCTCGTGCCATCTAACGACAGCTTCCCAGGACCATGTAACCGGAATAGGTTCGTTTTCAATTAGAGGAGAACATTTCGTTGATGGCGTCTACGGGGAGGAGGGGGGGACGAGTTGAAACTTGGCGAATTCGCGGCGAATCTGCCGACAGAACAAATTGCACGGATAATTCGCTCCCTGCCGCGATAAATCGCGCCCCATTAGAACTTAAACCATAGGAGACGTGTCCATACACGGAGGGGGGAGGGAGGGAAGGGGGGCTTGTACGGCATAACGATAATGTAACGTGGGACGATTATTCGAGATCGTGGATAATTTTGGAGAAACTGATGTTCGATTTGTTTGTATAAATCGTGTTTCTGTCTTCAATTTTGATGATGGAATATTTGCAACGTTGTTTCCATTTAAATGTATTTTGTAACGAAATATGTAAATTATTTTCTAGATTTGCAATTTGTTATATAATGATGTGGATAATTAATAGTTCGTGGAACACGAGTTATAAACGATTGAACTTTTGTGTTTCTTTTGGCTTCTAAAAATATTCCATAGATATATCAATATGACAGAGTGTTTCGTTTAAATCCATTCCAGTATTTCGGTAAATATCGATGATATTTCGAATAAAATTTGAATGCGTTACTTGTTGTAGATAGACTCTTTTAGAAAATGAAAATAATAATAATAATGATTAAGAACCAATTTCATTACACTCTTTCTTATAATATAAAATTAACAATTTCCAATATACGAAATATACAACGTATATATATGCTACGGCACACGTATATACGAGCATTCAACAAGTACTACAATCACACCAGACCCGGTGCATACACGATGCATAATCTTAACGTTAAGGTATGCAAGCAAGCACATCGAGGAGAGCTCAAATCACAGGAAAGTTCTCCCCCTCCCTCCTCCCGGCACAATGGAACCGAGACAGGTTCCAGGTTGGATGGCAGAATTTCAGGTAGGAGACGAGCGTTGCCAAGGGTGCAACAATTGACCGTCATAATCATAGCTTTCTATTTTATAGCAATACATCTTTTTATACATCAATCTGGAAAGTGCTCTTTTGAACCGTATAATAATAGGCTTTGTTCCTGTAAAAGGACGGCATTCATTCCGATTCTCGAGAATACGCTTCTGTATTCTCAATTTCCAGAATTTTTCCTCCCCTCAAAGGGGATGCCGCTTCTACGAATCGTTTTGGTCGATCGATTCGTCGCCTGAGTTCCAGCTTTCAAACGGTCGATCTTCCGTCCCCGACGACGAAAATTGCACGAGATGCTTTCCAATGCTCTCTCTCTCTCTCTCTCTCTCTCTCCTTTCTGTGACGGTATTTCTCGTTGACAAATGGAACTGATCTATTTAATCGTCGCTAAACGCCGTGTCTTTGAGCGTGGCGGTGAATCCAATGTCGAAACTTTGTTGGAACGTGTGGAATTTTACAAAAGATGCAATTCGGAACCAGCCAAGATGCTAAAAGAGAAATAAGAGAAATTAGAATGGGTATTGAAAAATAAATATCTAAATCAATATTAATCGAAAGATTATTATAATATAATAATCGTCCAAAGATTATTACGCACTGCAAAAAAGAAATTTAAAGATATTAATAGTCCTGAAAGATATTTTAATGTATTTTTCAAAGGAAAATATAACTATTATTTATACTTGCATTGTTAAACATTGTTAATTTTAATTTTACTTAGTTACTTAGTTACTTTACTGCTTAGTAGATGTAACGTAAAGGATTAATTGACTAGATAATCCATTTATATTGGATAGTTATTCTCTATATTTAGTGTATACAAGGTGCTAAAACAAAAATAAGAGAAATTAGAATGGGTGTTGAAAAATAAATATCTAAATCAGTATTAATCGATCGATCGTTGAAAGATTATTAGACACTGCAAAAAAGAAATTTTAAGATATTAAGAGTCCTGAAAGATATTTTAATGTATTTTTCAAAGGAAAATATAACTATTATTTATACTTGCATTGTTAAACATTATTAATTTTAATTTTAGTAGATGTAATGTAAAAAAAGGATTAATTGACTGGATAATCTATTCATACTGGATAATCATTCTCTATATTTGGCGTATACCAAACGGTACCAAGCAAGGTGCTAAAACAAAAATAAGAGAAATTAGAATGGGTATTGAAAAATAAATATCTAAATCAATATTAATCGATCGATCGTCGAAAGATTATTATACACTGCAAAAAAGAAATTTTAAGATATTAATAAGAAAGATATTTTAATGTATTTTTCAAAGGAAAATACAAGTATTATTTATACTTGCATTGTTAAACATTGTTAATTTTACAAACATCGTTAATTTTAATTTTACGCTTAGTAGATGTAATCTATTCATACTGGATAGTCATTCTCTATATTTGGCGTATACCAAAATAAGTAAGAAATTTAGAATACGTATTCATATAAGTATATATATGTTCATTGTCGAGAAAGATTCCTCCGTGATATTAGTCGCGCGAGAGAAAAGGGCGACAAGAATGGGATAAAGCTTAAAACGAGCGCAACCCGCGAAACAAAAGCGATCGATTTTCTATGACAAGCGTCCGTTTCAATCTATTTGGGTCGGTATTTCCGTGAGACTTGGTGGAATTCGTTATTTCATCGGGGGAGGCACGCGAAATTCGTCGAAAAGTTGCCACGATGGAAGAAAAACATGATCTGCGTGCACAAACAATTCTGTCAACGAATTTAATTTCACCGCGATGTAAATTTGTATCCGTTCGGTTCGAGCGAAGAGAAAAGGATCCAATTAAAACGGAATACTGCTGCCAGCGACGCGTGGAATGTTTTTTCGAAAGGGCTGAAAAATACGAACTTGATGACTATTCGCTTCGAGGTCTTCGTGATGGTGGACGTGATGGGGGGGAGGTTAAAAAAAAAAAAAAAAAAAAAAAAAACTTTCGATTTTTACTCTCTTTTATTGCCGCAAAAGTAATAGACGGACTAGCGAAATATTTTCAAATTCGATGAAACAATATTTCGATACTTAAGCAAACGTTTGTACGATCGAAATAAATAAACGAGCAGCGCAAGTATGTCGATTCGTTTTCGGAGATTTAATTTGTATCGATTGTTTCAATGCGATACGTATGTTTGTAAATTCGCGCTATATATATTCCATTTATTTAGAAAATTGTACGATAAAAATGTTAAATAAGAATTAAAAATAATCAAGAATGAAAATGTTGTTACAAAATTATGATTTTGGGGGAAAAAACGATATTCTATACGATAAGTCATACAACATTTAAATTAAAATAAAATAATAATTTTTTGTGAAGAATAATAATCCGCATTGATTAATTTACTAAAAAATAAACGATTCCATTTAAAAAAAATAATTTTTCGAAAAAATTAATAATACCATTTCCTTCCCTTTCAATCTCCTTCTACGTAACTTAAACGTACGAAACGTTTACTTATAATTTACGAGTTATATAATTTTATACTCGCCTTGTATAAGAAATTAAAAATTCACGACTTGGAAACTCACTTGGCAGGATTCTACCAATAAAATGTACAATAATTTTCACTTTAATAATCCTACAGGGAACTTCATTCTTCAAATCAATCAAAACCAATCCTGAAACTGTTTTCAGAATTATGAAAAATATTAAGAGAGAAAGTTTTTCCAATCACCAAATTTTACTATCACATTTTTTTATCGTGAAACAATATGGTCGATATTTACAGGCATCGTTTACTGAAATTTCAAGATTTCCTTTGAAATACGAATCAAAGTCCCGGCACGACAATTACGAACGACAGTCTCTTATCCCCCTGTTCCAGAATTTGAATTTGACGAGCCCAATGCCGGCGATCCCTCTTCAGGAATGAAGATAAAATAGCAAAGAGACAATACAACGTATTCTTGCACTCCGTTTCGTCGGCCTCGACGCTTCGAACGCCATTCCCGAGGAATCTCGGCAACTATCCCGACGCCAGCTTGACGAACGTCTTTCGAGAAATTGGCAAGACGAATCCCGCCGACACGGAACTTCCCACTTTACCCACGACCTCGAACTTTGAATTAAGCTTCTAATCCGAGTTTCACGAACCGCCGCGAGACTATCGGTCGCGTGATCGGGATAACACTCCTTTCCCCTCCCTCAGTGTTTGATGCAGGAGTCCATTAACCGTGAACTTTGCTGGGGGAGGCGAGAGAGGCGTCAAAAGCGGTGTTTAATGATCCACGGAAGAACGGGTGTCGTTGGTTTTATGGAACGAAGAGAAAATTGGCGAGGGGGATGGTAGGGGGGGCGACTTGTTGCCCGCATAATGGAATTTCTTTCATCCGATGCACTCCAGATTTGATGGTAACAACTGAGAGGTGAAAATGTATTCTTTGAACTGGTGTTTTTACGATCGGTGATTATGCATCATTTTTGTAGGATTGGTTTCTTCAATACTTTCAACATGACTGGATATATTTATATTTGAACACAAATTCAATGGAATTAATGGAAGAAATAGTTTATATTCTCGAAGATTATTTTTAAGTTTGATTTTATCACAAATTTTAAATGATACTGTCTTCGAACAATACTATGCTTATATGTTGCTCTGTGTAAGACACGTTTCACCTGTAAATGAAACAATATATCTTCTGAATTGATTCACATTTCGATATAAATGTATTTTTTTCTTTCTTGTTCAAATATAGTTGAAATAAAAAATAACTGTAATACCTTATTGAGATAAAAATAACTGTAAAATATTATTTGGATATACGTGATAAAAAAAGAAAAAACATTTACACATTTTTTAATTCCACTTTATCATCATAATAATCGTCAAAAAGTAAAAATCGTGTAAGGAATAAAATATAAAACAAATTAATCGTATGAAAAATACAATGCCGAAAGGATTAATTTTATGAATAAAACGTAAGTATCTTTCCTTTTAAATTTTAAATTAAAATTGCATTCGTTTTTTTTTTTTTTTTTTTTACCCATCTACCTCCGAATATCAATCGATCGATTTTTGTGTCGCTATCGTATTTACAAATAACGCCGCTACTTTCGTTATTTTTTTAACATTAAACTCTGCCACCACAATAAAATATTTCACGAAAAAAAAAAATATGATCCTCGTGCTCGGGTTATGGAGGTTCATCGTCAAGCGTCGAGTAAATAATCTCCGAGAACTCCCCTCCTTCCTATAACTTTGAAATAAATCTCTTATCCTACTTTCTTGCTCGCATTAAAATTTCACCAAGAGCTTCGAAACGAGGAACCCATACATACAACCCTCCTGAACCGAGCGTACCTCGAAACCACGATCGGTCGATCGCCGATGCGGTTTAAAGCGCGATTGAGGCTTCCGGCGGTGGTCTCCCCCTTGCCTAATAATTTAAGGGATCATCGCTCCTTAACCAGCTACGTTTCGCTCCACTATTTGTCTTTCAGTCGATTTCGGAGAAATTAGTCTCCAACGAACCTCCAACCTCCGCCACCCCCTGTTCTTGCCTCCCCCGCCGCGTCTCCTCCTACTTCTCCCCCCTCCTCTCGGCCCCACCGATTCACGATTGTATTCATCGTCTTTTTGTCCCCCGATTTCCGTTTCCATCCACGGCTGCTCGTCATCCCACTCGGTCTCGTTCGAAAGACCGCGTCCTTTTCTTTCCTTTCCAAGCCTTCGAGTGTCAAATATTTGCGAAGCCCGGGGCTCGGCACGATCGTTCTCGAGATTACACGGGGAATGCGGGTGATCAAAAGTTCGTCGTCGACGTGTAGAAAGAGGGGGAGGAAGAGGCTGGTTGCGCGATAGATTGGCGAGATGGAGGAAGGGCGGGGTGGATAAGGGTAGGGAAGAAGCGCGTGGAATCGGCGTGGTTGGAGGAGCCTCGAGCGGGAGAATCGTTTTGTAATTGATAGAAGTGTTTGTTCGCGTTTGTAAATACCATTCCATTAGTGATGCCGCGAGCATGAACTACATGAACTTCTGGGGCCAAGTTTCCGGAGCTCTTTCGGCTAGCGACGGTGCAGCAACCGGAAGTGAGAGAAATTGAGAGCCTCGATTGTTCTCCCGCCACTCCTTGTCGCTTCACTTCTCCAGTTCCTCCTTTATTCCCCCATTTTTTCAATTTCTTTTTCTCCCTCTCGTCTTCTACGCCTTTGTTGAATTTTTAACTCCTTTCCTTTCTTAATTTTATATCGTCAAAGTAGTATACATATTTTTCCATCGTATTTTCTTTTTACACTTTCCTCCCTTTCTCTCTCTCTCTCTCTTCTTTTCATCCTCATTGAATAATTTCACTACAAGATCTCTAGCTCCTATTTTTAATTCATCCTCAACGACCAGTTTTACCCCCTTTCGTACCTCGTTAATTTTTCCATTCTTATCCCCGTTTCCCCACATTTCTCTCGATTTTATTTCTTCCCTCTAACCCTATCTATCCTTTAATTCGCATTTCAGCTCCCTCCTCGTTTCTCCGCTGTCCCATTTCTCTCCCCAACTCCTCTTATCCAATTTTATTTATTCCTTTTTCTCTCACCCGAATGTTCTTCTTCCTCCTATCTTGCTCACCCCTTGCTCCACACTCTTGCATTGCCTTCAGCACGGTTTCGCAAACACGATTGCAGGCACGGGTTGGTGTGCACCACGTGGAATTGCACGTGCCGTGATTTCCTTTTTGGGGACGCGCCCACACACACGCATAAATCGTACACGGTCGAGATGCTCGAGGTAACAGACACACACACATATATATACAGGCACACACACACGAGGCTCCACGGTAAGGTAGATAGGTAACTCGATGGATTATGCGGCTAATTTCTAAAGTGGTCCGCAACCTCATCCTGAACTATGCGCCGTTGGCCTTAGCGGCAGTCGGCCGATCGATTAATATCGGTCGTAAGGTTACTACTACCTCTGTCCTCGCCACGAGGCGGCCACCCGTGCACGACCTTATCATCCATGTCCTACGATTTGTCACAATGACGCATACGTTTGCGCATTATACCGGAAATTCTCGAGAAACGAGCTCCCTTCTGGTTAATTCCGGTTTAAGGAGGCCGCCCGGATTCCTGATTTGCATAATAGCGTCGATTTGACGAGGAGAGCACGAACGTGATTTGTGGAATGGATATAAAGGAGATATAATTCTTCGATCCTCTTATGATATCTTCTGATCGAGTGTCTCTATTTAATTTATTATTCTTTCGAGTTTACAATTTTTTGTTACTATTTATTTGTAAAACGTTTTATGAAACTTTGATAGATTTGGATAAGTACTGTGACGTTATTATATAATACATTGTGAATCACGTTTATATAAATAATTGATAAGAGATAATCAGGCATGATAATAAGTTATCACTATGTATAAATATACGTATACGTAATAGTAACAACTATTTTTATTTATTTAGATATATTTATATAATATATTTAAACAATTACATTAATAATAATTTTTAATAATATATTTTTAATAATATATTTTTTATAATAATATTTTTAATTATATATATAATATATATAATATAATATAATAATAATAATATTTTTTAATTTTTAATAAAATTTTTACATTAATATTAATTTTTTTGACAAGATTACTGAATTCACAATTCAGTAACAGAATTTTAAACAAGATATTTCAAACAAATACGTTTCGTCAAATAAATTTATATTCAGTTCTCAGTTTCTTATTTTCGAAATATTTTCTATCGTTCAGGAATAATGAGACGATCAAAGGGAGGAAGAATAGTCGACAAATGGTTGAACGGAACCGAGACAGTTTTATTCTGGCGAGATGTTTCGCACTCCGGAAACGAAAGTGCGATTTTATTTGCGCAATTTCGGGCCAGCCCAAGCGGAAACGTCATCTTGTCTCGAATTTTACGGCTGATCACTCAGCGAGATTCTTCAATCGTCGTCTTGGTCGCATTCCATCGTGGCCTCTCGCAAAAAAGAGAAGCGGAATTCCTCTTTTGGGGCGTGTTCCTTCGGGTCCACGATCGAGAGATAGGGATTTTATTATATAGCGCCACCCACGATCTCACTGTAAAAATCCATGTTTCGTATGAAGCTGTGCAGCATGCAAAAAAGCATGGCTTGACGGATAATCGAGTCAGCGAAAATCGTAGCGGAACGAACGACCTGCTTTCAACTCGGTAAACGTGCGACGAAATTCTCGAAACGAGAAACGATATCGATTCGCTTTTCAAAAAATTTCCCTTATGCTTTTCTCCTCCTATGATAATATACATTTGGTAATTGAAACTTTTGCTCTTTTGAACTTTTGGATTTTCGTCTCATAAAAATAATGAAATTTTGTTTATTATAAATGTAATATTAATTATATATTATTTAAAATTTAAAATTATATATTTATTATTTAAAAAGAATTATATATTTAAAATTATTAATTAAAATTAATTAAAATTATATATTTATTATTTAAAATTATATATTATATAAAATTTTATTATTAGTTAAAATTTTATTTATCAATAATTTATTATAAATGTAATATTATAATATACAAATATATAATATAATATCATTAAGATCTTTAGTGTTTTTGAATAAAGTATGAAAAAGTATTAGAAATAAATTAAGAATAAGCTTGATGAAATCGAATTTTTGGGGAGGATCTCTGAGATACTATAACGTTTATGTACCAAAAATGGGATGATGCTGGCTATGGAATAATGATTAATTTTTATTTGTATAAAAATAATAATAATAATAAATATAACTGAACGTTCTTAATACTGCAAAGCTTTTATTAAAAGCTATTTACATAAAGCTATTTTATATAAAAATTATGATGAGATTAGTTTTATTAATTATTAAATACATTTTTAAATGATTTTGCATGAAAAATTTAAATTTGTTGTTCTTTTGAAATATAAAATTCTTTTTTAAATCATTATTATATAAAAACTAATTTAATCAATGATTCGGATTTGATATTTCAATTTTAGAGGAGATTATTGATTATTCGTCAATTTAACCAGAATTATCAAAATTATTATATATATCAATTATTAATTCTGTTAACTGGATTACTTTTTAATTATTTACTTTAGAATTATCAATAATCGTAGAGATAAGATCAATTTCGATCAGATATTATACGACATGTAAAGAAATAAAAAATTCATAAGTACATTATTAAGTGCAAAAAATTGTTAAAATTTTATTTATCAATAATAAACATCTCTTATTGAAACATAATTATCCGCTTCTGTTGTTTTCCTTTTAAAATAAACTAACATCTAAACATCTAAAAAAAAGAACGAAAAAGAAAATAAAATGTTGCTCAAAAATCATTTCAATCAATTCACTTTAACACGTTCAATAAGTGCGTAAAAAGTGGATTTTCCAAAGTGTGGCGAATATCGATTTTTTAACAAGTACGAAAAATAGTTGAAAAACGAAAAATGCATGAAATCAAAAACAGCTGTGCACACTGATGCGGCGGTAACACTTGTATCGAAAATAAATACAAAAGAAAAACAAAAGAAAAGGGGAGCTGGAACAGATATCTGGAATATTTTATCATTTTATTTAAAATCTTTTTCTTCTCTGAGCAAAGAAAAATCTTCTTCCACGTTTAAAAAAAAAAAAAAAAGAAAAAAAATCTGACACGTTCGAAATATCGCACAGGGTGCGTGCCTTTCAGAGAAACGTCGAAAATCGAGCGGATTCTATGGGGTAAAATTGTTGTTTCCGTGGGTTGGCCGCGAGCGGATATGACGCGGTCCGAGTGAAACCTACACTCCGCCACATAACGAACCCCGCAATATTTGAGCTGGCAATGAGTAATTAAAATGCAAATTACGAGTCACGGGTAAATATGTTTGCACAAGTTGTGCCAAATGCAGCCGCGATCGCTAGGATTATCCTTTCAACAGGGCCCAATAACACGCCCTTTTTTGACGTTTACCGCTTTCTGTACACTTTCGAAATTTCGAAAGGGTGTTTGCCAGAAACGATTGAAACGAAAGATTTACACACGTTCCCTTTTTTTTCATTAACGTTTCGATAGATACTTTTCCAAAGTATCGAAGTTAATACGATTTGTCGAGGGTCATTGCGAAATTTCACGTTTATACAGTCGAGAATAATATTCAATATTTATCCATAGTTTTAATTTATTCGTATAAAGTAAATAACTGTGTACGATTTATCGATCAGTAGATTTAAAAATAAAAGTTTTGATTGAAGCGGTTTATGGAAAATACAGGATATTTCGGAAATGGCGATGCAATTTAAATGGAGTTTATTCTTAGAGATAAGTGAAGAATAAATATAAGTTAGATATAGATTTATAATGCGCTTCATTTTCATCGACTTTGAAAGTGTCTAATATAATTATTTAGTTATTTAAATTATTTAAATTATTTATATTATTATTTAATAAATTATTATTATATATATAAATGCTTAAATGATTTAAATTATTTAAATCATTTAAGCATTTCTCATAATTTTACTTAAAAAGTAATAAACAGTAATTTTAAATGATTTACTTATAAATTATAAATGATAAGATAACAGTTAAAATATTTGTATTGATGATTATATAAATAGATATTTATATATCTACAACAATCATCGAAAAGTACGAATGAAAATATAATTATATAGATGATTAAATTTGTCCCATGAAAAATATCGAGAAACCGAAACGTTGCAAATTCTTGAAATATACGCGTATCATTCAATGGAATGGAACATCTGAAAATAAGCATTCGAACAATGCGAATCGTACACGAATTCTCGTTCCACTGTTTACATTGAATCCGCCCTTTCTATTTCCGCGTGGCCGCGCCTCTTCCAACACGTTCTGCCTCCGTGTCTTCGCCCTTTCACTGCCTCCCTGCTTGTCTTCGCGCGAGCCAACCCATTTTACGGTCCCCGACCTCCGACTCGCAACTCGCGCCACTACTGAGCCTGGTAATTACCGCGGTTCTGATTACCTCGCCAACCGAAGGGAGATAATTGCACGCGATGCATCCGAGGGGGCGACATTCCGCGCGAAAATACCATTGCGCGGCCGTTCTTTCTTGTCGAATCGTTCTCGATATTCGGCCATTTTTCCCCCAATCACAGCGATTGGATTTGGTCCAAGTCGAGATATCCATTTCGAATGAAAATCGAATTATAATTTTAACGATTTTAAAGGTAAAACTTTCTTCTTTTATTTGAGATAATCACGTTCGAATATTTGCTCCTAGTTTTTCAGTTTTTAGTTTCTTTGGGGCGGTAAAATTTATAGTAATTTTTATTTAAAAATTGTTTTGTTTAAGAAATAATTTTGAGAAAATTTCTGGATCGAAATTCTTCTAAATCGATTTCGAATGAAATAATGATAATTAATCGAGCATGTATATTAGGTTATACTATTCTAAACGAATGAATTTGATTTTGGGCCAGAGTGATAGATTTTATCGAGCAGATATATCTGTCATTAGGTCATAGCGAGTGTCACAATGAATTTGAGCGGGTAATCTATGATCTACAATTTTCAATGTGACGTATATGATAATATTCGTAATATTAATTGTTAGTAATTTAATTATTCGTTACTTAATTCGTTCGTTAATCCGGATGAATTTACAATTTGCCATCGATAGACGCAAATGAATATTTATGCATATTATGGTAGAATCTTCTCTAAAATGTTCTCTTACCCAAATATATTTTATAGCAATATTTATATACAATCCTATGTATATTTTATATATACTTTTAGTTAAATGAATTTTAAGAAGCTAATAATCTGTAAGTGTATATTAAAATACATGAATTATAATAATTTTAAATATACTAGTAAGATTATTATTCCTATAAAAAGTTACCAATTCACTTATAAAGAATGATAAATTATTATTTAAAAGATATTTTTAATTTGAATTTTGTAAAACTCATGTGCATGTTCTTTGTGTATTGCAATATATTATTTTTTCTATATAAATTGCTACGTAACAAAAGAAATGTTATATCGCATTGTATTTTTGCTTTTTATTCTTTTAAAAAATTGTTTAACCTACTTATGTAATAAAATGTTTTATTACATAATATGGATCCAGTTTTAAAGCAATGTGATAAAAATTTGCTATTTGGAAATTTATTGTAGACTAAAATGAATGTATGTAAAATTTAAATTTATTTTCACATATATATATAAATGTGAAATTACATTAGCATGTAACTTGCACTTTAAAATTAAATAATATAATGTTTATGGGTGTTTAATAATTATGTATACATATAATTATGTATAAATAATTATGAAATCCATTTATAAATAATGTAATTTTCTCACCAAATATCAATCAAATAATTTCTAGCATATTATCATTAAGTATAACTATTCTATATATATATATTATCAAAAATTGATTTTTGATGAATTATATAAAAAATTATTGAAATTCTTACCAATGTATGATAAATTGATATATTGAAGAATAGCGAATATAGTTAATAAATCAATGTATAATGCTACTATATTTAAATAAATTTTATAAATAGATGATATTCAATTGCGATTAAAATTGATTATATTTCTTTTTCAAAATTCCACTGGAAGGAATTTGGAGTGAAAATAATAATTTGCGATTAAATGTTTTATATAAAATTTCATTTTAAATCGATACTTTGTTAATTATCGTTCGATGCTTGTATCCATTAATTTACATAATTGTTGACGCTAGTTATTTTCTTTCTCCATTTTATATTCGATTGGATGTTAACTGAACTGCGACTTATCATAAAAAATGTTCGTGCTTTTCAACTTTATTACTGAATTTTATTAAAAATTATTATTAAAAATAATATCGTTAATTTAATTTTATCAAAACATTATATAATTATGATATGAACTTTTCTATAATCACATATGACACATCATAGTAGGGTATGGATCAAATAATTTTTCATTAAAAATTTTTGGTCACAATTTCAATTAATCGTTTACTGATTATTAATTATGATTAATCATAATTTTAAATAATGAAGTGAAATATATTTATATCCTGTTATATCCTGAGTAATAAGATATTTTATCAGATTTAACACGTTATTAAAATTTCCTAACTACTAATATTAAAATATTAGGATTTTTTAACCATCATTAGCCTCATTTTATCTCAATCATTTTTAACCGTATTTAAATTCTGATTACACATTTAATCATTAATTACAATTACTTTTAATTATCGATCATATCATTACAACTAATCATAATCAATATATTCATTATTCATTCTTAATAAAAATTTACTTACCAATCACTAATCAATTCATAATCATTATCCATTTCATATAATTCACTCAATTGTAATTACACGCTTTGTCCAACTTTGTATAATATTTATCTAATGGTAAAAAGTTAAAAAAAAAGAGACAGAGCGACCGAATTTTTCACTGAATCGACCGAATCGGAAACGGTGAAAAAAAAAAAAAAAAAAAGAAAAAAATCAATAAAAAAACAAATTAAAGCGTAGCAAAATATCGAAATCGGATGAAGCACAAGCACTGCAAGCCATCGACGATTCGAGTGTTTGTGTACGTGATGGGTGGTGTAATTACAGGTGTACCGTGCTGGTCACGGTCGGTTGAAATTCATTTGGCAGCTAGTAATAGAAAAGCGGAGCGTGTAAGTTGAGAAACTCGAACCTTATCGAGAGGAGTCTGGTTGGCCGGATGCGGGCACTGGCTCGCGGCTAGCCATCCGGTTCCGTGAGCTCCGGGTCAACCTGCTGGTTACCTCCCAGAGGACTTGTACTCGGAAATGGAGTACGGTATATACAGTGGATGCAGTAATTCCGCCGAGAATTGCCCGGCTACTATTGATAACACCTTACAACCCTCTTGCATTTTAACAATAACCTTGTCGTTCAGGTCTGTTCAGTTCAGTTCGTTCCTCTTCGGTATCTGTGCGCTTCTGTTATTATTGTTAATCGTTCGCCTCAACTTTTGCCTCGAGTGGGATGATGAGGATTATTTTGGAAGCATTCTCGTAAAAATCTAAAAGAAGAGGATACGTTGAATTACGTGGAAATTATCTTTCGAACAATAACAAGGATGGTCATTAAATGATTAAATGTTTGATACGTGTATTTGATTTGTATTAAAATTAAGGGATGTTAATGTTTTTAATGATCGTTAAACGATGTTAAAGAATTTTCTAATTTCTAAGAAGAATTCTTAATTTACAGCTCCTTCATTTTGCTCATTTCATCTTTAAATGTTTTGATAAAATATACGCGTGTTTTAACTACTGTGTAACGTGAAATCCGTTAATTTCTGAGGATATTTAGACAAGTTTGGAGAGGTAGATGGATTGCATATTTACCTCTGAGAATTTCTGCGTTCACACATTTACACATCTGGTTAAATCCGAGTTAAAGAGGCATAAATGTATCAAAATCTCAATTGTCAATTACACAAAGTAAATTATGAATAACATGTACCATTGGATTTGTATAATTGTGCATGTACTTGCGATCTTCATTAATTCTATAATGCGAATTTTATAAATTTTATAAATAAATTTTTATCTATTAAAAAAAAATTAAATTTTTATGATACAACGGAAAATAATATAGAGAAATGATTAAAAACATATTTTGTAACGATAAAATAAAGTATTATAAATTTTTTTATGAAAAATCAATGAAAATATTGTTTTTATTTTTTTCTGTGTTTACACAGAAAATAATACACAGAGATTTATTATTTAATGGTCAACAAATATTTATAAAAAAAATATCATCCGATTTCAATGGTTTTTTAATATGTTGTCAACATCATCGTATATTGAATATTGAAATATTGTAAAAAAGATTTATTTGGTATTCGTTGTTTATTAAAATTATTAAAAAGTTATTAATTTTACTTAAACCTAAAACCTTCTACAAGCTATGAAACCAGAAGTCATCGATTAATTCTAAGATTAAACTTAACCTGATGTAATCTAATTTAAATCATTTAGAAGAGATATTTTTGTTAATAACTTTTTAATAAGCAACAAATATCAAGTAAACATATTAAAGAATCATCAAAATCGAAGAGTGATATTTTTTTTTGGAAATAGTTATCTTTTTTTAAAATAACTATTAGAAGAAATTCTCTAAATTTTTTAAATGAAAAATAATATTTATTTAAATCAGTCATGATGAAAAATATTTTTTGAAGAGAAATTTCATCGAAGCAAAAAGAAATTGGATAATGAAAGATATCGAGTCGTGTTATTAAATCTTAAAAAACGATGTTTGATTAATCGAGGCTACTATAGAATGCAAATGCAATTCTCGATAGAATGTCTACACTATGAATTATATACGAATGCAATTTAGTTTCTCTTTCGCTTGTATAATATAAAATGGAATCTTGGCAAAGCTCAACGTCTGAAAACAACATTCCCGGCTTAAATTTGGATAATGCGGCGGTAATAAATAATGATTATATGCACGAATATTATGCGACACGATAATAAATATGATATCTGTCTTCGTACGAATCAGTTTCTAAATAGGATTTCAACGAATACGCCAAAAAGTAGCGGTTAGCTCATATACCAAAATGGCCATAAAAGTCTAAATTCCGTAGTACGCAAAGTTTAAACGCGGAAATTATTCAGGTCTCTGAGAATATATTTGGTTAACGACCAGTTCTGTTGACTATCTCAAGGCATTAAAAACTTAACTTAAAACATTAACTCTTTATACGACGCGAAGAGAGAATTTACTTGATATTGTTTAAAGAAAGTGTATTTTCTGTCTCCAATAATCATATAAGGTAATCAATACTTATGTCAAAGGAGTCAAAGTGTTAGAAATTGGAGGAGTCAAAATAGTATCAAAGTTATTATTAAATTTTTGATTATATTAATAAGTTACGTCAAATTTTATAATTATTTGTTTCTGTAATTTGTATTAGATAAATTAATTTGAATAATAACAAATCTAATACAAATTAATTTGAATAAATAATTGAACCTTTTGATATTTCAATAATAATATAAATCTTGAATATAGATCTTGAAAAAATATTTAAAAATATTTGCATATCATTATATTCATTCTATTATATATTATTTTAGCTAATTTTAACAAACAATAATATACTACATAGTAGTATACTACATAATATATACTATATTTTGTTATACCTATAATATTTATTATACCTATATATTAATTAATTAAATCCTAATATATAAATGATAATAACATTTCTTATTATTTAAGTTTAAAATGAATCAATTTAATGGTATCATCCCATTCAATTGATAGAATGAAAATTAAATAAGTAGAATAAAATAAAAAAGATATAAAATAAAATGCAATAGCTTTTTTGTATTTCAATAAAGTACATCTCTTGCCTCTTAGATCTTCGTTTCGTTACAAACCTCTCTACGCATTTAACCATAAGCAATCCTTTCTCCTACATCCCCTATTTTTCAATTCTTCAATTCGCATATATAAAGCGGTTCTAATCCGTTTTAAGAAGAGACACATTGGGGGATGGTCGGCCATTTTAATTACTATGTTGGTCCAAGTTTAAGCCAAGTTAATTCCCTGTCCATTTGCGTTGAACAAGAGCATATCAGCGCAGTGGCGCCTCCGCGTGAGGAATTCCGTATTAAAAGTTTACCTGGTCGTTACGACGCGTCGCGACATCCCGGTTGCGGGAAAGAGCAGAAATTCCGTTATGCGACCAAGCTACCAGGAATTCCGTAGTTATACGTGTCGTTCGTCGTTCCAATGCCCTCTCGTGGTATAAAGTGGACTATAGGGCTTGCACCCGATGAAAGCTCCTTTGTCATCGTGCCTCTCCCAATTACGGAGCTTCTTATTAATAAAGGTACGTGATTAACCGAAATTTTGAAAATTTTAAAAACTCTTTCGTTTTTGCTTTTTTTTTTTATTATTATTGATCGTTATATTTTTTAAAAGTATTAGGTGAAGTATTTACAAAAAGTTACCATACACGATGATTTTTTTTTCAACATCAAGTTGTTCCAAGATCATCGCATTGTTTGTCAATGAAACTAGAAATTAAAATTTTGTTTCGCGTGTTAATTCTAAGTTTAATTCCATTTGAAATCAAAATTAAGTAAAAACTCGTTTAACTGATTTAATGGTTTGCATTAGGCTTTGAACTAGTTTTCTTAATCTGACCACCATGAGACTATCAATTGTCCGTAGCAAAATCTAATTAAAACTTATTTAATCTAAACTAACTTTTGAAGAAACATTTTTGTTAATAACATTTTAATGAACAACGATTGCCAAGTTAAATGGTATTCGATATAATCTTGACAAAATCATCAAGATCGAAAGGTGCTCTTTGTAAATAATTATTCAATATTATTATATTTTATTTTATTTTCTTTGTATTCGTCATTTTTATATTTCTTTCAAAAAAAATTTTAATATTCAAATTCAAATTTATAATATAGACAAAAATATTGTTATTTTTCATAAGATATTGAGAAATTTATGGGAAAAATATGAGAAATTCCGTATCTACTTAATAATATAGGTTAATAATTGTTTGTGAATAGATTTTGCACGAATTGGATTATTTTCTTCGAGTGAAAAACAATTCTTCGAGAAAAAATTATACGAGGAGAGCATATTAAATTGTTAACGTTAAATCAGGTAAATCAACGCTCCCGAAGAAACTGTGTCTTCGTTATTTATGTATAATTTCATCGATTTTTCTACCTACTTTCTTTGTTTCAAACGCTATGTGCGTGAGAATCTTTACAAGTTGCGAAGAGGGAAATTGTCGAGAAACGTTCTTTCCAGATGGAAAGAAGGATCGTTATTTGAAGCTTTAATAATTAATATAATACATAGAGTACCGCTTTTGCAACATTTGCATATTAGACATCGGTTTAAATATCTTTTTCTTTAAAATTTTCTTCGAGATGAAAAATTTGTTTTAAACGATTTTAATAAAATTGCAATATACTAGTCGAGTATTTTTATCTATTTATAAAGGAATCGAAATCAATGTTACTATCTTATTGATAGAATGATACAAACATAATCGATACAAAAAAATATTAATAAAAGATTCGATTAATTTTGAACTAATATAACTGACAATTTAATAACAAAATGAAGAAAGTCTCGTACGAAAAATCACACGATTGTTCTCCAAAACGGTGTATCAGAAAATTACACACACGAGTTAATTAATTAAAGATATAAAATTTTAAAAAAATATAAAGTTTTACTGAACTGAACGCCGAAAGAGACAATCCAATTCTATAATTTACTCTTTGCTTTGATTTCACTTTCCCTATTATCCTGCTCCACTGTAAAAAAATTCGTGTAGACAGTAATAGAGAGAGAAAGTAGCGCTTGTTGCGTGCATTTAAAAAAAAATTCCGACATTTCCATAAATATGTGTGACGTACAATGGACAATACGAGAAACAGAAATGTAAAAACTGATTGCCCGGGGGCGAGATGTAACGAAGGCCGTTGTACTTACAATAACGTATTGTTTTAACGTACCAGAGCCAGAAGCTGTATTGTGAACTACTCGCTTTAATCATTCGCGGTGTAAATAAGCTAACAACCGTGTTGAGACGTCACGAGATCGATAAGATCGATATCCTCTTATCCTTGAATCGAATATTCAAATCGTGCATATCGTATTGATCATATCGATTGTGAAATTAATTTATCTAATTTCGTTATTTTTTTTTTTCTAATTAATATATAGAGTGCTTAAAACAGGCTGATGATGAAAAAAAAATTTACATTTGTGTCGAGAGTGCAAGATAATTTAATGCAATTAATTTTTTGATTGATAAACACGATCATCAATAATATGATAAAGGTCAATTATAATATTTATTTTTTTAAAAGAATGATATATTTTTATTACGCAATGATTGAAGGATTCAAGATAGGATTCAATTGCAAAATAATTTATTTTATGAACGATCAAATATTTTATTCATTCTTTATTGGATTGGAAGGATTTAGCACGTTCAGAAAATCTTTCTGCATTTCACAAATGCTTCTCTCATATTTTGGCAACATTCGATACAAATGTAAACCATATCTACTTCTTCTTTGAATAACACAGTTTGGAAATTACGAGTTGTTAAATAGATAAAGTATAATATAAACTGCCCTCGATACCATGAATCAGACATATTTTTTCCTAATCAATAATAGCCGAGATATTCAGATGATCCGTTTCAAGTGAAAAAGATTCACGAGAGAAAGAGAGGGAGAGAGAGAGGGAGGGAAAAAGATAAACTTTTTAATCGAATTTGAATTCATCAACACTTGCAATATTCCCGTCTCTAATTATAACTGACAGCTTTATTTACATATTCTATACTCGCGAAAGCTTTTGGATTCTGAAGCTTCTATATCCCAAAACGGGATATAGAATAGACTTTATCGAATCTCGATAATATCTCTCACGTATCCTTCGACTTAATCCGTTCGAGCGCTAATCAAATTGAAGAAAATTCAAACGGACGACAACAAAGGGACGAAGCATTTAGCATTTATCCGTTTGACAGTTTGACAGGGAGCACGGAACGCCGAGCACGCTTTCCCGTCACGGAAACTGAATTTGAAGGGGTATTTTCAGTTACGAATTACCCCCAAAACTTGACTTCAGATCTTTTCAACCGTTCTATTCTATCGTGTACCGTCGTTGAATTTTACTTACAATTTCTATACCTGCTCCTCCCCACTCTGCCAACATTCCAGAGGAGGGGAGGGGAGGGAGAGGTTGTACGGTGCATAAAAGCGGGACACGTTGGAGAAGAGAGGGGAGGGATGGAAGAAACGCCCAAGGCTCTCTCCTCGCGCAACGTGGGTACATACGTTACGCCGTTTTATTTTGTCATTGTTTTCCCGCAACTTTTCGTCCGCCTCTGCGAGCACACCGCCCGTAAACTTACTATTTCCCTTGACGCAACTCCTTTCACCTACAGGCGACACGTTCCACGCTTCCTTTTTTCATCCTCCCCCGCATCCCTCTCCGCGCCATCAACCATTCTCCATTCCGCCGTTTCTCTTGCCTTTGATTTATTATTTCGTCGTGTAATTTTCGTATCGCGCCTCGAACGCCAAGTTTGCCGCAAAGTTTCTCCGGGCTTCTGAAACGATATATTCACGACGAGTGTTCACCCACCCCCCCCCCTCCCCTTTTCTTCCGCTTTTAATAATCGGCGACATTTTCGGATACTTTCGTTACTTTCCTTGGATTACGTTTCCTTCTCTTTTGTTTCTGTGTAATAACACGATATTGACGTTTCAGTAATTCAGTCTTTTTTTATTATTCTTTAAGGATATTGATTATATATTAGATTCTAAAGAGAATTGTGATTTAATTTATACGAAATATAAATTATCAAACGAATGTTATAAAATTGTTTTAACAAAATTTTTTTAAAAGAGAATTAAATGAATAAATTAAGGAAAAATAAATGAATTGGATCAATGAATTGATTTTTCAATTAATATATTAGGGGAGAGGCGACTTGGCATAGGATCAATTTTTTTTAAGTCGCTTTATTATTCACAAGTCTCTCTTTCTTTTCTTTTTTTACTTTTTTAAAAACGAAAGACGCCGGTATCTTGTTTCTTTTTCTTCTTTTTATTACTTTACCGCTACGCTTTTTATGACGTTCACGTATTAGGGCTTGTACGTGTTGGAGGGAAAATAGTATGCATCTCGCACAGAGAGTCGAGTTTGCGAATGTAATAAATTCCCTCTGTCTTTTGTGGAACAGATGCACCGCAAAATAAGAGTTTGAATCTTAAACTCTGTTTAAACTTTAGCAACAAGCTGCGCCACGCGTGCAGCTGTACGTGTGTTTATTTGGTCTTGATCATTTGGCGCCAGAATTTAATGAATAATGTGCTCGAATGAATAATTTATTTAGCGAGGGAGGAATTTTTAAAAAAAGATTGTCGTAAAATTTTTAGAATTTAAAATTATCCATCTTTCAATCGATACAATCACACAATTTTGAAGCAAATAATAATAACAATAATAATACTTTATTTAAAGAAATTTATACTTTATTAAAAGATGATGGACGATACTCTGAAAGTGTTATAATATCAAGAGTATTCGGTTTAGATAGCGTTTTGGAATCAAAGATATCCATATCACTGGTGCCAAATTGATCCCAATGCAGAGAAGATCCTGAGATACTAGACATCTAAGTGATCTTGATTTCAATCAAATCTACGAACTAAGAGGATTGTTACGTTAAATGGATCCTGCAAGTGTTAGGGATCCTGAGATGGAGGATCTCTTGTCAAGTATATTCTAGAAATAACAAAGCAACGTGGAATAATTCATAACAAGATCAATGATATTAATTTAACAACAAATGAAATAAAGTAATAATATTAATAAATCCCTTTTTTTTTAAAGTCAAATTATTGATATTTCATCCTTTATCCGTCAATCCAAAAAAGATTGAAATTAAGATTGAGATCTCATGATTTTCCTGTTTCATTTTATTCAATTTATTGGACAGTTTAATAAGGAAGGAAGTTCACTCTGTACGAAGCTCCGGAAGTATTGCACGGTCTCATCGAGGCAGGAAGCGGAAGTGGGTGGAGTGGAAAATCCAAATTGCGGCACAAAGCTCGAGCGCAATCAGGTTCACGATAATCCTCGCGCCTTCGAAGACTTTGGTACAATCGCAGAGGCTAATTACGTATCCGCGATGCTGCTTCAAATCCAATATTATATATACGCGATTATTATAGGAATTTGAAAGTTTTTATATAAATCACGTGTTTTTCAGATGGCATAATTTACATTTCCGTTTTAACTGACTTGTATTTAATTATCCTTTCGAAACGATGCTCGCAAAATTAACGAAGATGATTTGCAACGTGTTGATTTTCAACAGCTCTCTTCAACACGGTTGTTCAAAAAGTGTCGCGAAAATATTTGCTCGTGAAAGTTTGAATGAAATTACCGTTTCAAACTCTTTGAGCGGTGATTACAGTCAATGGGTCACTTCCAGGAAGAATAATGTATAATACTTCAAGTTTTTGATAGACACGAATTTTGTGAGTAATATATTCCGTATTACACGAAGTAAGCTTGCTTCCTTAAGTATTGAAACATTTATCCAAGTAAATCTAGTAAATATTATTATACAAAGTTATTACAGATCTTAGAAGAATTCAAATATCAATTTTTATGTAAGAAAAATATAAATAAATATCATCTTTTCTAGTCGATAAGTCTTGAAATGAAATTATATGATGGCAGCTGTTCCATAGCAATCACGTTGAAATCTTCAATATTGACAATCAGTAGACGAAGTTGCTCGACGAGTGAAAACGGTCAAAGATGAGTAAATGGAACGGAGAGGAGACAGACTTCGGGGTGGAGAAGAAACAGGAAGTGGTAGTAGGAAGCAGCAAGGGGAAAAAGCGGTGGCGGTTAGACGAAGAAGTCTTTCAGGATTGCACTCGTTAGCCCTTTCACGATGGACTTACGGCTTGGTCACACATCTTGCCTGGAAAAAGAAACGAACCGTGGTGCATCCTTTTCCTTCCGTTCGAATTGCACTGCCAATTTTTTTGTCGATTCTCGTTTCGAGCTATCGGGAAATTCTCACAGCTTCGATATCAATACCTTTAACCCTTTCGCCCAATATTGACAATTTCGTTTTAAATCTCTTTGTTTTCATTTTAACATCTTGAATCATCGTTTGACGATATGTAATATATTTCAATAGTGTCTCTTCGAATGTTATTTTTCAATTTCTCTTTTTCATCATTATAATATAGCTATGCTCATTCCAGTTAAAAATCTTTTACTCAGATCTTTTTATTTTAAATAGTCACGAGCACGAGTGAAACTTAGAAACATTAAAATACCTGCTTAATCCAAATTCACATACATATATATATATATATACAAATAAATTACAAATTCCATTCTTTTTTCCAAATTGTTCATATCTTTGAAAATGATTCGCTCACGCATCGACTCAATTAAATAAAAAAAAAAAGAGAGAGAGAGAGAGAAACTGAATTATACTTCTTTTACAATCGCTCGACACAAGATAAGTCGCTCGAAAGAAGTTTCGCGCGAAAATCGCTTCGATTCCTTGACAGACAGTTGGTTTCCTCCCCGTGACATATTCAATCAGGGCAACGAGAATCTCAGAGAAGTTTTGGGGAGGTTGGTGTATCGGGACTAGTCTCGGGTTCTCAACGAGTGGAACGAAAGTTGCACGCGATTCCCAAGGATGAGCACAGGCTGGCGGGGACACGTATCTTACGCAGGATCAGCAAAATCCGGCAGAGGGAGGGGAGGGGTGGGGTGGGCAGGATGGTTGGTCGGGCACGAGGGCGGTTGGAAGGGTGGATTCCCTGCACTGGCGGAGATTTGATTTATATGTTAATCGACGATGGCGGCCGATGTCGGCGAGTGCACAGCCTGTCGTGCTACTCTTTCACCCCGTCGTAACAATCCTCGAAATATGGCGTATAAGTAGACAACGCTGCCTGCTGTCGTGCAGTCGTGGTATTACATTTGATCCGGCACGGTTTGCTAAATCTTAAAGATATTGCTATGCGAGCAAGCCAAATCCATTTCCTTTATGGAGAATATATTTAGTGGGATTTTGACGCGTTCAGCTTCGTTGAAATCAAAATTAAAAAAAATTCCAATATCACTTTACAGTCATTCCTTAAAATCTTTTTTTTTTTCTAATCTAATCTAACGTTCCTTTTAACTTTTTATAAAATATTAAAAGGTTGCCTTTATAATTTAGATTGAAAAAAGAAGAAAATAAATCTATAAATAGCTTCATTGAGTTTTTGAGTTACTTTAATAATTATATATTCGTATTACTCCAAATTGGAGCAAGATATTTTTATGTTAAAAATAAGTTTTTGGATAGAAAAGTTTTATCAAGTGATATGCATTTAATATCGTACGTATTATTTTGTTTTCAAGTATATCTGATCTTACTTTATCCGTTTTATTTTATTTTTGAAACTTTCTGATTTTTTCTTACTACAATTTTAAAAACGATTAATCTATTTATAGAAACATACAATGAAATAAATATTCGTACAAGAAATACATTTTCACGTAACTTCATCGATCACGAAAATCAAGCAAATATGAACAATTACCGATTAAATACGAATATTTAAAAAGTGTATGCACCATTCCAATCACGATTACGATTAAATTAGATATTATCTTAAGTAAAGCGATCGATAAACAAGCAAGTATCAAAATACCCAAAAGTAGGAAGTCTCTAAGCCCACCACTCAATAGTTCTCAACCGCCTGGTGAAACGCGCTCTAAAAACAAACGTAGCAAAAGCAACTAAGAACCATCTCAACCAGCTACTTCTGCTTTCAACGCAAACTTTCGAAAGTGTTTCCTTAAAGGCCGAACATCCCTCGTCTCTTCGTTCCGTTTCCGGTAGACGCGCGACCCGTTCCGCTCGACCGTAAGTCTGGCTTTTAACTCGTTCCATCGGCGAAATAATCGCAGCAAGAATTTCTATTAGGGAAGTTCCACCGTGGATTAAGAGGGGTTATCAGTGAAGGAGAGAGGGGGAAAAAAGGAAAGAAAAAAGAAAAGAAGAGAGAAACCGGATCATTCATTCGAAAGTCGGTCTGATCGAAAACTAATTAATTAGCAATGAACCAGACGATGTCGATGGAATCTTTGCTGGTAAAGCTATGAGAGATTCGCGCGATTCCTTTCTCTTTACGGATTAAAAGTTTTCACGATCGAAACGTCAATGGGGGAAGTGATCGAGCTTCCGGGCAGAATTCGAAAATTGCTCGGTCGCCATTGTTGAAAACTAATTTTCCTAATTTTCCTTTTCCTTTTCACTTGTTGGGTGGTTAATGAGATGAGGCGAGAACAATCAAAGAAATCAAACGAATTTAATTTATTATTATATTTTCCAATCTCATTAACAGAAGAAAATATTTGTTTCTCTTAGAATCTGTTGATCTTGTTGTTCTTAGAAACTTGTTCTTCTTAGAAAATGTTTCTGCTTAATAGATTTTTTGAACAAAATATTCATCGTATAAAATGGATCTTTATTTATACAATCTTATCTTTAATTATACAAGAAGAATATATTTTATCTAATCGTAAAATTGTAAAAATCTCTTGATTGAACCAGGATTATCAACTTGATGTATTTAAAAAATTTTTAATTTAATTTTAATTTTTTGTACATCTATTTGATCAAACTAATGTAGTTTTGTGTAATTTCTAAATTTCTATTTGTATTACAACTTTTTCTAAAGAAAAAAAGGAAAGATTTCCTTTTTCTTTAATATATATATATTATTATTTTCTTTAATATATATATATGATCATATAATATACGATGATCAATTATTGTGATAACATTAGAAATCTTATTATTGCTCATTATTGTAATGAAAAAATTTGGATATCGTTAACGAAAGATTAAAAAAATACATAATTAAATAATTAAAGGATTAAGAGAGATACAATCGTTCGATATTAATTGTTCTCGCTTGCAAAACATATTATTATATCACGCGTGTTATAAATAAAATCTTTATGAGTAATATATCTTTGATTGATTGATAAACGAAAAATCTGTTTCTTCTCGAAAATAAGGATAAGGATAAGCTCTTAAGAGAAATATAGATCCGTTCGTTTTGCTCCTTCTCTTGGATACCATTATGATAATTAAATCTGGTGGACTAGACACGGAACACCTGTGGAAATGTAATGAACGATAATTACGTTCGGTGTTTCAGTAGTAGATAAGAAGAAAAGATGGTGTAAAAGATGTTAGAGAGATAGAAAGCTAAAATTAACTCTTAAGAATCCTGAGATAGAGTTGATATAATCTAGTCGAAACTTTGAAACATTGTAAAAACAATTGGTTAAAATATTCCGAAACAAAGACTATGTATTTTTATTGCAATCCATCCAGACTTTTATCCGTGAAAATGTTGAAATCAATGTTTTTTTTCTTTTTTTTTTTTTATCGAAACGAAATAAAATATAACGAGTGAGATCGATATACCAGCCAATATTGGTGAATCAATGCGATTTTTATCTGTAAGAAATGTTGAAATCGATGTAATTGATGTTTCATCGAGGAAAAAAAAATGTAACGATCGATACACGAGATGATTAATGAAAAAACATAAGTAATTTCGCTCGAGTTCGCAATTCGGGATTTAACGACAAAGTGAGAAACAAAGTTCCCCCTGTGGACAAATTATACAATTGACTTTTAGAATTGTTACGAACTAATACCCACCGGTGTGACACGGTTCCCCTTTATTCCATTTGAATCCTGATACGGAAATTCTCGATGTTTAATCGCGGGACAAGCGATCCATATATTTGCTGACAAAATGTGTAAATCAACGTGTGCAATTAGCCTTCAAATTCTAACGATCGGTCGCAAACGGGCGATCGGTCCCTGGTTGCTAATAATATGCAATGAGAACAGTTACGATTGTAAATTTAGACGAATTAGACTGATGTTTGAAGAAGATTTAGAATAATTAATCGTTCTAATAAATTATCGAGGGGTTAATTCTGCGAAATTTTTTTAAAATCATCGCAAAAAATTTTCGAAATATCCAAAGTAAAATTAACATGTATTTATTTTGATTCTCATGCATTCTCTTGCAATTAGTTATATTCATAAAGATAGAATGGATCTTTTTGAATGTAATACCTGGAATAATTATCGTGTATAATTATTCTATTGTATTTTTTTAATACATTAATGATATTATTATAGAGCAGAGTTTTAAAAAAAGTCTTTCCAACATGAAATTATAGATTTTTAAGAATTTTAATCATCGATATTACTAATAATATAGCTTTCTTTTTAATTAAAATATAACTTGGTTTTTTGATTACGAGCGATTTATTCGTTATTTTATCGATGCATATTCGACGTAGATTACTAAAAAGAAATAATTATAAAGGAAACAAAGGGAAAAGATGTACACGATATATATCTACATCAAAGTCAAAACTCGTTTTAAATTAAAGTTGCACTTCAGTTTGTTGAAGTAGGATCACTTTAATCTGTTTCGAGAGCATGAAACCGTTTGATGTTCACACGTTCTCTTTGACATACAAGTAAGAGATTCGTAACGAAAGTTCATCGTGAAGTGTTAAAAAGAAAATTTAATATTGAATTTTGCGTTAATTCAGATGGAATAAACTCTTTCTATAATATATGAATATACGTAGATTATATTAACAAAGACATTTGTATAAATCTATTAATATTTCTTTATTTGATTTCACATAATTTTTACCTAATATTTATAGTTTTCTTTCTCTTCTTATTTTACTAAAATATATTTTTATCACATATTCATATTCAATTCAATTCACATTAAAAGTATAATTCTAAAAGAATCTAATATAATATAAGATTCTAATATAAGATAATGGAAAATATTTCAAATAAACATATTAGAAACTTCAAAACTTGAAATTTTTAAAAAATTTTTTGAAATTTATTAAAAATAACAAAAGATAAAAATAAAATCTCTTTTTTATATCTCTTTTTGTTCGTTAGACAATTAATTTTTAACTTATAACTTATAAAAAAAAAAGGAAAGATAAAAAAAGAAGACAAATTTTCTATCAATTTTAATATTACTTAATTTTCTTTCAATTTTAATTTTAATTTTTTCAGCAAAAAAAAGCTCGTAAGAAAACGCATATAAGCGTACGTTCTAGCGAAATCATTAAAAATTTCTTATCGAGAGATACATTAAAAAAAATCCTATCATATTTTTGCGTCAGATACCTTTTATCAAACATTTTTTATTTAGCGATATCATTTGCTATAAAATATCTGCGCTCTTTATTCTTTGCATTTATTATTTTCTGTCATGTGTGAAAAGAAAATAATGTGAGAAAAGAATTTGTATCAGTATCTGAAAATCAGAAATTTCAAGTATGTTTTTGAAAGATTTTTCTTCTTTCAATCTTTTTTTAATCTTCAATCTTAGTGTTTTCATTACTAGCTGTCTCGGTGAGTAAAAGTAAAAGGAATTCTTTATTTCTTCTATACGATCGTCGAAAAATATTACTTAAAAGTAAAGAACATTAACTAAAAATTTTACGTTTTCTTAAATTTTCGTTGTTCAATTCTAATATTCAAAGTTCAGTAAAAACTTGGGGAAAAGAATCGTACGTTTTGAAAGATCATTACAAAGAAAAGATCTAAGATTTAAATTTTCTTGTAAATTCAGTCATGAAAATAATATATAATTTTTGAATGTTTTTCAAATTTTTATAAAGAAAAATATCTTTTCTATTTATTACATGATATAAAAATATCTTTGAAAAAATCGAATTCAGACTTGCGAAGATAAAAATTTCACAATTTAAAATATGACTGATTCGATATTTTATTTAAAATAAGATCGTACGATATTTTTTTGTAATAGTTTAAAATATCGATAATTCTTTATAGAATATTAATTCACTGTATAAATTCTACAATTCTATTCCGATTTTTATTATATATAACTTGTGATTTTAAAAGAAATACTATACAACGCGAGCATGATTAAAATTAAACATTGAATTGAAATTTTAGAAATGTTTTGAAAAAATATCACATGTTTTCTTTATTTTATATGTATTAATTTAATATCATAAACTTTATAACGAAAGTACACTCTTTTTAATATATGGAAATACATATAATTGTTGTGTGAAACAAAGGGTTGAAATAGAAAAGAATAAATTGATAAATTTCGAAATTTTAAGACCTTTTTCCTGAAACATTTTTTTTTGGCGATTTTGAAACGATCGATCAATACTAGAAGTCTCATGTATCTTATTGTATTAATTTAATAGGATTCCATTTACTTCCGAATCCTCAAATCGTCGGAGGTACTGAGGCTGAGATAAGTCAGTATGCTCACCAACTGAGTTTGCAAACTACGGGACACATTTGCGGTGCTTCAGTGATCAGTTCTCAATGGGTCATCACTGCAGCCCATTGTGTGACGTAATAACAAATATGAAAAGTTAACAGTTTGTGCTAAGCAACTTATGAATATTTATCATTTTACTTTATTTTACTGTATAAATCTTTTAATCGAAATTTAGTGACCTCAACTTTAAGCTTTTTTATTATGTTTAACGAACTTTTTGATGAAATTTAACATTTCCTGTGTTAATCTCTTGTCATTAAATCGATACTTCGTACTAAAATTCATTCATCATTAAATTCAAAAGTCAAAGTTTATTTGAGAAGCAACGAGATCTTGTTTAATATTACAGTTTTATGAAATTCTATTTATAAATAATAAATTTTACTTTCGTTACTTTGTAAGATCGGAATATTTATAAAAAAGAGAAAATTGATTCGGTGAAAAATAGAATTTTATAAAAGAATAACACAACATTGTTATTGGAAAAATTAAAATAATTCAGAATTCAAAATTCTCTTATGAGCAATTATTTGCATTCTGTACAAGGAAAATACTTTTGACAGTGTTAACTCTTATTCGGCCATTTTTGTTTCTGACGATACAAATGACATCTATAATATCAAATACGAATCAAAAATGATCTTTGGTCGACGATTCGAAAATTAATTTTCGATGATTATATTGTTTCAAAATTTTATTATAATTATGACATGTAAACTTTTATAATCATTTTTCAAATTGAAACTCTTTTTCGAATCTCATATAGTTAGATATCATATACATTATCATCTACTGATCGGAATGTTCATTGATTCACGATTATAATTATGAAAATTATCGCGATATTAAATTGGCTTTGCGGCTCGCATTCCATCCCGATTTCCATTATGTAATAATAATAAGATCGTTAAACACGATGCGCATATTTATTATTAAAACAAATAATATGCATTCCCGTGTATGCAGAAAACGTGTACAGAAAATACTTGGAATCATTGGCATTTTTGATGTTTCATCAATTACAGATCATCAGCCAGTCGATATAGTCTACGAGCAGGTAGTAACTATAAAGATCAAGGCACTCGTTACACCGTAAGAAGAGTCATAGTGCATCCTAATTACAATTCTAAAACTATTGATTACGATGTAGCTCTTCTGCAGGTATGTGAAAAAAATTACAATAAAGACATATGATAATAATATAATAAGATTAATATGTCTTTAATATTTATAATACATTTATATATACAATATAATATTTTTAAAATCTAATGTAATAATATAACTTTTCTTTTAATTTTTGATTTTAGAATTTATTATTACAATAGATTTATATTTATATAATCAGATCATTGATATTTTTAAAAAATATTTTAAGATTTTACTGTTTGAGAATTCTCAGATTTCTTTATTATTTATCAAATTTAAACAATATATTTTAAATATTTTCTATGTTTAATTTTAAGAAGTGAGGATCGCCGCATAATTCAGTGTTAATATTTAAATTTTAAATTTTATAATGTGATTATATTCGAAATTAATTTAATATTATCCTTTTTATGTGTAAATCTCACTATATGTAGGTGATGATGTATAATATTCTACATTAATATCGCTTATTAAAAATAATAAAAAAAGAAAAATAGAAAAAGAGAAATAATAATCAAAAATCAAAAATGATTATTACAAGTAGAGAAATTTAATTTAATTTAATTTAATTTTAAATATTAATTTAATTATTTTCTTTTATTATTAGAAAAGATGATACCGTACAATATTGTGGTTAATAATATAAAAGGAAAAAAACAAATTACAATGAATGAGATATCAATAATAAATAATTATAATTCTTAAAATTTTAAATGAACATATTTTATATTAATTAAATAACAATATATATATATATATATTTTCAAACATATCATAATTAAAAGTAGTTATTCGTGATTAAATTATGAAGACGCGGAATGAAATTAGTTTAATAATGCACGCATTACTTATTTTAATATTTTTGTATTTATCATTCGTCTAGAGAAAAAATGAAAAATGTCAATCACTCGGTATTAGTAATGATGATGATTAATACGATAATTTATGATGATTAATACGATAATTTATGATCACCTTATCTTTGCATCAGTATGATGTCAGTAATAATATAATTTTTTAACTTTGAAAATATTTTTTCAATCATATGCCATATATCGCTTTAATTATATGAAAGAATGACAGAGAAGTTTTAGTTGAAATTAATAGAAATTCTAAAATTACGAAAATTCTGATCCAGATTGATGGCACTATACAATTGAATTCGAATGTTCAACCTATAAAACTCGCAACCTCGGAACCAAAAGCTGGAACAGTAGTGACTGTAACTGGCTGGGGCGCACTTAAGGTAAATCAAGGATTTATTTTATCTTTAATTTATTTTATCTCGAACGTATCGATAAAAACAAATAAAATACATTTTTAGCTGAAAAATTATTATTTACGATTTATCAATCAGTTGAAAAATTTAATCGTTTTTAATTCCAAATTCCTTATTCTAGCTTTTAATTTACTTTCATATAACTTTATTACTCAATATTTAATTAAAATGAAATATTGGTGAATTATATTGGAATTACAATCCAAATAAGAAAAAAATATATAAGATACTATTTTTAATATAAATTTTTAATGAATGGATATCGTATTTTTTATTTTAAAATTCAATAAAATTTATTTTTCAAAACTCGTATATGATATCTATTACAGCAAGGTGGACCAACTTCAACACATTTGATGAAAGTATCGCTTCCTATAGTGAGCAGATCTGAATGTCAAAATGCTTATAAGAATTACAACACAATCACAAACAGAATGATATGCGCCGGTTACACCCAAGGCGGAAAGGATTCTTGTCAAGGTGATTCTGGTGGTCCTATGGTGGCTGGAGGAATTCTCTATGGCATCGTGTCATGGGGTTATAAATGTGCTCAGCCAAAGTACCCTGGCGTTTATACGAACGTGGCTAATTTACGATCTTGGATTAAGAGTAATAGCGGAATATAAAAAATATAATCATATATAATCATATAATCAAGTCATATATATATATATATTTTTTATATAAAATATAATATATTATAATATATCATATAATATATATATTAATTTATATATATAATAATAATATATATAATAATTTATATATATTATATAATATATTATAAATATAATATATTTTATATAAAATATATAAAATAACTATTAAAAATATTATAAAAATATTATAAAAGAATTATAAAAATATTATAAAAATACTATAAAAATACTACTAAATATATTATGAAATATTATTATAAATATTATAATATATAATTATTATATTATATTATTATATATTATAATATTAATTATAATAAAAAAATTATAACTGCAAAGAAATAATGAATGTTTTACATTCAATATAGCATTTTATTTGTAATCCTTTGCTACATCATCAAAAATATATATGAAAAATATTATGAATGAATATTATCCATGAAATTTTTATCAATTGTCAATATTCAGTTATTGACAATTATATAGAAAAATAATTTGTTATGATTACAGAGCAAAGAAACAACGATGATCTCGTAAAAGATAAATTCGATATTGACATTTGACGACAGATTGACGATACGATATTTCTTTAATAGCAAAATGATTTTTACATCTGGCTACATTTGATCTCGAGAATACCCAAAACTTTCTTCAACAATTTATCCAGATGGATAACTTAGATCGAAGTCACTATTACTTTGATTTGTTTTCACATTGGAATTCTTTGAAATATCGTTCTATCTTCTTACTCTATTAGCTTTCAATTTCTAATATCATTTGTTAGAAAAGTATATCACGAATATTATTATAATAAAAAATGGAAAACTTGTAAAATTTGAGAAGTAATCTCGAAGATTCTTCGATATAATATCGTGAATAGAACAAAAAAAAAAAATTTTTTTAATCAATATTTAATCGATATATCTTTAATCTTCTATAATTTTCTATAATCTTCTTTAATCTAAATCTTTTTTATCTTCTAAATCTTTAAATTTAATTTGAACAAAATAAAAATAATAAAGATAATTAATCTTTGATAAAGAAATTAAACAACTATAAATAAATATCACATCATTTTAAAACTCTGCAATTTATTTTTTCTTCTAATCTTCTTTTGTCTTTAATCAATTAAGAAACAATGCAATAATCAATAATTAAAATCAAATAATTAAAATCAAATGACACAAAGATACACTATTTTTATAATATCTAATAATCTTTAATCTTTAATTGTAGTCTAACTTGACGACAAGAAAACTTGAAAAGTTATATCGAGAATAATCGAAGGCAGATACGAATTACGTATACAAGAAATACGTTTTATCAAATACCCCGGATCGATTAGTTACGAATTGCTTCAAATTGGACTATATGACTAATCTTGACACGATTGTTCCATTATCTCGGTCTCGATATCGCTAATGGTAATCTCGTTTGAACTCGATGAAAGTTTTTTTTTTAATCCGAAACTCCTGAAAATTCCCTTCTTTTTTTTTTTTTTCCATCGAATTTATCGAGATACGTGAAATGGATTCCTTTGAAGTTCACGCGATGACACACCTTCGACAGTGGATAATGATCGATAGTGGTTATCAACGAAATATTTGGGCTCTGCATAGATATCGACAACTTTTGACCTGGTTCCACCTTCAATAATTCAACCAGTTAGTTATTGGTTCTCGTCGATCGATGTTGGAAATGGAAATTAAGAAAATATTACCCTTATTTTCCATCTTTTTCGCGGATGGTAAGTTTTTTTGTTGGTAATATTTGAAAAATGATTTTAAAATTGTATTATAATATAGTTTTACGAAAAAAAAATTATTTTAATTTGCAGTTCTCGCGTCTGAAAATTTGAAATACGTGAATATCACGGATTATCCTTATCACGTAAGTTATGCAGAAATTTAGTTTTAATCGTTAGAATAGAATAAACCAAGAAATAAGAAATTAAACTTGAAATATCTCTGTTAAACTATTATATTATATTAAATATAAAAAAATTGAACTAAATTTCATTATAGCGAACCTATGAAAAAAGAATCATTCATTAGAGCATCATTCATAGAGAAATCTAAATATATTAATAGTTTTATTATGAAATAACAGAAATAAAAGATTAGAGAACAGATTTTCTTTATTATATTGTTGCAGAATATTGTTCTTTGGCTCGTAAATAAATCTATTCTAAAATAATTGAATTAATTCTATCTAGAAATTAGTATCTATCAATAATTTTTTAATCATTAAGAAAACTTATTCTTAAAAACATTTGCATTTCTAAATTTCTATTTAGCATTTTTCCAGCAATTCTTAATTGCATCGGTTTTAATAAACAAAATTATCGAATGAGCATTAAGTGAGCATTTCTCCCATTCACCTAATCTAACTCGAAATTTCCGCAGAAAAACATTTATATCAATGGATTCTCCTTTAAAAAAAAATAAAAAAATAAAAACATAAAAAAAATAAAAAAATAAAAACATCAAAAAAATAACAACAAAAAGATCTATCATCTTTGCACAAAATGAAAAGAAGCTAATAATTGAAATTACATTTTTATGTATAATATAATTTTATGAAAATTGTTAATCGTTCAATTTTCTAAATATATATTTTTACATATATTAAATCGAACACGCTATTTTTCTCGCGATTGTTCATCATACGATACAGGTATCCATCGAGAAATATGGGATACACACGTGCAGCGGAGCATTGGTGCACGAATTGTGGGTAATAACCGCGGCATCCTGCGTTTTTCAGTGAGTATCGGCTGCGAAATTCCGTGCAACTTCGTACAAATTGCGTATCCACGCGAACGACACGAATAACGAAACGTTGTAATTGCTTACAGGGCAGACCCGTCCATGGTAACCGTGCGAGTGCGCTCGTCCACGCTTTCAACCGATGGAGATCAATTGGAAGTGGACAATATCGTTGTGCATCAGGATTTTGATAAATACGTTCTGCTCAATGATATCGCGCTAATCAAGGTACGAGATAGTTTTAGAATTTTTTTTTTTTTTAATAGAAGCAGAGACGAGAGACGTTTTAAATTCAGGCGATAGATAAGATTTACAAGTTTAATTCGAGGTATATAAAATAATTTTTTCTTGTAAAATTTTCTTTATTTTCTTTAGTTGTATTGAAAATATTGAAAATATTTAATTAAAAATTATTGATCTGACTTTGAGAAATTTTGGAAAGAAATTCGTGGGAGATGTATCCTAAGATTTCTAAATTTTTCAGAATTCTAAATATTATTTTTCAATTTATTTCTAATAATCCTATTTCAATGCATTTTAATACATATTCGTAGCAATCAAAAGTGTAATCAACCGAAAAATGTATAAACGCTTTCGCATAATAAAAAAAAAAAAAGAGAGAAAAAAAAGAGAGAGAGAAAAGATATCAGCGAGATAGAAAAATTGAAAAAGGTGTTATTGAACAAATTGCTATTATTGATCGATAAATATCCCCGCTCTGATGAAACTTTCATGAAATATATCTCTCGTCAAAAATACATTTACAGAAGACTATTCCGGAAACTTTCTTATATTTCCATTTTTTTTTTTATTCCATCTAATGTTCTTGGCAATTTTCAATTGAATAATTCTTTTACAAACAGATTGTATCGGTATCAGATGTATTAATAACTTGTTACAAAGAGAAATTCACAAAAATGAAAGCTTTGAACACGTGAAAAATTCAATAAACGTTCCGCCGATGATGTATCATTGGAAAGTTGAACTCGACGCGTATCGATAGCGTGCACGACGTTAATTCCCGAGATTATCGTTGAAATGTAAAAGATAAATTTTGCGGAAGAATTTATGTTTGTGAAAAAAAAAAAAAAAAGAAATATCATTTTGAACAAAATATTTGAAAGATATATTAAAATGTACCTACTATGTTCAGTTCAAGCTACCTGTACAATTTGGGGCCAAATTATTACCGATATCCCTTCCGGAAAAGGAAGACAAGAAGCTTAATGATGGAACTATGTGTTTCGTGACAGGCTGGAGAAACACTCTGGTGAGTTGAGATGTTTGTTAATAAAGTGAAATATTTATCTTAGCAGAAAGTTAATTACTCGAAGATTTCTAATTTTTTCGAATTTTATCATAATGACATGTATATAATTTAATGGAATTAATGATCGAAGAATTGTTGTAACAATTAGATCGAATCATTTGATAATTAATTCAATCGAATGTTTATACTATCGATTTATATTACCGCAAATGATTAAAATAGATATTTAATTTTCAATTAAATGGGATAATTTACGATCATTATTTTTATTATTATTTCGAATTATTAATTTCTTTGAATCAAAAATGATCAATCGATCGATTAAGAATTTTAATCACTGGACGATCATTATTATTAAATATACGTATTCTTATATTGAACAAACGAAAATAAATGTTCGTACAAATGCGATTAAAACGTGCTGCGTTTTCAACATTGTATCGCGATGGAAAATCGTAGGGAATGATCATTCGTTTTATTCGATGCTGATTATCTTTTCGTGTTATTGTACGATCATTAAAACGAAAACTCGTCCACTAAATATTCACTTTCATCTCGATATCTGATTCCACTTTGATACAATATCAATTGACGAAAAATATACGTGTACACCTTTTCTGACGATCAATTTTCAATCATCGAATAAAGAAACGAGAACAAACGTGAATTTCAATTTCGTTTACGCCCAGGTGATATTGAACGAATGATATTTCGTGATTTTTTTCAAAAACAATAGATCAAACAATATTTATTCCGTAATAATAAAAATGTATAAAAATTCTTTGGTTCGTTTGAAAAATCAAAAATCAACGATAGAAAAAATTTTTTAAATAGTACACGAATATCTGCATCACATATATATGTAGCGTGTAATAGCTATTGTTATTGTTAACCTCTTGTTATTGTTATTCAATAGCTATTATTTTGTAAGTGAAATACTTACATGTATGTGAATACATGCATTTATAACATACAATAATCAGCTTATTAATATTTTCACGTTTAAATCATCATAATTTATATATATTTTATTTTTAATTCTAAATATATGTTTCCATTAATCATTTATTTATATATCATGTTATGATATTTTATAATAATCTTAATATTTTATTTGAAATTTATAATTATATTTTAACTATTTATTATATTATGTTAAAATACTATGGTATTTTATTTATGAAAATAAATTTAGAATTTTAAAATTTCTTTTGTCGATATATTTATACAAAAAGATATTCACATTATTTATAAAATATTTAATTCATATTTTATAGATCCTAGTTTTTTTTTATAAGAACAACAAAATTCTTTCTTTTTTCAATGTTTATTCACTTTTCTAAATTACCTATCTGTCAGAAAATATCTTCTGAAATTATACAAATATCGTTTTGAAACAGCTTGTGTCTTGTAATAATTAACTTTCTGATCGATATGTAATACATAAATAATTAATCTTATCACGTCTTATAATCAGTTATATGCTCATACATACCAATATATTACACCAGTAAAAATATTAGATATAGTTGAAAATTACGGATATACGAGCACAAAACTGAAAAAATTGCGAAGAATAAATTAAAAATTAGAGAATACAATTTTTTATTAGATTCGTTGAATTATAGGAATAAAATTCTTTGTGCTATTTATCACTTTTAATAACAAAAAAAATTAGTTTTTTATAATGATGTCTAATCTGTTAATCCTTCATATGTAAATCTATTTTTTTTTATTCTACAATGAAACTGAATCGTTCATTCCAAACTAATTTGATTACTGTTATAGATTTTAAAAAAATACAAAAATATTCTAGGATAATAGATACATATCAATGTATCTACTACAATATACAAAATTTTTTCCAATAAAAATAAAAATTCGAATGGAAGAAATACAAATATAAAATTTCTCTGACCATCAAACGAATCAGTTTGGCTACTATTTCAAGAGGGTTGATATATAAATTTGATCGATATATTTTTCGAGAGATCGTTGCTCAAACACGATTATTTTTCTAACGAAATACATATACATATACAAAAGATTTTCGATAATATAACACACAGAGACGAAGTTTCTTTTATACTTTTCGCTTATTTTGCTTTCAATATGTAACAGAGCCTTTCCACAGTAATATCTAAAATATTAAAATTTGAATTTGAAATTATTTTTCACGCAATAGATCTATTATTAAAAAATAAATCACAAAATTTTTCCTATCCTATTTTATTACACCCCTATTCATTTCTACGAGAGATCATTTGTCTTCAATCAATTTCCAATCAACTTACGAATTTTCAATGATCAATTTGGGCAACGACTTCCAGGTCGGTCCAGTGGAATCTCGACTCACAGTGACAGCAGTGCCCCTCGTGAACCAGAGTACCTGCAGCTCGGCGATTCCCTGCTACGAGCCCGTGTTCCAGACGATGCTCTGCGCCGGCAACATGACCCAGGGGGTAGAGACGTGTCAGGTAAGATTAAGAGAGTCGAGAATACGTGGCCTAGAACTATGTAGGTCCAAAGGAAGAGACGTCTAGAGGATGGGGTAGTTGCGTGGATTCGCGAGCCGCGACAACCCTGCTATACTTAAGCATCTTGAAGCGTCTGTTGAGAAGATCCCTCCTCGTCGACTTTCTCGTGCGCGACGCCACTCGACATCTGCGTCTGTGTGTCGATGACGTGCTTCTACCTATGTGTCTGTGTAAGCGTATATGTGTATATATATATATATATATATATATATATATATATGCATGAATGCTTGGAAAGCATCGCAGTGTCAGGCACAACCGTTTCAGGGAACAATACCCGGACTCGAGTCCCCAAAAACGCGGCGCCAAACGCTGTGCGTATGGCATGTAAATGAGAAGTTGCGCGAGTTGAAGGCTGGTTTGGCAGATCGGCCGGTAAGGAAGACGGATGACTCTGTTTTGGCGATCATTGTTTGCTGTGCAATTAGGGGATCGAACAGGGCGGCATGACTGCGTGGCATGGATGATCGAGTGGATGCTTTAGGGAAACTTGGGCTAATTGTTCGGTGAATGGGATATTTTTTGTTTTTCCTTTTTTCTGTTAAGCGAGTCGTGCAAGTTTATTTACTTATCGACGATGTATGTGTGTCGATAAAATGGGGAATTATATATTTGAAGGTTTTCAAGTTCTGACGATGAGTTAAAAAGTTTGGATAGTTTCGTAGTTTTAGAACGAAAGAAGAGTTTGGGATTGTTGAAATGCAAATTATGCTTCGTTGCTGCTAAATTGCTGTTCCTTTTTTAATATATTGTAATATGTATGTTGGAATTCAGTTGGAACTTATATCATAAGTCATAGGTTTTGAGACAGATCGTGTCATCAAGATCGCGTTTATTTCACGATTAAAAATGATGGAAATAAAATCTGATGTTTAACGTTTAACGTTATTTGTTAAATCTTTTTTAAAAGATCACTTATATCGTTATATTCGTATATCGTATATTCATATTAGATTATATATTCATGAAGTTATCATGAATATAAGTTTAACGTTTATTTGTTAAATTTTCTTTTTTTTAATGATCACTTTACTTATAATATACTTATCGTATATTCATATTAGAGAGTTTGCATTCATTTCATCAAATTATCATAAAAATGAAACTGTACGAATAATGTTCACGAATACAGGCGGCACAACAAAGCTTAATTTATTCTCCAATTTATATTTCATACATATTCGTTCAATATCAAAACATTGAAATTTCTTGGACATTTCCATTGGGATTATTTATCGCTCATTAACACGTATTTGTTCGAGGTGTTCGATCCTTCGATTCGATTTCGTTTTGCCAAAAATTTCCCTCTTCATTTTCAACACTTTTCGACGATGCATCGGATAATATAAATTTCAATTGCCACACACTGTACGCAGAAACGCACAAAAGTAAATTGATGTCTCATTATTGCGATTCTGATTGCCTTTTGCCGCGCTTCTACGCTCGTATAATTAAGCGGCAATTCGACGTCTGTCAAGGCGTATACGGGACTAATTTAAGCGTCGATTGAATCAAGCCGTTGATTAATGAAACGCACTCGATTTTAACGAGGTTTGAACCGAGCTTAAAGATAATGTTGGACAGATAAATCCTAGGGATCGCTTTTCAACGATTCGGATAGAATTCGAAAAGGTTGGATAATCCGGATGATCGAGATTGGAAATTTATAGAATTGCTAATTAGCGGGTGAAATGGCAAATACACTGTACGCATAAGCTGTAAGATAAATAATTTTAGGGATTAGTTTGGGATTCGTGGGCTTTGCAAATTTTTGAAGAGCGTGGTTAATATAGATGCCATATTCTGTTGATATTTCATCATATTAGTTCGTTTTTTTTCAATTATGATAATCAAGCAAAAATAAATTATTCTTATTATTATGTTATTTCACAAATATTTGTGAAATAACATAATATAATTTAATAACATAATTTATGTTATTTCACAAATATTTCATATAAATTTATATCTCGTTTATTTAATATAAAAAAAAACGTTTCTAATAAAATATTTAATAATTTGGATGTTTTGCATAATATGATGTAATTATTTTTATCTTTGGAGAATATGGAGATCATTTGAAGGCCAGCAATTATTTTTTTTCAATGTAAAAAATGTAGTATATTAATGTAGTATTATACTTCATAAAAAATTATCAAACAACTTACAATCAAAAATTATTAGATTTAATTATTTCTTATTTTTTCTCGACATATTCTATAAAAAAAAAAAATATTGGACGAAAATATGAGTCGAAGAATTATTAATTTGAAATAAATAAATAAATAAATATAATTAAATATTTCCTAAACAAAAAATTTTCATTTAATTAATTCTTATAAGCATTTACTCTTATATATTAAAAAATACATAAGTTTATTTGATTTTATTTGATTTCCAAAATCAAAAGAGATATTTTCCAGGTGATGAAGTTACGTGGAATATACCTATGTACTTTTTCATCATGTAAGTAATATATTATAAGGAATTTGTGGAATATTTCTTTGTCGAAATAGATTATTCTTGACACAGTATACAGAAACAAGAAATTTATTTCGAACGTTTTGGATAGATGCCGCAATATTTTACAGATGGTAAATCAACAGAAACGATATCTTGAATGTTTAACATAAAAAAGATATGTTCTGAAATAGATATGATGTGAACAATTTTTCTAAATCCATCCGTTTCTGAAACATTTCATAAAATATGCTTTCAATCTTTTTCCTTGAGAATTATTTTCACCCTTTAGACGAGGATGAACGATTTTCGACAAAAAAGATACGTAAAAGATAAGTAAAATATTTTTTCAAATTTCCAATTTCTAAGATACATTACCTCAAGATACATTCTAAAAATTCTATTTCTAATTTTTAAAGATTCCAATCGAAAATATTGAAAAATAAAAATTCTTTTCCATTCCTTTCCTTTCCCTCGTAATTCCCTCGAAATTCTAAAGAAAATTGGCAAAGATTTTCGAGGATATCCAATTAATCGATAAATATAATCGACAACACAATAAACACGACCATCAATGCCGATATCTGAAATTCATCCCATTTTTTGACAGAATCGTCACGCTAAGCACAAAAGATGCGTTCGCGTATATAAGCAACGTTTGAATACGGTCGGTTGAATGGAAACTGAACATTATTCACCGAGTATAATAGAAAATTGTCATAAAGTACGAAGATTTCTACACGCTCCATCGTTATAACAATAATAATAAAATTCGTTGGGATCGTACAAAGAGCGATATCTTTCGTTCTCTACCGCCAATCGATTCCATATCCTTTTCTTCTTTCTTTTTCTTTTTTCCTTTTTTCATTTCTCTCTTTCCCTCTCCCTTTCTCTCGTTTCTCTCTTTCTTCCTACGATAACACTTCACTAAACGTACAATTTGATCAAGATTGTATAATTTGTCTTGATAGATAGACACGGGGCAATTTTTGAAACATTTGATTTTTTTTGAACGCGAACACGGTTTAAACGGAGCAAACTAATTGGACTTTTTGATTCGTTTTTCGATGACTGTTTTTTCGTTCGTTTCGTGTTTCAGGTTATTGACGAATGCTGTACGTATAGACGGATGGTAATGACAGATTTTCCAATTCCAAACGATTCAGTATCACTTTATAAGAGTTAAAGAGCAATTGTTTTATTTTCATTTTTTGCCAATTTTTTGTCGTATACTATAAACTATTCTTGTGTTTATCTTCAATTTTATCACTATATATTTAACATTTGTCCATCGATAGAATAATTACCGATTAATTGAATTCTACAAATATATATATGCACATAATATAAAATTCTATTATTCCAGTATTATAATTTCCAGTATTATATTATCAACATTTTTTATCTTATGATATTTTTATCATTCTCCATAAAAGAATCTTTCCTCTATAAAAAACAAAAATCTCAATAATCCGATAAACATTTCCGCTAAATGATAATACATACAAGTTTCATTTTAATTCACGCAGAATGTTTCCTCATAATATATCCAATCCAATAATTAGTTCGTGCTCTATGAATATTTGAATCGTCGATCGTATCAACGAAACTCAGAGGTGGATAAAATCATGAAAGTGTACGGATGGAAGCGTAGAATGAGAAAGAGATAGGGCAGAGTACAAGTAATCACTGAAACTGTCAACCCTTGTCTGCTTGCAGGGTGATCCAGGTGCTCCGCTGATGGAAGGGCAGACTCTGATTGGCGTTCTATCCTATGGATTAGGGTGTAAAACTATGATACATCCGGGCGTATACACTCGTGTCAGCAGTTACCTAGCGTGGATCTCGGCAAATTCCGGTATCCACTATATATAAGATGATATTCGCGAAACTAGCAATGTCAACATTGCTTTATCAGAAACACGTGGCATGATCAAAGCCCCTTATAGTTTTAAAGGTATGCCGGGTGAGGGGTGTGAGATGAAATTTTTCCATCTCGTCATTGTAAATCTGTAAAATTGAGATTGACTACACTCTTTTTCCTTAACTGCAATATCATCACCATACATTTGCATTATGGAGTCAGAAAATATCTGAGGAAAATAGTGATTAAATATAATATATTTTTTTTAATAATAATTTTAATATTAAAAATGAAGAAATAAAAATTATTCTATTTGCATTGTATCATCAGTGTGAGACAAGAATTTATTAAATATTTTTTATTATTCAAATAATGTGGATATAATTGAATTCCCATTATTATCCCTCAAAATTCCAATGGTCAAACTTTTTCTGGCACTATTGTATTAGATTTAAAAATTCATTCATTCATATTTTTTGCTATTTGCAATGAAAAAGTGAATTTTTTTTCAATCATTCTGATAAAATAAACAAGAAAAAATGACAATTGAATTTTGGAATAAAAATTAACTTTACTTTTGATCTCAGATACACAAATGTCAAAGCGTTGTCATTTTATAAATGTTACAAAAGAATTTCGTGAAAATATATAACTACATTTGTAACTACATTTCGTTTCCTCTTTCTTCATGAACGATTCTTTTCCTATCCCCATTTTATACAAATGTACGGTTTCATTTTATTGAACGGAAGTTTTCGAAGTTGCCAAGTTGTAAAAGGGGAAATTTTGAGAAATTTCTGCATCTTTCATGCATTTTCGTTTCATTGAGCCCGTGAATATATTTGCACGCTTGTTGCAATAGAAGAGGAATAATTTCGTTCGAATTTTAAGGGAAATGTGGTATCTACTTTTTTTTTTTTTTTTTTTTTTTCGAAAGCGCGATAAATTCCCGACATCTGTTACACGAGCTATTTATAAATCGCGAATTAAAGCTGGGAAATATCTATCGATCGTCGAGCAAACTAATTAGCGGTTTTCATCGAATACTTTGTAACGAACACCAAAGTTCCATAAAACGGAGAAATGGTCCAGCTGTTCGTTGTTTTCACGTTCTAACAACTCGTTCATTAACAAACTGATAGTATTTTCATGCTGAAAGCATGATCAAAATAAGGGATACTTTCAATGAGAGACAACCGATTCAATTATAGATCAATATATATGTTCTTCAGATTATTTTAAATAAAAATAAAAAAATTTAAAAGTTATTTTTTGCAGACATTACTTTGATTTTTACTCTAACTGTAACGTTAATGTTAACGATGAAAATAAGTTGCTCTTGAAAGTCTTATTTTCAAATATACGAGATAAATATAAAAGAATCATTATTGATATGTATTTTATTCTCTGTCTCGAGTTTAAAATTCTTCTCAAGATCTTTCTTTCTCGAAACAGAATTTCAAACGAAAATTTCGAAGATTATAACAGGATTATTTTCTCGAAAAACTCATACAAATCAAGTCGTATTGACGATTATATATTATAAAAAATTAAAGGGAGAGTTTAAATAATTGATACTTACGATTCGTGCTTGGCAATTGACCGAGTGAAAAGACAATTTACCGTCGAGTAATTTGTGATATAATTACGGTGGAAAAATATAATATAATATTTCAATGTGTCGAGGTCACATCCCGCCATAGCGAAAAACCAACCACGATCCCGGGGGGTTTTTCGTGAAACCCGAGCAACTCTCTTCGCAAACAAAGAAGATGACGAGAGTAAAGTAACGAGGCGAAATGTTTGCAGGAAAAATTTCCGAGTTCGTAGCTGGTTCAATAACGTTTCGTGCTCGCGCATAGGATAAACACAAAACGCTCACAGACCAGTTTTCTCAGTAATCCAACTTCGGAGAACTGTCACACGCGTGTAAACGCCTGGATAAGATGGCCGCGCGCAACCGAACCCCCACGAAACAATTCCGATCAGTTTGTCGTGTTGCACCAATGGGCCGCCGCTATCCCCCTGTGGAAATAATACGATTTTATTCGAGAAGCAAACGATAATTATTTAATTATATATTTTTTAAGCGGAGGAAAAAGTGATATCCAGTTTTATCTTTCTGTTTAAAATCGTAATTTACACTGATGATTTACAAGAAGATATCTCTGATCTTGATGATTCATTAATATAATATCGATATTATCAGTTTGAGTTGTAAAAATTTTATTATCGTTGTTATTAATAAAAATTCATTTCTTATCATTCAATTATTAACAGTTTAAATTAGATTAAGTCAGATAATGATTAGTTTTAATCAGATTTATTGCTATTAAAAATTGATAGTTTCATGGATTAAGAAAAAATTAGTCCAAATTTAATGTATATTTAAATCAGATAATAGTTAAATGAGTTTTTATTTAATTTCGATTTTAGATGAAATTAAACTTAATGAATTAACATAAATTAATTATGGAACAAAAGTTTATTTAATTTATTTAGTTTCATGGTTTGTATTATCTAATTTAATCTATCTAAATTGTTTTTGTTAATAACTTTTTAATAAACAACGAGCTAATAAAATCTTCACAATATCATTCAATATGTTGATTTTGACAACATATTAAAAAATCATCGAAATTGGTGATATCTTTTTGTAAATATTTATATCTTTATATTAATTATTTTCTGATTTTAAGATTATTATAGAATTTTTTATTATTTCTAAAATTTTATACAAGTGGAATATTCAAATGATAAAATATCAAGATTGACGTTAATCTAATTGCTCTCATTTTAATGATCTCTTCGTTATTTCAGTTCGTTCAATTATCTTTATCAAGGTCGATTAAAATAGAACGACCAAGCATCTATATGAGATTCTACATGCTTAATCATACACTCCTTGAGTTTCTAATAAAATCTTGCTTCTTCTTATTTTTATATTAAAAAATATAAATTCGAATTAAAATTAAATGTTAAATTAAGCTGTAAAATTTAAAATTAAATTTATACATTATATAAAAAATTAATCGAAAAAAATTTACTGAATAATAAGAAGTTCGATATATAATAATTAATAAGGATAATATTATTACATATCAAACTTTAATTTTATAATTATCATTTACCTTTTTGTATTGATTTTTTCTTTATCTATTTATTTATTTACCTTTATTATCTATTTACCTCATTTTGAATCGATCGACCAAATTTCTTATCTAATTTTATCGAAAATCCAGAAACAAAACATTATCAATCTAATGGTAATATTAAAAAGAAATTAACGTCCCACGTGTCGAGAGATGATTAACGACACGGTTACCTGACACGCATCCTTGCCACCGACATTCACGTAACCGGCGCAAATCATTCTCGATGTGATCCTTCTGTTCATGTACAATCGAGAACATTGGACGTTAGAAACGAGTGGTACTTGGACTTTGCGTAATTTCGTCGACAGTGGACCGTTGCTTCTCAAAGCTCCCCAACCTGTAACCATCGCCTTGCTACCAGCCATGTAATGATCGGCTAACGGCGCCAATAGAATTGGTTCCACTCGCGAATTGTACACCAATGGCTTTCTTAACTGAAATTGTAGTTGGTTGGTTTATTAAGTGTCGAAAGAGAGATCGATGGAAGCCTAATTTTGTCATATCTTTTAATCACTTTAAATTTATTTCGTTGATAAAATTATTTTTCACAATTAATTGATATTCTCAGTGTTGCTACTTCACCTAAAGTAGTAGTGATACACTGTGTATTTTTTGATTTTTGATAAAGTAGCTATAAAAATTATTTTTTTTATATCAAATTCTATACTTTATTTTTATATCATTTTTGTAATCATATAAAAATATTCTTAAGTGACACGAATAATTCAATCAAATTGAATGTGTTATGATAAATTTTACGATGTACAAATACTTTTTGTAACCATTATATCTTAATTATATAAAAAAGAAGATGAGAACATTTTAAAAATGATATAAGTATTGAAAAATTATTAAAAGAAAATAAAAGATACCAAAAAATAGAAATTACAAAAACAACATTTTAAAAAATGCAATTTCAAGATCTATCTTTCCATCAAAATCGATGAAATAAACGCGAAAATAAAAAAATGAAAGATACATTCAGACAAATAATACTCACTTTAATCAAAGCAATGTCAAAATCCGCGCTTCTTCTCTCATACCTCTCATGAATGATAATTTCTGCCGCGTTGATCACTGTGGCATTGGTGTCGGTGAGGTCGGAAGTACCTACCTTGATCGAAATGGATCGAACAAAGAAGCTGAAATCATCGAAGGAATGCTCATTAACGAGTGCGAGTACTATGACGAGATCGATAGTGCTTGTTAACGAAATTGAGAACAAAAGAGTGCATACCTCTGGACACAGTGTGCAGCTGTGACGACCCATAGCTCGCTAATGATAGAGCCACCGCATACGTGACGATTGTGAAATCGAAGAGATACCTATAAATTTTAGCAAGCGTGTATCAATTTTGCGGATGATCGATCTGGAAATGGCTGTGAAATTCACGATGGAGAAATATATACGAAGAACTCTGATAATATTAATATTTTTCCAATCCTCGACCCTGACCAGAAAATCATATCTGTATTTACATTTACATTTACAAACTTTGAAAATTCATCACATATGTATACTTATATTTTTATTCTTTTGTATAAATATTTATAAATATGCGCGATCATATTTCCTGTTAATATTGTCTTCTTTACTATAGATTACCATTATTAGATTAATATAATGACTGCACATGTGTAGATAAGGATCGTTTAATTTGATGTATTAAAATTTATTCTTTATTTTCACCATCCTAACTGGGATACTCTGTATATAAAATTTAATTTCTCAAGTAATGTGATTAGAAAAAGGAAAAAATGTGCAGAAAATGTGTTGAAGAGAGAAATTTAAGATGGATTTGGGATAATGCGAAAAAGAAACGAGAGAAAGAGATTGATAGATCTTTTTCTTTGGCCAAGGAACGTAAACTGAACGGAAACTTTGGTCGATCGTTGTACACGAGAGTACATCGGTTTTTAATGACTTGTTTTGGCGCAAGCCGCGAAAGAAACTGTTTCTGCTCGACAGATTTTCACCAATTAATCTTGGCCAATTGTGAAAACGATCATTTAGAATACTTACCTGGTACGGATGTTCATCGATACTCGCTGGCTGCCCTCCAACAATACGACCCTCATCAACTGGAAGAAAATCAATAGGTGAATTTGCGTTTCCACCTGTATGCTCGTTGAAAAAATTATTAATTAAAGTGTGACTTCGTTCGATGAATTTCGACGGAATTTAAGAACCTTTGTTTTAAATCGAGAACTTATCGAACAATCGAGGAAGAGAAAATTGCACTCTGATGAAAATATCCAATACTTGGCTTTAACGAGTCAAAAATTGAGCGAACGAGAATTCAAAAAGCAATATTTTAGCGGAAAAATATTAACAGAGTAAAATTATTTTATTTATCATATGTTATCACAAAATACGATTTAAAAAAAAAAGAATAAATAAAAAGAGTTTTTTAAAGATAAATATTAATATATTATCACGTTGCAATATTTAAAATAATTTATTAATTTTTTCATTCAAAATATTATTTTACTTAAAAATGTATTTATATTAAAAATATATTATTTGCTTAGAAGAAAACTATATATAATTCATATTATCATCAACAAATTTACAAATTATTTAAAATATCGAAAAAATTACGGATATACTTCTGTTGTACCTCTTTTCACTCTAACTTGTTTTCTAAGTACGAGCAAAAAGAGCATGAACACGCGACAAGTTAAAATTTAATAATATTTTCCGCCTCAAATATTTCAAGCGTTCAAAGTGTTCTCGTTGAATTATTTCGCTGTACGGAGACCAATGAGCGAGTACGTACGATCCGTGGTGAAAAAAATTTGCGAGAACGCGAGTGGAACGAGCTGCAACAACAGTAACGGCGTATACATGGCGGGAACTTGGCTAAAGAACTACCTGGCCGCCATCAGGCTCGCCCTTCTTTTATTTCGATATTTGGGTTAATTGTCGTTCGTATCAATTTAACCGAACACGAGAAAAATTTCCGAAAGTCTCGGATTGTCGACCTAGATTCCCCATCGATTACACAAAAGCGGCAAGACTAAAATAAAAATTCAACGCCATTAACATCATTCGTTTCGATACCAATTAAGCGAAATTTCTTAATGGTTCCTTCGAGATCTTTGCAAGAAACGTATGTCCCATCGAGAAAAAATGAAAAGGTTTCACGATATTTTAACAGATTAATTGATTATATTGTAAAATTAATAATTTTTATGACGAAGTATAGTGATTTTGTTTCACTTTACCGTGGCCTCTTTGTTAATCGAAAAAGACGTAAGCTGAGATTAATCTATTTTTTTTATAAAACGATATTAATATCGAAACATTATCGTTCAATATATTTGGAAAATAAAGATTGGTATTAAGACTAATTTTTAAAATATAATTTTAAATAATTCTCGAAACAAATCTTTTAACCATGAGTTGATAATTGATAATAAACATACTAATTTATCGAGATACGTTTCTAAATCTTAAACATTTTAAAATTAGATTACAAAGTTTTAAGAAATATTTAATTGTACATGCTATTATCATGCTAAAAAAAAATACTTCTTTACCCAAGATATTGAATTAGTTTCGATAGATTTTATTTTCTGAAATTTGATCATTATTTATAAAACGAAATTGCACTTACTTCATTTCTTCTTTACTACATCCTCGATATAGTTTATGCCTTTTCCAAACAGTTAACATAAATAAATATATCCATCAGGTCCAACTGATTCTCATGTCACAAGTAACAACAGCAATTCAACTCTCGTTTAAGGATCTTACCTTCTAGAAACTGGTCCGCAGGATTGAAAAGAAAATTCAAAATACAAATAACGTATCGAATAATCATTAGGCAAGTTTGACGTGCACACGATACAGAAACTGGTGAACCGACAGGCAACGACAGACTGCCTGCTTGAGAGGATATCGATTGTTCAAGGAGCATAATGCTCATTGCATACCAGATTTAACATGATTCTTACGAATGCGTAACTATAATCGGGGGTAAACTCTCCCTCTGTTGAATCATGGCCTCTCCACTTCTCTTCACGAGATGAAGACGCCGATCAACGTTGGCACGTACAATGGCGACGCTCGTTTCCTTTACGAGTCACCCACCTGTGCAAAGCTACAAAACCGTTTATACAATGACAAAAGTGCCGAAGCACGTCCAACTCGGCCGTAAAATTAATAATTTTCGATAAGAAACGATCACGTATACTCGAGAAAAAGTGAGAATTTGTACAGATTGGTCGCTTGAGAGCCACGTTTTTGATTGGATTCCTTGTCTTAGGTTCAAATAATCTTGTAATTCGTGGAACGGATTATTTGAACCTAATAAGAGGCTTATTATCGAGGTTTTTGGATGTAAATTGTTATAAGATATTTCCAAGAAAAATTTTTGTAATTAAAGAAAGAAATATTGCACAATGGATATATATTAACTCTAGGAAAATTAATCTATAATTATGTATAATAAATTTTATTGCAGTTCACGATAGTATCATTTATGTTTATTTTTTAAAAAATATATTGGGGAAAATTATTTTGTTCATGCTTTCGATATTTTTATATATATATATATATATATATATATATATATATATTTCATGTTTAATTAAATGCTTCAGAATATTGAACATTTTCATTTATTATATTATATTAATAATTATGCAAATTAAATTTCAGAATTTTTATTTAAATTCAACTTGAAACGTCTTCATAATTCACAATGTGTATATTTTAAATTGAATAAATGTATTGTTTTTAATTTACAAATAATTAATTTTTAAATTATAAAATAGTCGCTGAAAATAATTAATGTTACACGATAACGAAGCTTCATATGCATTTATAATTGTTAATGAAAAAGCGCGTTCAATCTGAAAGAATAAATCGTGCAATATGTATTGTATTTTTACATGCATAAACACGTAATGGACGAAATTTGTAAATGTATGTTCGATTTAAACGACATTATTTTCAAAGAGTATCGTTGAAATTTAATAAAAGTCGACATATTTTAAATCGTAATGTGTTTTCCATGTAATTATAAATATATTCTATGCTTTAAAGGTAAAAGTTTTTTTAAAAAATTTATTGAATGTTTACATCTTCGAAATAATAACTATTTTCGTTTGTATTGTATAAACTTAACGATTTATGTAGATATACACTGTCTTCCACATTGTCTATCACCACATACACACAAACACGCTGTATTTAAATTTCATCTCAATTTGTAATCGATTTCTTTACACATACCATCTGAAAATTAATTTATATTATATTTGCGGAACTCATACGAAAAAATCTCGACAATTTTATTCTCAGATTTATTTGCACTCTTAGTCAATCTCAAACCAAAATTCACATTAACACATTAAACAATCACTCTTAACACAGCGTGAAGCAATCCGAGAGTTTTACTCTCAAAATGGCTTACACCTGACAACAATACAGTTTCACAAAAATATTTATAGTGAATTGATTGTTGTGGCGAGTGGTTTTTATTACTATTTCCGATTCGACCGCTATTAAAGTAACGTCGTAAGCGCTCATCGATACGGTTCGATGGCGTGGAACTTAAAATTACGTACCACTTCCAAGAAAATGAACAATATCGCAGTTACGTCGATCGGATGGAAAGTAAACTGCTTAATCATAGTATTCCGTGATGCAAGAAACATTAATTGTCCCAAGACGTTCGCGAAATAGTTTCTTCGATAATTGATTACCGCTGTGGATGCCTTGATATAATTCATTGATTGATTAATGTTCGTCCGAGAAAGTCTATCAAATTATTAAAATAAAAAAATAAATATATAAATAACTAGGTAAATAAAGAAGTAAACAAATAAATAAATTTGCAAGTAAATAAATAAATTTGCAAGTAAATAAAGAAAAGAAAGAAATTTTAGTATTTAAAGGAATCTACAAGTGAATTACAAAACAAAATATTTAAATAAATATATATGTGAAAATAAATAAGTCAAGAAATAAAAAAACAAATTCAAAATAAAAATAAATAAAATAAAAAGATCATTTAAGAAATCTAGATAAATCATTAACGAAATGAAAAAATAAATATATAATTTGATGCATATATAAATGAACAAAACTAAGAAATAAATAAATCACTACCAAATGAATGAACATATATATATAACAAAACCAATAAAGTAATAAATAAATAAATAAATAAATTTATGAAATACATAAATGAACAAAACATAAAAATCTAAAAATTAATCATTAGATAAATGAATGAATAAATATATTAGCAATTAAATAATTAAAAGAATAAATAAATTTATGTAATGTGTAAATAAGTGACCAAAAAGTTAACAAATACATTATACACACATACATACACATACACATATATATATAAATAAAATAAGTTATAAACCAAGAAAAGGATTATAGAAAAATAAACAAAATCATATTGATGAAATATATCAATAATGGGAGTTATGAAAAAAAACTATTACATGATACATCCTAATCTTTGAAAAATCAAAATAAAAATATCATTTTGATAATATGCACAATAAGTAAAAAAAAAAAAAAAAAAAAAAAATTGGAATCGCGAACGCAGCCAATTAGCTCATATTATTTACTATAAAATTTATATTTGTATCGAAGATACAAAAATAAATTATGTAGTAAATAATA